>NC_141388.1:8657500-8980228 GCF_017979445.1 Akebia trifoliata | reverse complement strand
GTTAATATATTTACATCACTGGCCATTTTTTAAAAGCCTCTAATACAGCATTTAATGGCGGTTTAAAAAATGCCGTTAATACACTATTTTACCAGCAGTTTTTAAATCGCCTCTAAAAAATTATTTTAGTGGCGGTTCTTAATTAGCGCCGTTTGTAGTATGTATTGCCGGCTATTTATAACCGCCGGTAATAGAAAATACACGTGGATGGGAAAGGTGTATCGGTACTTTATAACCGCCGGTAATTAGTTATAAAACCGCGGGAAAAAATATAGTATTACCGGCGGTTCTATAACCGCCGTTATAAACGCCGTTATAACTTTCCTCGACGCCAAAATTGCCAGCTAAAGGCCAACCGCCGTTGATATATAATACCGACGGTTCTTTATCATATTGAGGCGATTTGAAAACGCCGGGGAAGACCTTTTATTTTGTAGTGGGCCTTCGACAATTACTTATGCATGGTTAAGTGAATATCAATCAAAGGTATCCAATCTAATAAATACATATATATATATATATAGGGGTGGTTCATGGGACATATGTAAAAACAATGGGTTTTCAAAATATGGGTTAGAGGTTTTGGATTGAGCTGATTTTTTGCGAGGATGGTCACTATGATGAGAAGATCATTCTCATACAAAATCAGCTCAATCTGAAACTTCTAAATATATCAAAAGTGATTTACAAATTATTGGCAAAAATTGGTAAAAAACGACGGTCCACATTCTAAATCACTTTTAATGGGGTTAGAAGTTTCAAATTGGACTGATGATGATCTTCTCATTATAGAGATCATCCTCACAAAAAATTTGCTCAATCCGAAACTTCTAACCCATATGTTTTTTCATATGTCCCTTAATCCGTTCCCATATATATATATATGGGTCCCGTTCAGCACCAAACATTTTGGCCAACATTTTAGCCAACCATTGTTGTCCTACATGGGTTAGAAGTTTTGGAATGGGCTGATTTTTGGTGAGGATGATCTCTAAAAATCGTGGACCGTTATTTTTTGTAAACCATTTTTGATGGGGTTAGTAGCTTTGGAATGGGCTGATTTTTGGTGATGATGATCTCCTCACCGTAGAGATCACCCTCACCAAAAATTAGCCCATTTCAAAACTTCTAACACATGTTTTGAAAATGTTTTGCCAAAATGTTTGGTACTGAACATTTTCCTATATATATATGATCATAAGCAAAGTTCAACAATTCTGAAGTTCAAAAGAATGTCTAAGAAAGACACAAAACGGGTATGCTAAATGAAATCTTAGCAAGTCATAAAAAATAAAAAGATCAACTTACCCTAATTTGTACGGGTGTTGACATGGGTTCTCTTAAGAATGCCAAACATTGCCGCAATTATGTGACGAGCTTGCAAAATCATGAGAGTAAAGGAAACGTAAATAAGAGGAGAGGTTGAAATTGTGGGTTGAGAAGTGAGACGAAGAGAGCTATGGTGATGTGTTACTGCCGCTGTGAAGGTAAGTGAGGTTTGTGATAAGGTTGATGAGAACAGGACTATGCCAAGAGGAGGCCAAGAGAGAGAAGAGAATTAAAGGCCTTAAGTGGGGGGTGCTGGTCGAGATGGCAGCAAGAGAAGGTGGCAAAGGAGGTCCTACCAGAGGGGTGCTGGCCGATAGGGGCTGCAAGCGTTAATGGTGTGAGAGGAAGATGAGAAGATAACTGAGAGAGATGAAGGTATTGTTTTGTGAGGTGTGAATGAGAGGAAAAGAAGATGATTGAGACATGATGGATGGGGAGAGAGGTAGCTGCCATGTTAATGGTCGAGAGAAAGAGGTAAAAAAGAGGACAGGTAGTGGATGGTCTGAAGAAGATGAAGATGATGAAGAGTGTGCGGCTACTGTCCAAGTAAGTTATGTTCTTCCCTTTTTCTTTTATCCTTCTCTACTTTTTTATGTTATTCTTTTTTTGCTTTTCTTCCTTCCGCTACTTGTCCAAATCTTTCATCTGGGAGAGGGGAGTATGAAATTCAGGGAGTCGTGAGAGAGCCACCGCATGAGAGAGAGTCGTGAGAGAGCCACCTTTTATAATTTTTTTCTTACTAACAGTACGTCATATTAGGGAAATTGCGACTCTGACTTGTTTTCAGTATCTTTTTGACGTTTTCGACAATCTCTTTTGAAGTGTCATTTCTAATGGCAGTAGTAACCCTCAACTTCTTTCCCCCTTGATTTCGATATAAAATTTTTCTTATTTAATCGAGATTTGTTCTTCGACCTCCTTTGTCTTTGAATCTCCTTTGCCACGAGCCCTTTTGCTTGGGATTCCTTACTGTTTAGTTTTTACCTCATCTGATTTGATTAAAGTGATGTAGTAACCTCTTCTATATTCAGAATCTCTTCCCATAAAGTAGAGTTGTGACAACATGATCATACGAATGGGGAAGAGACGCTAATAACAATATCACATTGTTTTCTTTGTCGATTTTAACCTCGAGTCTCAATAGTTCACTCACGAACTTGTTAAACGTATTAAGATGTTCCAGCAAATCTGAACTTTCTACCATCTATAAACCGTGCAATTGTTTCATAAGAAATAGTTTGTCTGTTAAAATTTTTTCCATGTATAAACTCTCCAATTTCTTCTACAAATCTGGAGTTGATTATTCATCAATCACATTATACATTATTTCATTTGCAATACACAAACGAATAGTACTCATAACTTTCTGATCGATTTCTTCCCAATCATCGTCATCTATCGTTGTAGGTTTCTTACCAACAACGCCTTGTACAATTCTTGTTGCACCAACAGATCTTGCACTTGTTTCTACCATGACTTAAGTTGTTCCTCTCATCGAACTTAATAACTTCAAAGTTCGAACCAGACATCTTCGCTACAAACCTCAATAACTTGAGGCTCTGATACCAATTTGTAAAAAATGTAAATAGCAAAGATAACGCAATCGTACAAAAATCCAAGTTCTATTCGATTTTGGATTGCAAAAATTCGGTCTAAAATTCGTCCAAAAATTTGATAAGTGGAAAATATGCGGCATGTGCTTCATGCGTGTATTATTCATTTCATTTAAAAAATTTGAAAACCAAAAATTTGGCCATATGATAGTGATGTTAATAGTGACAGTGAGTATGAAATTAGTGATGTTAATGGGGTGGTAATAATAATGGTGGTGACAATGAGGAAATTGAGGTTATTTTTTCATTAATTTTTAAAAGAAGACCAAATTCAAGGGATAAATCATTAATTTAAAAAATTAACATGTAATTTCAAATAAATATAGAGGGTCTTGTCATTAACTTTTTTGTTTTTAAAGATAAATGGGACATTTGTCACATAAAAAAGTGGATTCCTCCAAAATTTTGAAGTATGGCCGTTTTAGAATCCACTTGTGTTAGATGTCATAACTTACAAGTATACACTTTGCAACATACAACAAGTTATAGTAGCATTTTTTTTACATCGAGTTTTATAAAAGTTCGTAAAAATCGTGTTTTATTCTTTCAAACTTAAAATCCGTGAATTATTCAAAATAATTCAATAATCCCGAGAAAAATACTTTCATTGAAAAAAACGAAAAATTCGTGAATTTTTCAAGAATTAAATGGGAATTGCTAATGAGGATCCAACCCTCAAGGCCCACCATGAGCTCACAATTATAATAAAGAGGAAGATAAGCAGCATTACATAACATATATATTTTCATAAAACATAACATTGATCACATTAAACAGACAACTTAAGGTACGTACGTACCACATGACGAGAAGAAATAGGAAAAACAACAATTACAATGGCACTAATCATGCCTTAGGGAAATTAAGGTACGTCACAGATATAGCTAGATAAGCTTAGGATAAGTTTTAAGTTTGTGCTCTCAAGCATCAGTGGCGATATTATTAGTTTCATTTCGCTTATTCACCAAGACCGCCATGCCACCGGTGTTAGTGTTAGTAAACCATCCTACATCACCATAGATAACTACATTCCTATCATTCCGAAGAACCAGGATAAAGTCACGCGAGTTCCTATGCCAAGTGTTAGAAGACCATATTACATCGTTTCTCTCGCTATAAATCACAAATTCCCATCGCGCTGCATTGTACAACGGCAATTGCTCCCCCTACCTGCTGTGTTTGTACTCCACAACACTTTTGTGCCCTCATAAAGTGCAAGATTGCAATTCACTTGCATTGTTAAGGAGTAATTACCAGAGTTAAGACTGGACCCAGCAGGTAGAGAGTTGGGGCTGTATAAAATATTATTGGGAAGACTCTGAGCTTCACTGTGGTGTTGGTTGAGAATAAGGAAGATGGAGAGGAGGAGAAGAGTAGAGGTGAGCATGGATTTGGGAAGATGAGAAGAAATAGCCATATTTATTTCTCGAAGTTTGTTGTCTATGTGTGGGTGTGAGTATAAGTTGGAGGGACGGAGGGGCATTTATAGATGGGGAGAGGACTTTTCTAACCACATATTAATTTATTAATATATTCAGAATACGCGTACAATTCTAACTCTTTTCTTTTTTTCTTCTCAAAGTTTTGACACACAACGTGCACGTGAGTAACCGATTTGCTTTTCCATAAAATCGTGTTGGATTATCATTTTATAAAAGGTTATTCTTTTAAATTTTCACAAAAAAAATCATGCAACTTTGAATGATTTTATCATGATTTGTATATATATAATTAATATAAAAGTCAAATAAATTTTTTTTTTCAGTTGTTTTTTCACTCAAATAATAGAAAATAATTTTCTGTAAAAATTTTCATGATGTGCAAAGCCGTGGAAAAGGATTTGCCAGCCAATATTAGTCCTGTAATCAAACACGCCCTTAATCAAAATCATGAGTCAAAGGAGGTAAGTATAATCATATTGATAAGAGAAAATTATTAAAAAATAATGATTTATTGATTTTTAATATTTTTTTTAAAAGGTAAAATACTGGTTTGACTGCCTGGTTTGAGGTTTGCCAGTTTTACCCTCCCAGAACATGTCCTGAACAACTCTTTTCACTGTGCCACTCATACTTTTGACTACCACAATCAAAACATGTAGTTGAAGGACATGTTAACAATTTTCAATTTTATTCATCCCAAAACATTCTCTTGAGTAGCATGTTTCCAATTTTTTATTTAAAGAATGGTAAAATCTGAGGTCTAGTGATCATTAGAGGAGCATGCATTTGAACAACATGGTTTCAATTTTTTTACTTAAAAAAAATGTAAAGATTCATGTCCAACGGTCGATTTTATGTAAAGAGGTTGCCTACTAACTTATTTTCAATTCAAATGGTCATTTTTTTCACAAATAAATAGATGGATTTAAGGGGTTCTTCCTCACTTACGCAATTTGATGGTCTTACTTTCTAATTCGCTAGGGTGGATTTACAATAATGGCACTTGGACCCAAAGAATTTCGAAATCCATAAAGGACTATGAGCTATTGTGACATATAATAGTGATAGATAAAAAGATCCATTGCCATTGCCCTCATAAATTTCTTTTTAGTCCTCCTTTGCAACCCACAGTAAAATTTCCACTCCAAAGTTACTCTCATGTATGAGAAATTCATGCTCTATCCCTACTAATTTGTACTCTCTCTATTTTCTCTCTAATTTTGTAATTGTTAGTAATTTTTTTTATTATTCGTAAGCAAAGATTAAATTTCTGAAATGGCTTCAATGAATGATTGTATGTCAATATGGAGGCTATTGTGAAGATCTGACATACATGGGCGGTAATGTTTGAATTCTAATGGTATCGCTAAATATCACATGCCATAATCACATACATAATTTTTTATTATTTAATAAATCATCAAATTCTAATGCATGATTGGGATAAGTACGGAGGTATTTTCTAGTGACGATTTTTTAAAGAGTCCATATGGTATGGACTTAGGGTGGAAGATTGAAACCCTTCTCCCACACATGTATTGTATTGAGGTGTGAGAGGGTTGGTGGCAATTGGATCTCGTATTTCCACATATCTTATCCAAACTTATTTTTCCTGGATTTTTTTGTATTGAGGTGTGAGAGGGTTGGTGGCAATTGGATCTCGTATTTCCACATATCTTATCCAAACTTATCTTTCCTGAATTTTTTTGTATTGTGGTTAGAAGTTAGGAGCTCATATAATGCTTCCGTACAAGGGGTTAAATGAAACTGTCTACCTGTCAGAGAGAACGTGTTCCTTATATCTATATATTTAGATTATCCACGTGTTCACGTGTTCAAAAATCATATGTAAATCTAACGGTCAAAATATATTCACGTGTACCTCATGATGACATCCATAAAGACAAACGGTTCAAACCGTATCACGTGAGATTCTTCCAGCCTGCTGTGGGCCCCATATTACGTCTCGGTTAAAAAATTTATATTATTTTAAGCGTGAATGGGTTGATTTGAACCGTTGATTCGACTGATTGAAACTATGGGATTTGGACCACTGTCCAGTATAGTCGTTTTCTTATTATTAAAGGACTACCACACCCCTATATCAGAGATAAATTTTTGTTTTTTCCTTTGTATGTTTTGTGAATAATTAATTGTGTTTGTCTGAGTTTTAGTCAGTTTAATACGACTCTGGTCCTATACCAAGAAGCGTGGCTATTACTCCCTCTAACGTGTCACAAAGATAAATTTTTATTTTTTTCCTTTGTATGTTTTGTGAATAATTGTGATACCTCTTCACATTTCAAAATAAGAACATACATGCATTTTAACCATTAATTATTTTCTCTTGAAAATATGAGGATCTAGATTCTCTTGAATGTGAGGATCAAGATGGTGATGATGTTTACAAAGAAATGATGATGACAACCACGATGACCATAATAAGGGCATTAAGGCTTCCATCAATTTATAAGGAAAGATCGAGATGAAGGAGGTTATGTGATCAATTTTACCCAATGTTCTAAAAATCGATTTGATGATCAATCAAAATTTTGCTTAATTGGTCAAATTCAGGTTCAAATTGTTTGGACCGATTTCTATTCATTAAAATTATAATTATATATAAAGATAAAAAATTCAGGAAGAATTCAAAATGTTAATTTAGAGTTTCAGATTGATGCTAAAAGAAATCAATTTTTTTGGGTTTTGATTTAAGAGTTTTGTAAAATCATTAATAAATTAATAATTTATAGTTTCCTTTAATACTTTAATAATTAAAAGACGAGTCTGGATAATATCACTCGTCAAGTAACATAATCAAATGATTCCATAAAAATGTCAACTTTGATATCTTTGTACGTCTCAGGATACACTTTTTTTTAATGTGAAAGTGCAATCGTGTATCTCGAAGCCACTATGTGAAAAAAGCCCGTATTTGACAGTCTTAGCCCGTCAAATATTGAGAAATTTGATGAACCCTCCCGTCAAATATGCTTGTCAAATATTCTCTTGAAGAATTTTTTTTTTTTTACAATCCTGGACTATCAAATATTTTCTTGTAAAATGGGCTTTAAAAAAAAAATCCATAGAATGTGACCGATAAATATGGAGGTTTAACAAACAATAGGCGGTCCTCTAATTCACCAATCACAACAAAATGAAATAATAATAAAAAAAATCAGAAAAATAAGAAACAAAACAAAAATCATAAAACAAGCTCCAAATTAAACTAAACAACTAAAAATTCATATTATATATTGAAATTTCATTACTAAACAAGCTCTAATTGAAACAATTGGGCAGTTACAAATGAAATTACATCACATAACTTTTTAGAAATAAAACACAGTTAGAAACAAATGGTTGTGATGCCCTTGATCTCTTCTGGCTCTCTCCGCTCTATTGTGTCCTCTTATTTTCCTCAAGGTTTGGATTTTCTCCTACATTGCTACAGTTCTTAAAGAAATCCTAATAGCGCTCTCGTACCTACACGAAAAAGATTTGATATATCGAGATATCAACCCAAAGTAATAAAAGAACATAGCTAGATTTTATTCACAAATGTTAAAAAATAAAAAATATGTTATCAAAAGTGCTAGAACATGGTTCTATGTTGGGAGTGGCTTAAAGTACTACAATGGATCTATGTTGGAAATGTGAGAATCATCAAAATGTAGAAATTGAACTATATTAACTTTATTAAAGGAAAGTCTTGAGTGAGACTACAAGAACAAGTCATTTGAGAATAACAAACAGTCCAAACCCAATTTCAAGAAATTTAAGAAACAGGATCTTTGCCTAATCAATAAATGTCCAAATTAATTAATATTGGCATATACAAATTCTTCACGAATTCGGGAAAAACAAGTAAGAAACTACTCCATAAATAGCATAAAGAAAAATCCAAGGTCATGGATAACCGAACTAACTGCCTCATATCAAATGACATATCAAATCATGTAGGATCAGATGCACTACAAAGATTTTACCAGAAAGGTTGAGAAGGACTATATTTTCAAAAGGCGTGCATCAAGTAGTTATACAATTATATTTGAATACTTTGGTTGTAGAATCTTGTACAAGGTGCTAGCTTGCTACTAACCACTATCTTGCTTGCTTAGCGATTGCAGAATCTAGTAAATTTGAAAGAGGAAGATATAAGGATCTTATGCATATAATAACTGATGTTACTGCACCCAGCGAAAAAATAAACTTATTTAGAAAATCATTACTAATGTACTATATTCTATCATAAAGATTAAATAGAAGTTAACTCTAGCCCAAAAAGGCACTTGGAGCAACAAGTGCTTAAAAGAGATTGTCATCAATTGTCTAGTTTACAAGTTATGACTTATGAGTGTAGTTCTTCAATATTGAAAATGAGAGAGTAAATCCTGAACAACAGGTGATGAAAATTGCATAGGCATATATGATCGATTATATTGAGATATGCAATAAAATGCATTTGGAATTACTTTCTAAAAATTCACAAATAACACTGAAAAAAAAATTGCATTTTCGAATAGCAGAAAATTGTGGTGACACCTAAACATGTATCTAGGATGGCAAAAAACAATAGCTACTGGAATTTTAATAATGTTGTCTTTAAGTTTTCCCCTGTTCTGCAGAATTCCAGGGATGTGTGTAAATATGTAATGCATTTGGATGACAAGAAAGGTTTGGAAGTTTGGCAATTAAACAGTGGAAGTTTCAAGTAAATTGTGTACATGGAATAGTGATCTATAAGGAAGAATGCAGAACAACTGCTAAGTAAATGGTAACAACGGATTGATCAATCACTGCCTTACTGGTAAATAAAATTAATGTTTCACCAAGATACATGGAGCAGAACTATCATAATGGTTTGTGGAAGTGACAGTGTAACATTAAAAAGATTCAAGATACAAGCAAGGATGTATCACTATCGCAAGTAGGACTAAGTACTAAATAAGAAGCAATGATATTGGTTGAAAACCCATACTCACGTGCATGGATTTTATTAGCTATAGATAGAAGTAACAACATGATAAGAGTTTGTAGTTATGGCTGAAGTTCATTTGAAGAACAAAAACCAACAAAATGTACCGATTGAAGGAAACAAACACCAAAAACAAAGAAATCTCATAATCTAAAAAAGGGATTAACATTAAAAAGGTTGATTCAGTGAAAATGTCATTAGTATTTCAACCATAATCACATACCCATGCAAAAACTCTCAATAAAGCTTCATTGAATGTTTCCTTCTTCCAACTTAGCATGCTAGTTGAAGTTGTTTAAGACTTAAATCAAAATAAAATACTAGTTTTGAATCTCGGGAATAAATCATTTGCAACCACTAGCCTAACAATGTGTCATTTCACATATTGAAAACACGTGCATTGACAAAAGATCTAGCTCTAGATAGAGTTGGAAGGCAAAATATGATTAATGTTGTTGAGTTGACCCCAAATAGTTGGGAATTGGGAGATGATGGTGACATATACATATTTATAGAATATCTCTCTCAATAGAGTTGCAAGAAGAAACAAGATTTATGTTGCCGACCACGAATAGATGAGGGATGAATGATAGATGATGACAACGATGGAAATGTTCAAAAAATCACCAGTAGCAAACAATGATACATAAGTAAATAATTGAACAAGTAAGAAAATGATGATGATGATGTATTTTTCTCAAACTCCATTGGCTCCCCTACTACTTGGATAGGCTGAGTCAACACAATATGCAAACCAGACAACCAGGACCACAAGATAGACTTTGAAAAATGTATCAAAGAGATCTTGAAAGACAAAGATCAGCCCTAAGAAATGAATATTTTCATAAAAATCTATAGATAGATATCTGAACAGTTTGTCATCTTTTTTAACTGCCCAAAGAATGCCTTAGATGACCAAAGCTAGGATCACAAAACTCGGCTTATTTTGAACCCATGAAACCTTCTCAAAGGAGCCAACCAAATGATGCCACATATGCACATTTGTACTACTATCGTAAAGCAGGTATCCTTCAAAATTAAAAAGTTGCCTACCTCATCAAACACCAAGAGGGCTCCTACATCATCACAAGCACTACACAATGATTGCAAAAATTCCTTTGTGGCACTGTGAATACCCCCCTCACCCTGGATGGGCTTCACAAAAATCGCCGCAAAAATTCCTTTTTGCCTTTTCCATCGATAATCACACTCCTAGAAGTACATGCAGTAATTTGGGATAGTCTATAAGAAACAACTAGATTAAGCTTCTAATATGTTCATCTTTATAGTAAACATTACAAATGCAACGTTTCAAAACTCATACCAATCAAGAATCAAGAAAAAATATGAACATGTAATCGAGAAAAACGTAAAGACCAGGAAACTAAACCTGAGCAAATGCCCTACCAAGTTCAATTACCCCTGTTGTTTGTTGGAGACCACTTTCAAGAGTCCAAGGGCGTAGTTTTCCACAACCCAAGCAAAAATTCCTTCATCGGTGACTATAACAATCATATGTCATTTAATAGTAAGCTTCTAGACAGTGGACAAAAGTCTGAAAACAAATTGTAAATGCAGAAATTGGACGATGTAGGGTTTTTATTTTATGTAAATAAAATTTATTGAGAGGTAGGATGTAGAATCTTGAGAATATTGTTAAGCTATGAAGTAGTAGTTATTCTGACTAGGAAAGGCACGCAACAACATGTATTGCTAAAGTTATGGCATTGCTTCGTCTAGGCATGGATTTAGATCTCTAATATTAAATGAAAGAAAGTTTAGCCAATCAAAAAGGCACTCAAAAAACATGGAGAGATGAGATTAAATATGCTTACAAAAACCTATTTAGATAAAAACTAACGAGCCCAATACACACTTTCACAACACAAAATATCCAATATGCTCAAGGATACAAAAGAAGGAAGAAAAAAGAAGGGCTACGAACCATAACAAACATTGCCGAGGTAAAATCCTATTAAACCAACTCAAAGTCGATTTTCACGTAGAAGAAGAAAACAAGGAACCAAAGAACAGATGGTCTATGGATTCCAAAGAACAGATGGTCCAATGAATAGCTTGGAAGATGACATGCATCTAATTGCTTGGAATATAGATGGATTAGATGCAGACAATTTAGAATTGATGTGCTTGCTTAAACTCTACTTAAGTAAATTTCCAACTTTACTAATAAACGCCATTGTTGGAACCTAGAGCAACAAAACCATAACAAAACATAACGTATTATCTAGCTGCAATTTTTTACAAATCTAACAATAAACAGAGATGACAGCTTACATACATCTCACTTAATACTATTGTACGGTTATTTGTTGCAAAAAATATGCTCAAACGAAGGCATGAATCTACACATTCATTCACCACGGAACTTATGATATAGAGATAAGTTGACTTGAGAATATCACATTGGTTAAGTACACAAATATCAGTAGAAGATTAAAGAATACCAAAGCATCACTAATCAATTCAAGTAGAAGTTAATTAATCATAGTGAAAGTAACAAATGGACCTCAAATTATGATAAAAACACAAGCACAAGGTCAACAAAAGTTATAAAATACCCAAAATAGAAGGATCGCACAATCGTATCAACTCATACAACACTATTTCCCTACTTCAAATTTACCAATTGTGAAAGATAGTGGGAGAACCACCTTTGTGATTGATTAGGTGAAGGGTTGGCTCCCTCATGGGGGCTGAACCCTTTTGAACCTAGGTCCATGGCATCAATACCCATAGATTTTACCAATAATTATCACATTAAATTTGGTCTAAAATTAAAAATAACAATCCAATCGGATTCCAATCAGATTTGTGTTTAATAAAATTCTTAATGGAGTGTTACCAATTAGGTAACAATGCTGGACATCGACTGACATGAACTATTTAAGACTAGATTTAAAACAACTATGATGGAAGAGCTTAAAGAGAAATACAACCCAAGTAGTGCTCGTGAGATGGAGGCACAAACCAAGTAAATAACTATATAGAACTTTTAATATACTTCGCCTACATCAGACTATAAAGGAAAAAAACTTCAATAAAGCCACACAATCCACAAAGGAACACCATGACATTAGGATCCCTCATAGAGCCAAATATCAAATGATGCAAAATAAAATAATCCAATTTAAATAAACAAATACAATACTGCATTCCCTCGAGAGTCCAATCTAGGAAAGAAGCCTAGTTGGCAATGCCTGGCAGAACACCTATACAAGATTTAAAAAAAGTACCAATTTGGTAGTTTCTACAAGTGTATACTCTTCAGCCTCTTATGAAGTTAGTTAATAGAGATAATAATAAAAGGGATTATATATATGTTGAAGATACATAAAATATCTCAACCAAATGATAGAAAACATGTATGTGTAACGAGTGTGCTAAAAAGTATAAATTCTTTAGCTGATATATAGGATTAACCAAGTACTTTAAGATTGAGGTAGTAACCATGAATATCACGTCTACTAAACATGTGAATTAAAATATTAAATTGTTCAAATATATATCTAAAAAATGTATAATTAAATGAATTTGAACTAGTTTTGTATGTACTTTACTCTTTTTCTTTTTGTTTTCCTTTTTTATGAAATAAATACTGCTTATCATGCTTTGCCAATTCTTCATAAACAACCTATTACTTGTTGATGTACAATTCAAAAATATCATAGAAGTAAAAATAGAAGCAAAACACACACAACAGAGGAGAGGAGAACCCAGGTAAAAGCCCCGTGCAATCTCCCCTCCAAAACAAAAAATATATATATTTTATAAGGGATTTTTTGACCTGCCATGCAAGCACACCCAACAAGGCAAAAGGTTGGATTACCTTGCTACTTCATTTCTAGCATTTCCACACGTGGGAAGCCTCATTTCACCCAAATCAGCCTCTGGTGTGAAAGTGCAATAGTAAGCAAATGTTGAAGAAAAAAATAAAGTGTAGACTAAATCATATATTTTTATCGTTGTTGTTGTTGCTGTTTTAGTGTTGTGTGTTTTATATATGAAGAGCTTTATTAGGTATAAAAGAATAGAATTGTCTGTGTTATATGTGCTTTAAAGCACCTTGGTTGTATAATATTTATGCCCCAGAAAGCCTTCTTTGAACAAAATCTTGATGTGTGATCTCTTAGTAATGGGTAGAAAAGCAGAAGAAAGTGACCCTTATGGGGGAAAAACTCAGTATTAATCAAATTTTGATGTCTAGTGTGATTCAGATTTAATTGGTGATTCCCTAGATAATGGATCTCTAGAAAGGCATGCACCAATCCCAACTAGTAGGCCAGTATTGATACATAAGAATGTCTGTTCTATTTGCACATATAATCTGACGTATGTGCACCACCTTAAACAACAACAACAAAGAACAAAAATTGCATCAATGTCCTTGAATTTTCATTGAGTGCACCCACTTTTAAACAAAAAGCCTTAACATCTCTTTGGTGCATCGTGTACAGAAGACGAAATGAACAACTCACATTCATATTTCTTCATTCAATCCACCACTCCAATCAGTTCAAGATTCAAAATTTTCTTCTGCAGATTATTTCAAGAGAGATGTTTTTCCCAAGAACTCCCCTTATTTTTTTATTTTTTATTTTTTATGATTTTACCATTTAAGTAAATGATCTCAATACAAAAGGAATGAAAGTTCAAATAACTCAATCATCAAATGAATAAAAACCAAGAAAGTTATGGAAAGCTTGTGAATTTTTTTTAGGAGTTATGTGTTAACGTGGCTTAAGGTATGTTAGATGGCCCGTCAACATAACTAAAAATCCTGGAACAATTATCTATGTCAATTGGGATCATGTCAACACTAAACTATCAACATGGAATTGACTAAAAATAAAAAAAAAATCAAAGTGATATTATCATGAAATAGTTTGGATATATATATATATATATATATATATAGGGTCCCGTTCGGCACCCTAAGTTTTACCACACACTTTAACAAATGCGTTTTGTCCTACATGGGTTAGAAGTTTCGGAATGAGCTGATTTTTGGTGAGGATGATCTCTATGGTGAGGAGATCATTCTCACTAAAAATCAGCTCATTCCAAAATTTCTAACCCCATCAAAAATGATTTACAAAAAATGGACGGTCCACGATTTTTCAACTTGTAAACATAGGGTTAAACATTTCGGAATGGGCTGATTTTTGGGGAGGATGATCTTCTAATCATAGAGATCATCCTCACCAAAAATCAGCCCATTCCAAAACTTCTAACCCATGTAGGACAAAAAACGTTTGTTAAAGTGTGTGGTAAAACTTAGGGTGCTGAACATTTCCCATATATATATATATATATATCGGAAATGTTCAGCAACAAACATTTTGACAAACATTTTGGCAAAACATTTTTCAAAACATGGGTTAGAGGTTTTGGAATGGGCTGATTTTTGGTGAGGATGATCTCTACTGCGGGGAGATCATCCTCACCAAAAATCAGCCCATTCCAAAACTTCTAGCCCCAGTTTACAAGTTGAAAAATCGTGGACCGTCCATTTTTTGTAAACCATTTTTGATGGGGTTAGAAGTTTTGGAATGGGCTGATTTTTGGTGATGATGATCTCCTCGCTGTAGAGATCATCCTCACCAAAAATCAGCCCATTCCAAAACCTCTAACCCATGTTTTGAAAAATGTTTTGCCAAAATGTTTGTTGCTGAACATTTCCCATATATATAACAAATAATTATTGAGCATCCTCTGCACTAAACGGATGAAGTGTTGGGGAGGAACAAAAGCACGTTCCATATCAACTAGTGCAACCACCATCTTCTTTGCTTCATTCTTAAACACATCCAATGCAGCAAAAATAAGAAGCATCGATGGAAATTCCCAACCATATAATGCATAACTATCTCTCTCTTAAACGGAGGATATCTTCCAAGACCCGGTGTCAGAAGCAGAAACTATGTCTACCAGTGCACTGTGCACCTGTTTGGTAGCTACCCAAGAATTAGTCCACATGAATAGCACAGAAAAAACAAAGTATGTCTGCTTCAAAAGTGCAGAAAGAAATACAGACAATGATATATATTGTAAATTTGCAAAAAGAAATACATACAATGTTAGTGGAGTACCAGCTCACTTGTGAAATAGATTCCATAGTGCAAGGACAGTTGGTTGATTGATATATTCAAGGAAACCTTTGTGTGTACATTCATATATTATAAGGAAAGATTGAGGGCAGAAGTGAGGGGCCAAATTGGAGGAACAATTACACAGAATCAAGGCCAAATTTGAGGGAACAATTAGAGAAAGAAAAGTACAAGAACTGTAGCCAAAGCAGATAAAAAGAGGGGAAAAAAAAGCTTTTAAGTAGATTTTGTAATAAAAGATTTTACCTTTATGAGTTCCATATTCAGGACCTGCCAACCAAAGCTCATGGCTGATACATGAATCTTTCAAAAAGAGCATTGAGTCTCTCAGACGTGTCGTCTTGTCTACCTGAACAATTACAGAGATTTGAGATAAATACCAACAGAGAAGAAATCCACTTCAATTCTCTAAAAGCAATTAAACAAAAATCAATAGAAAAGTGTGAAAGATTTAAAGTGAACCTTAAGGATGATAATTGAACTACCTGTATGACTAAATTAGATTTTTTTTTTAAGAACACATGCTGGCTTCCTATAACAAAAATCTAATCTACAATCTACATGGCTATGATTTCTCAAGAATCTGACCATCTAATTCAACATTTGGAAATCAATTTCACAAAATCCTCATAGAATCCACCATTAAAACATCAAAATAATACAAAATGGATCACTAAAAGAATCGAAGATAGATTTAATCGTAAGACGCACTAATAAACCAACAAATCGTCATCGAATTTACATTCGATTTTCTTCAAATCAAGATTTACAGTTGATCATACCTTGAACAGTAAGAACACCTTAGCAGAAACTCAGTTTCTAATCTAAGACGATGGATTGTGACAGAGATTGAAATCTTAGAGAGTTCAATCCGATTGCGATTGCGTCAAAGAGATATGGAAGTGAGAGAGATCTATCGAGGGAGCAGATCGAAAGAGAGATCGATCAAATAGAGTGGGAGATGAGATCTATCGAGGGAGATAGATCGATCGAGGGAGAGACTGTGAGAGAGAGAGATGGAGAGGTCGATCTATCAAGAGAACGACTATGAGAAAGAGATGAAGAGGTCGATCGATCAATCGATCGATGAGAGTGAGAGAGAGACAGAAAGAAAGAGAGTGAGATGAGATCGTGAGAAAGAGAGTGAAAGTGAGTGAAATTGTGCGAGAGACGGGAAACGTGGTTGAAAGGCCGCGGAATTTTAGTATTAAAAATTGACGGGCGAGACCCATCAATTTTTTTTTGCTTAAAATTGGAGATTTTCACATAGTGAGCGTACAAATCTACGTACCCAAACTTGTTAGGTCATGGAGTCATTTGAGTACACGTCATACCATGTTTTTTGAGTTGTTATCAAAGGAGTTAGCTTTCATGTTTGCTAACCGATCTTCATAATAATCATATCGCTTTTGCCTGTTGAATCAACATTTTATAAAAAAAAACTGACTGTCCCTTATTGCATTTCGGTTTTCAATAAATCAGAACAACAAATCTTAAAAATCAGATCAAAACCGGCCAGACCATAAGACAGGTCTGATATTTAAAACAATGGTAGAATAAGAGGAGAGGGCTAGCTAAAAAATTATGTAATTACAATACATATCTATCATAAAAATAATTTTCAGCTCTTCGAGAATAAGAAATAGATCCCAAACTTAAAAAAGAGTAATGATTTTCAGACTCCCCCATATGGCATTCTCAAAATACTCTCGTGATGTGGCATGTGCTAGAACCATATATTTTATGCCTTGGGATACACATGCACATCCCCATAAAATATATATAGACGTGTATCCCAAGGCATAAAATCTATGGTTCAAGCACATGCTACATCAGGAGAATATTTTGAGTATGCCGCGTTGGGAGTTAGATTATCACTATGCATTAGAAAATTACCTTTGTTAGGCTTGTCGTGGCACACAGTAGAGAGTCTCTAAGCACTGTGAAGAAACCTTTTCTGAGAAAAAACACTTTTTCTTTTTCTCACGATGCATAGGGGCGGATTTATAGTGGGGGCACTTCTCCTCACAAGCGTTTTCAAATTCTATGGATTAATGTGATATTACAATAGATTTTAGCGGCAGATAAGGAAATTTATCACTATTTCCCCAACAAATTTTTTTCCACTCTTAATTGTCCTCACAACTATATATATATATTTTTTCACTCTAAATTGTCCCCACAATTTTTTTTTTTTTTTTAAACTCTTGGGTGCCTCCACATGAGCAAAATCTCGGCTCCGCCCCTGATGATGCTCATAGAATCTTGGATCCACCAATCACATGATCCCATTGAATGGCTTTCCCAATTTTCAAAATTGCCCTCATTAGGCCGGGAGCAAATCCTCTGTAGTGCGATTATCCTGTAGCAATTATCAACATTTGAGGGTATGCCACGTCATCATGACAATTGTATCCAAATGTTTAAATTTAGGATCTTAGTGACCGTCCATTCAACTCAGTCCTCTGCGATTTTTTATTATGTTTCTAATTATCCTTTGTTGGCTAGAAGGGCTTTTTTGGGCGACCAATTGAGTCTTCCTAATACCCGAATCTTGTAATTGTTTTTTTCTTTTTTAATCAAATTATTTTTCACTTGCTTAGTCGAAAAAAATAAAATTATTAAGTAAATTAAAAAAAAAGATTTTTTTTTTTATATTTGTTTTAAATCTGTTCCAAACAATGAATCCAAGATGATTTTGTTGTTAGTTTCATATCAATGTGATGTTATATAGACTGTGAACAAGACCAAAAAGGATCTACAGGATAACTGGGCTAGAGAGGATCCGCTCTCCTTATTAGGCTTGGCACGACACGCACTATAGAGTTTATAAGTAGTGTGGTGAGAAATTTTGTGAGCACAATACCACTCCTTACCTAATCCCAGTTCTTCTTAAAAAGAGTTTCTCTAAACTCACTTCTTTCCACATTGCGTTGACTTGACAGTATTGAAAGAACCATAGATTTTTTTTCTTTAGAGATTGATAGCGAAGAATCTATGGTTCTCTTTTGTTCAAAACAAAATTCTTTCAACACTGTGCTGACATGGTAGTGTTGAGAGAATTACATATATTTTTTTTTCGAGGTTGATGGTGAAGAATCTATGAGTCCCTTAAACTGTTACGTCAGTGCAGTGTTGAGCACAGTGTCGAAGGAAGTCAGTTTAACATTTTTCCATTTTCCTCTTAAATATAAGAGTCCTGATAATATGATTCGCCAGGTGCCATACTCAATCGACTCCATGACATGGAAAAGTTTGGGAACAGTAGATCTGTACATCTCAGGATACACGACTCCCTTGGGATATACTTTTTTATGGGGAAGTGCAATCGTCTCGAAGAGTACAAATCTACTGTTCCCGAACTTCTCACGTCAAGGAGTCGATTGAGTATGCCACATGGCGAGTCATATTATCACAACTCTAAACATATTATAGTTAGTGTTGGAGTGACTGTGCAGGACAATTACATTACACACTGTGCTACCGCAGAGGTGCACACAGAACCAATGATGATTTCCTCGAGAGTAGTGTGAAACATAGTGTCTTGGGCAGCCAACTTCAGTATTTTCCTAACAATATTTCTTGGAGTGCTGATTTTTGAACTCAACCTAACAAGCAAACTTGAAAACTCACTAACGTGACATGGGCAAAGCACCGTAGATTGTGTCCCTTGTGATACATTACCGACCTGACCGACTTGTCATCTGTAGTCATGTATCCTGAGCGAAGGAATATATGATGGCGTTTGGATAAGACTCCTTGGCTACTTCTGACTCTTACGGGGAGTTAGAAGTCATTTGGATAATTTAGATAAGCAACTCCTTCGGAGAATTACTCCGCGCAAGAGTAAAAAATTGCTCTTTATGAAAAAGTTGCTAAAACTTACTTCTTAATTTCGCATCTTGCGGGGAGTAAACTTTTAACGGCTCATTTTACTGAAATACCCCCAACTTTTCTAATTTTCCACGAAAATACCCAGTTACGCCCAAATCAGACGAAGAAGGAACTCGCCCTTTCTTCTTCATTGATCTGCTCTGCTTGCAGCCGTTCGGCCATCCGAAGGAGTTGCTCTCTCCCTCTCTCTCTCCCTGCTTGCAACCGTTCGGCCAGTCGAAGGAGTTGCTTCGCCCTCTCTCTCTCCATCTCTTTCATCAATCTGCTGCTTGCAGCCGTTCGGCCAGCCGAAGGAGGTCTTTGCCCTCTCTCTCTCCCTCTCTCTCATCGATCTGCTGCTTGCAGTCGTTCGGCCATCCGAAGGAGGTGCTTCGCCCTCTCTCTCTCTCCCTCTCTCTCATCGATTTGCTGCTTGCAGCCGTTCGGCCATCCGAAGGAGGTGCTTCGCCCTCTCTCTGTCCTTCTCTCTCATCGATCTGCAGCTTGCAGCCGTTCGGCCATCTGAAGGAGGTGCTTCGCCCTCTCTCTCTCCCTCTCTCCCTCCCTCCCTCATCGCCATATAACATGTTAATTTCAAAGGTCTGATTGGTGATATTGGAGAAGCATCTGTTGTTGATTTAGTGAGATTTGATTGTCACTATTTCTCTTTCTTAATCCAGATACATTGCAGGTTAATTCGCTCTCTAGATCGCTGAACACAATTCCACTCAAAATATTCTGTCCGCCTTTATAATTCCAAAACACAAACAAAAAAATCGATTTAGTTCCTTGATAAATATGTGATGAATCAAATCTTGTTTATCAGATCTTGATTTGATTTTTTTTTATTTGAGACAATGAGATCTCAATTCATCTACAAATGTGTTTAGCCTTTACTATCAAGAATTGACGGCAATTTATGATGCTTATTGATTTCTTATGTTCATTAGTTCATTCACTAATTGCAGCGTTTACCTGCATGGTAGTCCATTGTTTGCATAGGTGTGTTTCTGTTAGTATATCCCATGATGCTTTGATGTTATTTTTCACATTGCATCATAAGACAGCTATTTTTCTTTGCAGTGTTATTAGCATCCACTTGACAGGTGCAAAGTCCTTGGTGGGAATCGCTGGAGTGGCATCAGAGATTCAAAAAGAAAAAAATGCTCATTAATTCTCTATTCTATCATTCTTAACTTGAATAGATTTCCATGTTACTACCTTCACTTCATTTATTGTTGGTTCAAAATTATATTTCATATCCATGCAACAATATATTCTTTTTGTTCCAGTGTCTACTGTCTAACCTTATCCATCATGGCCACAAGTATGAGTACAAGTGACTTTAAAGGAACCAAGTTGCTCAGTGATACTTAGTACCTTGTTTATAGATGTTGGAATCCTTAATTACTTTCATCTTTATTCATGTTCTGTTTATATTTTGCATTGAGTAAAGGTAATTTTGGTATTCTGCTTTTATTCACGTATTAATGTTAGTTTAATAAGATTTTGAGATTGCATACTATAAAATAAATAGAGAAAGGAGCCATTTCTTACCTTAGTTTGTTCCCCTCATCTTGTTGACTCATTCTTTTGATTTCCTTCATCCTGTCTTTCTTTCTTTTCCTCTCTCTCTCTCTCCTATATATATATATATAGGGTGACGTTCGGAGGCCCCAAAGAGAGAGAAATGTTTTTTCAATGTATGGGTTAAAAGTTTCTGAATGGGTTGAGTTTTGTGAGGATGATCTCTATGATGATTTCTAAAATTTTAAGTATAATGGATTTAAACACATTATATTAATATTTAATATTTAAAATATTAAATTAAATTATATTAATATTTATTATGTTATATTAATATTTATTATATTATATTATATTATATTAATATTTATAGTTAAAATATAAAAAACAGTATAGTTTGAAGGAATATTATGATACTAAAAAAATAAAAAACAGTAACTGGTATAATATAAGGGTATTCTGGTCTTTTTTTCTAGAAGTCATTAGAAGTCAGTATAGTTCCCAAACAGACTTCCAGCACAAAAGTACTTCTGTCAGTACTTCACAGAGTTGATTGCCAAACGCCCTTCTGCACAGAATTACTTTTCCAGCTCCTCCACAGAGTACTCTAGCTCCTGTTCTTTGCAAGAGTAGTTCTGCTCCTGGTATCCAAACACGCCCTATGTTTCTTTGCGCATGACACGTCGGTGAGTTTTGAGTCTGACTATCAGGTTGAGTTAAAAAATCATTAGTCTATCTCTTAACACTTTCATTAAAGAGTTGTGCTGGAGTGACCTCAGGCTATAATCTCATATCGCACTTCTTGATGTAAAAGTGGATAGAACCATAGATGCATTTTCACTCATATCTTGGTGAAAAGCTTCTATGATTCCCATACACTTTCTCGTAAAAAAATGCCATATGAGTTTCCAATTTGAGGTCACTTCAGCATTATTCTTCATTAAAACATAGACAAGGTCCAACATGTCCACATGCGAGAGGAAGTAGGAGAAACAGCGATAACGACTACATTGGCACCAAACACATGGGCCAAATTGTTACATATATTATTACATGAAAGTGAAATAGGCTAACACATGTCCACATGAGACGAAGTAGGAAAAACAACACCTAAAAGGGCGTCAAAGATGTTCACCTTATTACGTACTTACGTAGTAATACTATTCAAGTTTGTAGGATCTCTCAAGCTGCATTATTAGTAGAAAAACTAGTATTAATAAGAGTAGTTCCATTTTCCTCAGTCTTGAATGCAATGTTAGTTTGCCAAACTGGACCGCCACTTATAACCAGGTTCCAGTCTTTCTGAAGAACAAGGACATAATCCGCTTTGGGGAGTGTTAGAAGAAGTCCAAATCTGTTTTGAGTCTTTGTAGATCACAAGTTGCCCATTTTTCTCCAGTGTACAATGGCATTTTGATCCCAACTCGTGACGTGGCATATGCCAAATTGGTATTCCATGCTGGGAAAGCACAAGACTGCAAACATCTGTCATTGCGAAGCTGTAGGTAAGATACTCAAGTCTTTCCCCAGGAAAGAGACTTTCTTCAGTGAATAAAACATTTCGGGCTTCACAAGGATGGTTGAGGAAGATCATGAGGAAGAGGAAGAGAAGAGCAGAGGTGATGAACATGGGTTTGGGAAGATGAGAAGAAGTAGCAAAGTTACTAACCATGTTATTTGCTTTCTGTCTCTGGGTGAGTGTGTTAGTCATCAAGGTTTCAATGGCATGTAATGACTAAGTTCTTAATAGTTGTTAGAAATATTATGGTTGTTGCATCTCATCCAATCGATCTTAAAATCATTTATAGTTAAAACTGATGATTGATTTCCGCTTAAAGTTTATTAGGTCTTTGAAAGAAACATATGAGCATGATAAATGAATGTACGTAAGGAAATACTTACAAGTAGGGCTTCTTTATCTTTTATTTATAATAATCCAAAACCTAAATGTATTTTGATATGTTAAGATGCATAGTCATTTAATTAAAATTAGAAATTTCAGTAATACCTCTTGCAACATTGGCAAATCAGGTTTACTTTGCAAAATGCAAGATTAAGTTTACCCCCTAATCGAAAGTCAGGGCCCCTAAATGGTGATAATTATAAAAAGAAAAAGAAAATTTGATTTAGTAATTTATGTTCTTGAAGGGTTTTTAGATGAATAACAACAAAATTTCCTAGTGATGTTGACTTTCGGTCAAACCTGAAACCCACAATTTCGCAGTGGTTATTACCGAAATTCCATGTAATTTATGTGTATGTTGGCTTAGAATATGGAGTTAAGATGCAAGTACCTACAGAAATTGGAAAAAAAAAAAAAGAAAAGAAAAAAAATATCATAATTGTAGTAGATCACCTAGTACTGACTGTACTCCATCACTTCCAAAATTCTGTTTTTGCTATATATCTATGATTGCAATCTACATAAAAACCCTCCTAATTCTTCTTCTTCAATGAGTTTAGACAAATTTTTTTTTTTTTGTTATTTTTAAATAACATCTTTTTTAATTTATTTTATTTTAAAGAATGACATCTAAAGAACAATTTTCACAGGTGGAGGGATCACTTCAAAATGTGGGGGACTTTAGACATCGGTTTATGTATGAGCTTTAGACATCGATTTTGTATTTTGAAAAAAATCGATTTCTAAAATCCCCTCTTATGCATGAAAAAAGACGAATAGACATTATTCCTATATATATTATTTAAAAAAGTGATGTCTAATGTCTTGTTTAGACGATTGAAGATTGGGATTGAAAAATTGCATAATCCATTATAGCTTTCATTACCCTTGATCAACAAGAGCTCGTATGTCTATAAAAATAGTCTAAGGAGGATGATAGTTGGTCTTCATTAGGAGTCTCTGCAAGATGATGTCACAACAACATTCCTCGATCAATCAAAGCTTGAAATTGGCTAAAAAGCCAAGAGGTGTCTGCAATTGTGATTAGCAACCACACCAAGAAAATAGGTGCAAAGAAGGATAAAATTGATTAAAGGAAATTGCAAAGACTCTTCCTACGACGTGCAACCAATACGATTAAGATATAATTTTTGAAAGAATAGACAAATGAGTATTTTTTTTCAAACAAATTATAATCTACAAGGAGTGAATCCCTTTAAAAAATCATTAAATGTGAATTTAGACGATCAACTTGTAATTCCTCTTTCTTTTTTCTTTCTTATAAAATTAAGAAGGTAATAGTGAAAGATGAAGATTTTAATTATACTTATAATCTTTAATCTAGTCTCTATCTTAAGTGGACATCATCATGAACTAGATGGGAAAAAGAAAAACGGTTTTAGACTTTAAGTATCTGCATTTGATACATTAGAATAAACTAAATTAAAGGAGTGGTTATTTTAAAAGTGAATAAATGCTTAACAGCTAAGGAACCTACCATATGCACAAAAAAAGCACGCATAACTTGTCACGTGATAATCTAACCCTGCAAGTGGCATACTGAAAATACTCTCCTGATGTGGCATGTGTTAAAATCATTGATTTTTCTTAGTGATACACATCTGCACATCCCATAAATATTTGAATCGTGTATCTCGAGGCAAAAAATCAGGAGAGTATTTTCAGTATGGCACTTGGGGGAGTTAGAAAATCATTACTCTTGTAGTATTTGCTTCCACTCAAGTCGTTTTTTAGTCAGATTATCATTATTTTTATTTGTATGGAAAAATAAGGCAACTATTTGATAGATATGTGTCTTTTCCCATCAAGAAAGGAGGTGTTTCAAATTGAGGGTTTCTTCAAAATTTGAAGCAGGAATAATTTTTAATTTGTCAGATTCGTGATTAACAGGAATATGATCATTGAATCTGATTCAATACTTTTGATTATTCTCTCTTCTTCAAAAAAATCAGATGCGATTATCTTACCTTAATTGGTGAATGCTTCATGTTTGGAGGGAAAATAATTTGATGACTATTTTTTAATTTCTCTCCTCTTCTTCTAATTACAAGAAACTGTCTAACAGGGCATAGGAAACCCATATTTATTAATTTTTAAACAATAAAAAATTAGATAGCTGCTATTGCCACACCAACTTTTACTAATTCCACACCAATTACTATGTAAAATGTAAATCACCAAAGAATTGCACACAGTTGTTGTGGCAATAGAATCTTATTGTCACACATGAGAATCTTATTGGCTTGAACAGTTGATGCATAGTAAAGGTACCATTAATTACTTACGCTCATGTGACTTATAGGTTGATTGTTCAGGCTTTGTTTAATAATCGATTTTCATTGGACAATATCAACAAAGATATTGGACAATATCGACAAAGATATTTTTTTTTACTTTTAGATATTTTAGGATTGATACCATAGTCACAAAATTCTCTGAAAACTCATAAAATTATCTTAATAAGAGGTTAATTGATTAAATCAGTGAAGTGATTAGCCTTTCTTTGACTAATTGTGGAATATGGTGAAATTGTTGTCTTTTACCTTCAAAATTTTATTTTCTTCAATATTCATATATGAATTAGACCAAAATAGGATTTTTCGGAAGGTTGAACATGACTGGTTTTTGAAAAAAAAAATATTTTGTATTTATTATCTGAAATTTTCTTGATTCTCTTATGATATTTCCCTGAATTTTATTTGGATAATTACCAAATCCAAACTTTTTTACCATGATTGATACAAGTT
This sequence comes from Akebia trifoliata, assembly GCF_017979445.1. NCBI lineage: Eukaryota > Viridiplantae > Streptophyta > Magnoliopsida > Ranunculales > Lardizabalaceae > Akebia > Akebia trifoliata. The sequence goes on along the minus strand of NC_141388.1, from coordinate 8,954,667 downwards.
TTCTAGGAGGGCTTCGAACCTCGTTTGAGTTTTAAAATGCTTAAAATGTAGTGTAATATTTTCTTTTTTCATTATTTATTTTAAGGTTCAATGTTTGATTGGGACGCAACCTAGTAATCATAGTGAGAAAATTCTTCCTCACAATTAACACATGATTCTTTCAATCAATAATTTAATCAAACAATTATTTGCAAAGATTTTAAAAATACTTTTGATATTACACTAGAAGGTGGTATGTGCAAATGCTCATGTATAAAAAGGCTTATTTGTAATTTAAGATATTAATTAAAGAATTTTTGAAGATCATATACTGAAAATGATACTTTTGTAATTTTCAAAATTGAGCAACGTGTTGGTTATAATTTTCTTAATTTTTTTTTATCGAAACCACTGAAATTTTGGTGTTGAAGCACTTCTACTCAGTCTTCTTTCATTATAATAATAAAGAATTAATGTGAAGTTTTCAAATTTTCTTTAATATGTGAAATGTACATTTTTATATTATCTTTAAGTATATTCATAAAAAAAAAATATTATCCCTAACTAATAATATATTTTAATTTTTCTTGATTTTCCCCTAACCTTTGCCGAATTTTTTCAAGCACGAATTTGCTATTAAGAAAATTTTGTGCTGATAAGTCAATGGTACAACTCCACGTGTATTGAAAATGTAAGCCTGATTGGTTGAGAGAGAAAAAAATTAGGGAGACGATTTTTTAGTGGTATTAAGGCTGTGTTTGGTATTACTTCTATAGCTTTCCAATTCCTTTTGGAGAAACATTTAATTGAGAACAACTTTTGTAATAATTCTTTAATATTCAACATAAGATAAAAGTACATTAATTAATTAGGTGTTTTTTTTTTCTTTTTAAGATAGGCAAGCGATGAAGGTACATATTACACTAAAGATTTGTAACATTTGATGATATTAGAGAGAGAGAGAGAGAGGTAAATGTAGAGAGGTACAATGATGGAGATAGAAAGATGTGGGAGAGAAAAGAAGTACTTCCTTACTAAGGGCCTTTGTGCTCAAAAAGATTAGCACATTGGCAATTTAACACCACAACCCTCTAAATTTCATGGAAAAATTCAAATCCAAAAAAGGGAAAAAAAAAAAATTGGGCTTTATCAAAGGTTTTTAAAATGAACAGTTATTGAATTTCAACATAAGTCCCAAAATTAAAAAAAATCTATAGTTTTTTTCAAAGTCCATAGAATTGTCCCCTTAGCTACTTGAAATCATCTCAACACTTTTTACAAAATAAAATGTATTATAAAAATTTGGAGAGATTTTTAGGGGATTGAGTGAGGCACCACTTAGTTTATGTCTAGAAACCAAAAATAATTCAAGTAGGATATCGAGGCAGTCCACGATTAGGAGATATGGGCAAGGTGTCAAGTTATGTGTTTCAGAAGGTGCCGTCCAATCAAAGTGATCGGTTTCTTCTACGATCCAAGACTGTCCTATGGTCAACAACTAAAGACTAAGGTCAAGCTAATATCCTAGATCCAATCAATATCATTTAATATCGAGTTTGCCAATCAAGTCTTATGGCTACAATTTCCTCAAATATCACATAATTTCTCGAATTCCGCATGCAATGATAAAAGGAACAATTTGAAAACAACTAAATTATATCTAATGCCCTGAGGCTCATGTGACAAGATTTTATAAAACTGAAGTTCAAATAAAATACCTCATAAAAATTAATTTCTAAGTTAGTCAAGACTTTTCACATGTATACTAATTTCCAAATTGGAAAAGATCCTCACATACATAAATAATTTTCAAATTGGTAAAAATTTCACACTCGTAAATAATTTCCAAATTGATTAGATATTATGAATAATTATCAAATTAAATGAATATTCTCAAGCATGAATTATCGCCAAGGTAGTCATTATTTTAGGTATGAATAATTACCAAATCGATCATCCATATTAAGCATGAATAATTACTAAAATAGTAGAATATCATCATACGCATAAATAATTACCAAATCGGTTCTTTTTCACCACAAGCACTAAATCAATCCAAATTTCATTAGAAGCACGAAGATGGTTTTTAAATGTTTCAATTACTCTAGCACGACAATAACCTAGGCATGAATTCTAAGAGAGTAGCATCATCAGTTTAAGCATGCGATTTTGCCACATAACGAACAACATACTTTGATCGAAAAATCACATAATCGACTATATAAAAAAAATAAGAAAATAAAAATTAAAAACTTATCGAACTCGATCGGCCTTCGACAATTACTTATGCATGGTTAAGTGAATATCAATCAAAGGTATCCAATCTAACAAATACATATATATAGGGGTGGTTCATGGGACATATGTAAAAACAATGGTTTTTCAAAATATGGGTTAGAGGTTTTGGATTGAGCTGATTTTTTGCGAGGATGGTCACTATGATGAGAAGATCATTCTCATAAAAAATCAGCTCAATCTGAAACTTCTAAATCTATCAAAAGTGATTTACAAATTATTGGCAAAAATTGGTAAAAAACGACGGTCCACATTCTAAATCACTTTTAATGGGGTTAGAAGTTTCAGATTGGACTGATGATGATCTTCCCATTATAGAGATCATCCTCACAAAAAATCAGCTCAATCCGAAACTTCTAACCCATATGTTTTTTCATATGTCCCTTAATCCGTTCCCATATATATATATATATATGGGTCCCGTTTAGCACCAAACATTTTGGCCAACATTTTAGCCAACCATTGTTGTCCTAATCAGCCCATTCCAAAACTTCTAGCCCCATGTTTACAAGTTGAAAAATGGTAGACCGTTATTTTTTGTAAACCATTTTTGATGGGGTTAGTAGCTTTGGAATGGGCTGATTTTTGGTGATGATGATCTCCTCACCGTAGAGATCACCCTCACCAAAAATCAGCCCATTTCAAAACTTCTAACTCATGTTTTGAAAATGTTTGGTACTGAACATTTTCCTATATATATATATATATGATCATAAGCAAAGTTCAACAATTCTGAAGTTCAAAAGAATGTTTAAGAAAGACACAAAACGGGTATGCCAAATGAAATCTTAGCAAGTCATAAAAAATAAAAAATAAAAAGATCAACTTACCCTAATTTGTAGGGGTGTTGACATGGGTTCTCTTAAGAATGCCAAACATTGCTGCAATTATGTGACGAGCTTGCAAAATCATGAGAGTAAAGGAAACGTAAATAAGAGGAGAGGTTGAAATTGTGGGTTGAGAAGTGAGACGAAGAGAGCTATGGTGATGTGTTGCTGCCGCTGTGAAGGTAAGTGAGGTTTGTGATAAGGTTGGTGAGAATAGGACTATGCCAAGAGGAGGCCAAGAGAGAGAAGAGAATTAAAGGCCTTAAGTGGGGGGTGCTGGCCGAGATGGCAGCAAGAGAAGGTGGCAAAGGAGGTCCTACCAGAGGGGTGCTGGCCGATAGGGGCTGCAAGCGTTAATGGTGTGAGAGGAAGATGAGAAGATAACTGAGAGAGATGAAGGTATTGTTTTGTGAGGTGTGAATGAGAGGAAAAGAAGATGATTGAGACATGATGGATGGGGAGAGAGGTAGCTGCCATGTTAATGGTCGAGAGAAAGAGGTAAAAAATAGGACAGGTAGTGGATGGTCTGAAGAAGATGAAGATGATGAAGAGTGTGGGGCTACTGTCCAAGTAAGTTATGTTCTTCCCTTTTTCTTTTATCCTTCTCTTCTTTTTTTATGTTATTCTTTTTTTGCTTTTCTTCCTTTCGCTACTTGTCCGAATCTTTCATCTGGGAGAGGGGAGTATGAAATACAGGGAGTCGTGAGAGAGCCACCGCATGGGAGAGAGTCGTGAGAGAGCCACCTTTTATAATTTTTTTCTTACTAACAGTACGTCATATTAGGGAAATTGTGACTCTGACTTGTTTTCAGTATCTTTTTGACGTTTTCGACAATCTCTTTTGAAGTGTCATTTCTAATGGCAGTAGTAACACTCAACTTCTTTCCCCCTTGATTTCGATATAAAATTTTTCTTATTTAATCGAGATTTGTTCTTCGACCTCCCTTGTCTTTGAATCTCCTTTGCCACGAGCCATTTTGCTTGGGATTCCTACTGTTTAGTTTTTACCTCATCTGATTTGATTAAAGTGATGTAGTAACCTCTTCTATATTCAGAATCTCTTCCCATAAAGTAGAGTTGTGATAACATGATCATACGAATGGGGAAGATACGCTAATAACAATATCACATTGTCTTCTTTGTCGATTTTAACCTCGAGTCTCAATAGTTCACTCACGAACTTGTTAAATGTATTAAGATGTTCCAGCAAATCTGAACTTTCTACCATCTATAAACCGTGCAATTGTTTGTCTGTTAAAATTTTTTCCATGTATAAACTCTCAAATTTCTTCTACAAATCTGGAGTTGATTATTCATCAATCACATTATACATTATTTCATTTGCAATACACAAACGAATAGTACTCATAACTTTCTGATCGATTTCTTCCCAATCATCGTCATCTATCGTTGTAGGTTTCTTACCAACAACGCCTTGTACAATTCTTGTTACACCAACAGATCTTGCACTTGTTTCTACCATGACTTAAGTTGTTCCTCTCATCGAACTTAATAACTTCAAAGTTCGAACCAGACATCTTCGCTACAAACCTCAATAACTTGAGGCTCTGATACCAATTTGTAAAAAATGTAAATAGCAAAGATAACGCAATCGTACAAAAATCCAAGTTCTATTCGATTTTGGATAGCAAAAATTTGGTCTAAAATTCGTCCAAAATTTTGAAAAGTGGAAGATATGCGGCATGTGCTTCATGCGTGTATTATTCATTTCATTTAAAAAATTTGAAAACCAAAAATTTGGCCATATGATAGTGATGTTAATAGTGACAGTGAGTATGAAATTAGTGATGTTAATGGGGAGGTAATAATAATGGTGATGACAATGAGGAAATTGAGGTTATTTTTTCATTAATTTTTAAAAGAAGACCAAATTCAAGGGATAAATCATTAATTTAAAAAATTAACATGTAATTTCAAATAAATATAGAGGGTCTTGTCATTAACTTTTTTGTTTTTAAAGATAAATGGGACATTTGTCACATAAAAAAGTGGATTCCTCCAAAATTTTGAAGTATGGCTGTTTTAAAATCCACTTGTGTTAGATGTCATAACTTACAAGTATACACTTTGCAACATACAACAAGTTATAGTAGCATTTTTTTTACATCGAGTTTTATAAAAGTTCATAAAAATCGTGTTTTATTCTTTCAAACTTAAAATCCGTGAATTATTCAAAATAATTCAATAATCCCGAGAAAAATACTTTCATTGAAAAAAACGAAAAATTCGTGAATTTTTCAAGAATTAAATGGGAATTGCTAATGAGGATACAACCCTCAAGGCCCACCATGAGCTCACAATTATAATAAAGAGGAAGATAAGCAGCATTACATAATATATATATTTTCATAAAACATAACATTGATCACATTAAACAGACAACTTAAGGTACGTACGTACCACATGACGAGAAGAAATAGGAAAAACAACAATTACAATGGCACTAATCATGCCTTAGGGAAATTAAGGTACGTCACAGATATAGCTAGATAAGCTTAGGATAAGTTTTAAGTTTGTGCTCTCAAGCATCAGTGGCGATATTATTAGTTTCATTTCGCTTATTCACCAAGACCGCCATGCCACCGGTGTTAGTGTTAGTAAACCATCCTACATCACCATAGATAACTACATTCCTATCATTCCGAAGAACCAGGATAAAGTCACGCGAGTTCCTATGCCAAGTGTGAGAAGCCCATATTACAGCGTTTCTCTCGCTATAAACCACAAGATTCCCATCGCGCTGCATTGTACAACGGCAATTGCTCCCACTACCTATTGTGTTTGTACTCCACAACACTTTTGTGCCCTCATAAAGTGCAAGATTGCAATTCACTTGCATTGTTAAGGAGTAATTACCAGAGTTAAGACTGGACCCAGCAGGTAGAGAGTTGGGGCTGTATAAAATATTATTGGGAAGACTCTGAGCTTCACTGTGGTGTTGGTTGAGAATAAGGAAGATGGAGAGGAGGAGAAGAGTAGAGGTGAGCATGGATTTGGGAAGATGAGAAGAAATAGCCATATTTATTTCTCAAAGTTTGTTGTCTATGTGTGGGTGTGAGTATAAGTTGGGGGGACGGAGGGGCATTTATAGATGGGGAGAGGACTTTTCTAACCACATATTAATTTATTAATATATTCAGCATACGTGTACAATTCTAACTGTTATTTTTTTTTCTTCTCAAAGTTTTAACTCTTATCATGATTTGTATATATATAATTAATATAAAAGTCAAATAATTTTTTTTTTTTCAGTTGTTTTTTCTATGCCACTCAAATAATAGAAAATAATTTTCTGTAAAATTTTTCATGATGTGCAAAGCTGTGGAAAAGGATTTGCCAGCCAATATTAGTCCTGCAATCAAACACGCCCTTAATCAAAATCATGAGTCAAAGGAGGTAAGTATAATCATATTGATAAGAGAAAATTATTAAAAAATAATGATTTATTGATTTTTAATATTTTTTTAAAAGGTAAAATACCTGTTTGACTGCCTGATTTGAGGTTTGCCAGTTTTACCCTCCCAAAACATGTCCTGAACAACTCTTTTCACTGTGCCACTCATACTTTTGACTACCACAATCAAAACATCTAGTTGAAGGACATGTTAACAATTTTCAATTTTACTCATCCTAAAACATTCTCTTGAGTAGCATGTTTCCAATTTTTTATTTAAAGAATGGTAATCATTGACAACTCTTTGAGGAACATGCATTTGAACAACATGGTTTCAATTTTTTTACTTAAAAAAAATGTAAAGATTCATGTCCAACGGTCGATTTTATGTAAAGAGGTTGCCTACTACCTTATTTTCAATTCAAATGGTCATTTTTTTCACAAATAAATAGATAGATTTAAGGGGTTCTTCCTCACTTACGCAATTTGATGGTCTTACTTTCTAATTCGCTAGGGTGGATTTACAATAATGGCACTTGGACCCCAAGAATTTCGAAATCCATAAAGGACTATGAGCTATTGTGACATATAATAGTGATAGATAAAAAGATCCATTGCCATTGCCCTCATAAATTTCTTTTTAGTCCTCCTTTGCAACCCACAGTAAAATTTCCACTCCAAAGTTACTCTCATGTATGAGAAATTCATGCTCTATCCCTACTAATTTGTACTCTCTCTATTTTCTCTCTAATTTTGTAATTGTTAGTAATTTTTTTTATTATTCGTAAGCAAAGATTAAATTTCTGAAATGACTTCAATGAATGATTGTATGTCAATATGGAGGCTATTGTGAAGATCTGACATACATGGGCGGTAATGTTTGAATTCTAATGGTATCGCTAAATATCACATGCCATAATCACATACATAATTTTTTATTATTTAATAAATCATCAAATTCTAATGCATGATTGGGATAAGTACGGAGGTATTTTCTAGTGACGATTTTTTAAAGAGTCCATATGGTATGGACTTAGGGTGGAAGATTGAAACCCTTCTCCCACACATGTATTGTATTGAGGTGTGAGAGGGTTGGTGGCAATTGGATCTCGTATTTCCACATATCTTATCCAAACTTATTTTTCCTGGATTTTTTTGTATTGAGGTGTGAGAGGGTTGGTGGCAATTGGATCTCGTATTTCCACATATCTTATCCAAACTTATCTTTCCTGAATTTTTTTGTATTGTGGTTAGAAGTTAGGAGCTCATATAATGCTTCCGTACAAGGGGTTAAATGAAACTGTCTACCTGTCAGAGAGAACGTGTTCCTTATATCTATATATTTAGATTATCCACGTGTTCACGTGTTCAAAAATCATATGTAAATCTAACGTTCAAAATATATTCACGTGTACCTCATGATGACATCCATAAAGACAAACGGTTCAAACCGTATCACGTGAGATTCTTCCAGCCTGCTGTGGGCCCCATATTACGTCTCGGTTAAAAAATTTATATTATTTTAAGCGTGAATGGGTTGATTTGAACCGTTGATTCGACTGATTTAAACTATGGGATTTGGACCACTGTCCAGTATAGTCGTTTTCTTATTATTAAAGGACTACCACACCCCTATATCAGAGATAAATTTTTGTTTTTTCCTTTGTATGTTTTGTGAATAATTAATTGTGTTTGTCTGAGTTTTAGTCAGTTTAATACGACTCTGGTCCTATACCAAGAAGCGTGGCTATTACTCCCTCTAACGTGTCACAAAGATAAATTTTTATTTTTTTTCCTTTGTATGTTTTGTGAATAATTGTGATACCTCTTCACATTTCAAAATAAGAACATACATGCATTTTAACCATTAATTATTTTCTCTTGAAAACAGAACCTAATTTCTGGTGGGCCACGACCCTCGAGTTGCAACTTGCAAGTAGTACACAATAACCCAAACCGGCAAAACCCGAACCGGAAACAACCTACCACTTGCCTTCTAAGACTGCGAATTGCTAAATATCACAACCGTCATAATTAATTGTTTTGTCATAATTGGCGTATTATTTTCTACCTCTTGAATGTGAGGATCAAGATGGTGATGATGTTTACAAAGAAATGATGATGACAACCGCGATGACCATAATAAGGGCATTGAGGTTTCCATCAATTTATAAGGAAAGATCGAGATGAAGGAGGTTATGTGATCAATTTTACCCAATGTTTTAAAAATCGAACTGATGATCAATCAAAATTTTGCTTAATTGGTCAAATTCAGGTTCAAATTGTTTGGACTGATTTCTATTCATTAAAATTATAATTATATATAAAGAAAAAAAAATTAAGGAAGAATTCAAAATGTTAATTTAGAATTTACATTAGGTAAAAGCCTAGAGCAATACATGTACATGACTTTCAGATTGATGCTAAAAGAAATCAATTTTTTTGAGTTTTGATTTAAGAGTTTTGTAAAATCATTAATAAATTAATAATTTATAGTTTCCTTTAATACTTTAATAATTAAAAGATGAGTCTGGATAATATCACTCGTCAGGTGACATAATCAAATGATTCCATAAAAATGTCAACTTTGATATCTTTGTACGCCTCAGGATACACTTTTTTTTAATGTGAAAGTGCAATCGTGTATCTCGAAGCCACTATGTGAAAAAAGCCCATATTTGACAGTCTTAGCCCGTGAAATATTGAGAAATTTGATGGACCCTCCCGTCAAATATGCTCGTCAAATATTCTCTTGTAGAATTTTTTTTTTTTGACAATCCTGGACTATCAAATATTTTCTTGTAAAATGGACTATCAATAGGCGGTCCTCTAATTCACCAATGACAACAAAATGAAATAATAAAAAAAAAAATCAGAAAAATAACAAACAAAACAAAAATCATAAAACAAGCTCCAAATTAAACTAAACAACTCAAAATTCATATTATATATTAAAATTTCATTACTAAACAAGCTCTAATTGAAACAATTGGGCAGTTACAAATGAAATTACGTCACATAATTTTTTAGAAATAAAACACAGTTAGAAACAAATGGTTGTGATGCCCTTGATCTCTTCTGGCTCTCTCCACTCTATTGTGTCCTCTTATTTTCCTCAAGGTTTGGATTTCCTCCTACATTGTTACAGTTCTTAAAGAAATCCTAATAGCACTCTCGTACCTACACGAAAAAGATTTGATATATCGAGATATCAACCCAAAGTAATAAAAGAACATAGCTAGATTTTTTTCACATATGTTAAAAAATAAGAAATATGTTATCAAAAGTGCTAGAACATGGTTCTATGTTGGGAGTGGCTTAAAGTACTACAATGGATCTATGTTGGAAATGTGAGAATCATCAAAATGTAGAAATTGAACTATACTAATTTTATTAAAGGAAAGTCTTGAGTGAGACTACAAGAACAAGTCATTTGAGAATAACAAACAGCCCAAACCCAATTTCAAGAAATTTAAGAAACAGGATCTTCGCCTAATCAATAAATGTCCAAATTAATTAATATTGGCATATACAAATTCTTCACGAATTCGGGAAAAACAAGTAAGAAACTACTCCATAAATAGCATAAAGAAAAATCCAAGGTCATGGATAACCGAACTAACTGCCTCATATCAAATGACATATCAAATCATGTAGGATCAGATGCACTACAAAGATTTTACCAGAAAGGTTGAGAAGGACTATATTTTCAAAAGGCGTGCATCAAGTAGTTATACAATTATATTTGAATACTTTGGTTGTAGAATCTTGTACAAGGTGCTAGCTTGCTACTAACCACTATCTTGCTTGCTTAGTGATTGCAGAATCTAGCAAATTTGAAAGAGGAAGATATAAGGATCTTATGCATCTAATAACTGATGTTACTGCACCCAGCGAAAAAATAAACTTATTTAGAAAATCATTACTAATGTACTATATTCTATCATAGAGATTAAATAGAAGTTAACTCTAGCCCAAAAAGGCACTTGGAGCAACAAGTGCTTAAAAGAGATTGTCATCAATTGTCTAGTTTACAAGTTATGACTTATGAGTGTAGTTCTTCAATACTGAAAATGAGAGAGTAAATCCTGAACAACAGGTGATGAAAATTGCATAGGCATATATGATTGATTATATTGAGATATGCAATAAAATGCATTTGGAATTACTTTCTAAAAATTCACAAATAACACTGAAAAAAAAAATTGCATTTTCGAATAGCAGAAAATTGTGGTGACACCTAAACATGTATCTAGGATGGCAAAAAACAATAGCTACTGGAATTTTAATAATGTTGTCTTTAAGTTTTCCCCTGTTCTGCAGAATTCCAGGGATGTGTGTAAATATGTAATGCATTTGGATGACAAGAAAGGTTTGGAAGTTTGGCAATTAAACAGTGGAAGTTTCAAGTAAATTGTGTACATGGAATAGTGATCTATAAGGAAGAATGCAGAACAACTGCTAAGTAAATGGTAACAACGGATTGATCAATCACTGCCTTACTGGTAAATAAAATTAATGTTTCACCAAGATACATGGAGCAGAACTATCATAATGGTTTGTGGAAGTGACAGTGTAACATTAAAAAGATTCAAGATACAAGCAAGGATGTATCACTATCGCAAGTAGGACTAAGTACTAAATAAGAAGCAATGATATTGGTTGAAAACCCATACTCACGTGCATGGATTTTATTAGCTATAGATAGAAGTAACAACATGATAAGAGTTTGTAGTTATGGCTGAAGTTCATTTGAAGAACAAAAACCAACAAAATGTACCGATTGAAGGAAACAAACACCAAAAACAAAGAAATCTCATAATCTAAAAAAGGGATTAACATTAAAAAGGTTAATTCAGTGAAAATGTCATTAGTATTTCAACCATAATCAGATACCCATGCAAAAACTCTCAATAAAGCTTCATTGAATGTTTCCTTCTTCCAACTTAGCATGCTAGTTGAAGTTGTTTAAGACTTAAATCAAAATAAAATACTAGTTTTGAATCTCGGGAATAAATCATTTGCAACCACTAGCCTAACAATGTGTCATTTCACATATTGAAAACACGTGCATTGACAAAAGATCTAGCTCTAGATAGAGTTGGAAGGCAAAATATGATTAATGTTGTTGAGTTGACCCCAAATAGTTGGGAATTGGGAGATGATGGTGACATATACATATTTACAGAATATCTCTCTCAATAGAGTTGCAAGAAGAAACAAGATTTATGTTGCCGACCACGAATAGATGAGGGATGAATGATAGATGATGACAACGATGGAAATGTTCAAAAAATCACCAGTAGCAAACAATGATACATAAGTAAATAATTGAACAAGTAAGAAAATGATGATGATGATGTATTTTTCTCAAACTCCATTGGTTCCCCTACTACTTGGATAGGCTGAGTCAACACAATATGCAAACCAGACAACCAGGACCACAAGATAGACTTTGAAAAATGTATCAAAGAGATCTTGAAAGACAAAGATCAGCCCTAAGAAATGAATATTTTCATAAAAATCTATAGATAGATATCTGAACAGTTTGTCATCTTTTTTAACTGCCCAAAGAATGCCTTAGATGACCAAAGCTAGGATCACAAAACTCGGCTTATTTTGAACCCATGAAACCTTCTCAAAGGAGCCAACCAAATGATGCCACATATGCACATTTGTACTACTATCGTAAAGCAGGTATCCTTCAAAATTAAAAAGTTGCCAACCTCATCAAACACCAAGAGGGCTCCTACATCATCACAAGCACTACACAATGATTGCAAAAATTCCTTTGTGGCGCTGTGAATATCCCCCTCACCCTGGATGGGCTTCACAAAAATCGCCGCAAAAATTCCTTTTTGCCTTTTCCATCGATAATCACACTCCTAGAAGAACATGCAGTCATTTGGGATAGTCTATAAGAAACAACTAGATTAAGCTTCTAATATGTTCATCTTTACAGCAGATATTAAAAATGCAACGTTTCAAAACTCATACCAATCAAGAATCAAGAAAAAATATGAACATGTAATCGAGAAAAACGTAAAGACCAGGAAACAAAACCGGAGCAAATGCCCTACCAAGTTCAATTACCCCTGTTGTTTGTTGGAGACCACTTTCAAGAGTCCAAGGGCGTTGTTTTCCACAACCCAAGCAAAAATTCCTTCATCGGTGACTATAACAATCATATGTCATTTAATAGTAAGCTTCTAGACAGTGGACAAAAGTCTGAAAACAAATTGTAAATGCAGAAATTGGACGATGTAGGGTTTTTATTTTATATAAATAAAATTTATTGAGAGGTAGGATGTAGAATCTTGAGAATATTGTTAAGCTATGAAGTAGTAGTTATTCTGACTAGGAAAGGCACGCAACAACATGTATTGCTAAAGTTAAGGCATTGCTTCGTATAGGCATGGATTTAGATCTCTAATATTAAATGAAAGAAAGTTTAGCCAATCAAAAAGGCACTCAAAAAACATGGAGAGACGAGATTAAATCTGCTTACAAAAACCTATTTAGATAAAAACTAACGAGCCCAATACACACTTTCACAACACAAAATATCCAATATGCTCAAGGATACAAAAGAAGGAAGAAAAAAGAAGGGCTACCAACCATAACAAACATTGCCGAGGTAAAATCCTATTAAACCAACTCAAAGTCGATTTTCACGTAGAAGAAGAAAACAAGGAACCAAAGAACAGATGGTCTATGGATTCCAAAGAACAGATGGTCCAATGAATAGCTTGGAAGATGACATGCATCTAATTGCTTGGAATATAGATGGATTAGATGCAGACAATTCAGAATTGATGTGCTTGCTTAAACTCTACTTAAGTAAATTTCCAACTTTACTAATAAACGCCATTGTTGGAACCTAGAGCAACAAAACCACAACAAAACATAACGTATTATCTAGCTGCAATTTTTTACAAATCTAACAATAAACAGAGATGACAGCTTACATACATCTCACTTAATACTATTGTACGGTTATTTGTTGCAAAAAATATGCTCAAACGAAGGCATGAATCTACACATTCATTCACCACGGAACTTATGATATAGAGATAAGTTGACTTGAGAATATCACATTGGTTAAGTACACAAATATCAGTAGAAGATTAAAGAATACCAAAGCATCACTAATCAATTCAAGTAGAAGTTAATTAATCATAGTGAAAGTAACAAATGGACCTCAAATTACGATAAAAACACAAGCACAAGGTCAACAAAAGTGATAAAATACCCAAAATAGAAGGATCGCACAATCGTATCAACTCATACAACACTATTTCCCTACTTCAAATTTACCAACTGTGAAAGATAGTGGGAGAACCACCTTTGTGATTGATTAGGTGAAGGGTTGGCTCCCTCATGGGGGCTGAACCCTTTTGAACCTAGGTCCATGGCATCAATACCCATAGATTTTACCAATAATTATCACATTAAATTTGGTCTAAAATTAAAAATAACAATCCAATCGGATTCCAATCAGATTTGTGTTTAATAAAATTCTTAATGGAGTGTTACCAATTAGGTAACAATGCTGGACATCGACTGACATGAACTATTTAAGACTAGATTTAGAACAACTATGATTGAAGAGCTTAAATAGAAATACAACCCAGGTAGTGCTCGTGAGATGGAGGCACAAACCAAGTAAATAACTATATAGAACTTTTAATATACTTCGCCTACATCAGACTATAAAGGAAAAAAACTTCAATAAAGCCACACAATCCACAAAGGAACACCATGACATTAGGATCCCTCATAGAGCCAAATATCAAATGATGCAAAATAAAATAATCCAATTTAAATAAACAAATACAATACTGCATTCCCTCGAGAGTCCAATCTAGGAAAGAAGCCTAGTTGGCAATGCCTGGCAGAACACCTATACAAGATTTAAAAAAAGTACCAATTTGGTAGTTTCTACAAGTGTATACTCTTCAGCCTCTTATGAAGTTAGTTAATAGAGATAATAATAAAAGGGATTATATATATGTTGAAGATACATAAAATATCTCAACCAAATGATAGAAAACATGTATGTGTAACGAGTGTGCTAAAAAGTATAAATTCTTTAGCTGATATATAGGATTAACCAAGTACTTTAAGATTGAGGTAGTAACCATGAATATCACGTCTACTAAACATGTGAATTAAAATATTAAATTGTTCAAATATATATCTAAAAAATGTATAATTAAATGAATTTGAACTAGTTTTGTATGTACTTTACTCTTTTTCTTTTTGTTTTCCTTTTTTATGAAATAAATACTGCTTATCATGCTTTGCCAATTCTTCATAAACAACCTATTACTTGTTGATGTACAATTCAAAAATATCATAGAAGTAAAAATAGAAGCAAAACACACACAACAGAGGAGAGGAGAACCCAGGTAAAAGTCCCGTGCAATCTCCCCTCCAAAACAAAAAATATATATATTTTATAAGGGATTTTTTGACCTGCCATGCAAGCACACCCAACAAGGCAAAAGGTTGGATTACCTTGCTACTTCATTTCTAGCATTTCCACACGTGGGAAGCCTCATTTCACCCAAATCAGCCTCTGGTGTGAAAGTGCAATAGTAAGTAAATGTTGAAGAAAAAAATAAAGTGTAGACTAAATCATATATTTTTATCGTTGTTGTTGTTGGTGTTTTAGTGTTGTGTGTTTTATATATGAAGAGCTTTATTAGGTATACAAGAATAGAATTGTCTGTGTTATATGTGCTTTAAAGCACCTTGGTTGTATAATATTTATGCCCCAGAAAGCCTTCTTTGAACAAAATCTTGATGTGTGATCTCTTAGTAATGGGTAGAAAAGCAGAAGAAAGTGACCCTTATGGGGGAAAAACTCAGTATTAATCAAATTTTGATGTCTAGTGTGATTCAGATTTAATTGGTGATTCCCTAGATAATGGATCTCTAGAAAGGCATGCACCAATCCCAACTAGTAGGCCAGTATTGATACATAAGAATGTCTATTCTATTTGCACCTATAATCTGATATATGTGCACCACCTTAAACAACAACAACAAAGAACAAAAATTGCATCAATGTCCTTGAATTTTCATTGAGTGCACCCACTTTCAAACAAAAAGCCATAACATCTCTTTGGTGCATCGTGTACAAAAGACGAAATGAACAACTCACATTCATATTTCTTCATTCAATCCACCACTCCAATCATTCCAAGATTCAGATTTTTCTTCTGCAGATTATTTCAAGAGAGATGTTTTTCCCAAGAACTCCCCTTATTTTTTTATTTTTTATTTTTTATGATTTTACTATTTAAGTAAATGATCTCAATACAAAAGGAATGATAAGTTCAAATAACTCAATCATCAAATGAACAAAAACCAAGAAAGTTATGGAAAGCTTGTGAATTTTTTTTAGGAGTTATGTGTTAACGTGGCTTAAGGTATGTTAGATGGCCCCTGTCAACATAACTAAAAATCCTGGAACAATTATCTGTGTCAATTGGTATCATGTCAACACTAAACTATGAACATGGAATTGACTAAAAATAAATAAAAAATCGAAGTGATATTATCATGTTTGGATATATAACAAATAATTATTGAGCATACCTCCTCTGCACTAAACGGATGAAGTGTTGGGGAGGAACAAAAGCACGTTCCATATCAACTAGTGCAACCACCATCTTCTTTGCTTCATTCTTAAACACATCCAATGCAGCAAAAATAAGAAGCATCGATGGAAATTCCCAACCATATAATGCATAACTATCTATCTCTTAAACGGAGGATATCTTCCAAGACCCGGTGTCAGAAGCAGAAACTATGTCTACCAGTGCACGGTGCACCTGTTTGGTAGCTACCCAAGAATTAGTCCACATGAATAGCACAGAAAAAACAAAGTATGTCCGCATCAAAAGTGCAGAAAGAAATACAGACAATGATATATATTGTAAATTTGCAAAAATAAATACATACAATGTTAGTGGAGTACCAGCTCACTTGTGAAAACTAGATTCCATAGTGCAAGGACAGTTGGTTGATTGATATATTCAAGGAAACCTTTGTGTGTACATTCATATATTATCATGAAAGATTGAGGGCAGAAGTGAGGCGCCAAATTGGAGGAACAATTACACAGAATCAAGGCGAAATTTGAGGGAACAATTAGAGAAAGAAAAGTATAAGAACCGTAGCCAAAGCAGATAAAAAGAGGGGAAAAAAAGCTTTTAAGTAGATTTTGTAATAAAAGATTTTACCTTTATGAGTTCCATATTCAGGACCTGCCAACCAAAGCTCATGGCTGATACATGAATCTTTCAAAAAGCGCATTGAGTCTCTCAGACGTGTCATCTTGTCTACCTGAACAATTACAGAGATTTGAGATAAATACCAACAGAGAAGAAATCCACTTCAATTCGCTAAAAGCAATTAAACAAAAATCAATAGAAAAGTGTGAAAGATTTAAAGTGAACCTTAAGCATGATAATTGAACTACCTGTATGACTAAATTAGAATTTTTTTTCAAGAACAAATGCTGGCTTCCTATAACAAAAATCTAATCTACAATCTACATGGCTATGATTTCTCAAGAATCTGACCATCTAATTCAACATTTGGAAATCAATTTCACAAAATCCTCATAGAATCCACCATTAAAACATCAAAATAATACAAAATGGATCACTAAAAGAATCGAAGATAGATTTAATCGTAAGACGCACTAATAAACCAACAAATCGTCATCGAATTTACATTCGATTTTCTTCAAATCAAGATTTACAGTTGATCATACCTTGAACAGTAAGAACACCTTAGCAGAAACTCAGCTTCTAATCTAAGACGATGGATTGTGACAGAGATTGAAATCTTAGAGAGTTCAATCCGATTGCGATTGCGTCAAAGAGATATGGAAGTGAGAGAGAGATATTATCACGACTCATAAAAGATTTCTTTGAAAAATATCCAATAAAATGGAATGTACACGTCATACCATGTTTTTTGAGTTGTTATCAAAGGAGTTAGCTTTCATGTTTGCTAACCGATCTTCATAATAATCATATCGCTTTTGCCTGTTGAATCAACATTTTATAAAAAAAAAACTGACTGTCCCTTATTGCATATCGGTTTTCAATAAATCAGAACAACAAATCTTAAAAATCAGATCAAAACCGGCCAGACCATAAGACGGGTCTGATATTTAAAACAATGGTAGAATAAGAGGAGAGGGCTAGCTAAAAAATTATGTAATTACAATACATATCTATCATAAAAATAATTTTCAGCTCTTCGAGAATAAGAAATAGATCCCAAACTTAAAAAAGAGTAATGATTTTCAGACTCCCCCATGTGGCATTCTCAAAATACTCTCGTGATGTGGCATGTGCTAGAACCATATAATTTATGCCTTGGGATACACATGCACATCCCCATAAAATCTATATAGACGTGTATCCCAAGGCATAAAATCAATGGTTCAAGCACATGCCACATCAGGAGAATATTTTGAGTATGCCGCGTTGGGAGTTAGATTATCACTATGCATTAGAAAATTACCTTTGTTAGGCTTGTCGTGGCACACAGTAGAGAGTCTCTAAGCACTGTGAAGAAACCTTTTCTGAGAAAAAACACTTTTTCTTTTTCTCACGATGCTTAGGGCGGATTTATAATGGGATCACTTGTCTTCACAAGCGTTTTCAAATTCTATGGATTAATGTGATATTACAATAGATTTTAGCGGCGGATAAGGAAATTTATCATTATTTCCCCAACAAAATTTTTTCCACTCTTAATTGTCCTCACAACTATTTTTATTTTTTTTCACTCTAAATTGTCCCCACAATTTTTTTTTTTTTTTTAACTCTTGGGTGCCTCCACATGAGCAAAATCCTGGCTCCGCCCCTGATGATGCTCATAGAATCTTGGATCCACCAATCACATGATCCCATTGAATGGCTTTCCCAACTTTCAAAATTGTCCTCATTAGGCCGGGAGCAAATCCACTGTAGTGCGATTATCCTGTAGCACTTATCAACATTTGAGGGTATGCCACGTCATCATGACAATTGTATCCAAATGTTTAAATTTAGGATCTTAGTGACCGTCCATTCAA
Source organism: Akebia trifoliata (assembly GCF_017979445.1). NCBI lineage: Eukaryota > Viridiplantae > Streptophyta > Magnoliopsida > Ranunculales > Lardizabalaceae > Akebia > Akebia trifoliata. The sequence goes on along the minus strand of NC_141388.1, from coordinate 8,936,045 downwards.
CTCAGTCATCTGAGATTTTTTATTATGTTTCTAATTATCCTTTGTTGGCTAGAAGGGCTTTTTTGGGCCACCAATTGAGTCTTCCTAATACCCGAATCTTGTAATTGTTTTTTTCTTTTTTAATCAAATTGTTTTTCACTTGCTTAGTCGGAAAAAACAAATTTATAAAGTAAATTAAAAAAAAAGATTTTTTTTTTTAAATTTGTTTTAAATCTGTTCCAAACAATGAATCCAAGATGATTTTGTTGTTAGTTTCATATCAATGTGATGTTATATAGACTGTGAACAAGACCAAAAAGGATCTACAGGATAACTGGGTTAGAGAGGATCCGCTCTCCCTATTAGGCTAGGCACGACACGCACTATAGAGTTTATAAGTAGTGTGGCGAGAAATTTTGTGAGCACAATACCACTCCTTACCTAATCCCAGTTCTTCTTAAAAAGAGTTTCTCTAAACTCACTTCTTTCCACATTGCGTTGACTTGACAGTATTGAAAGAACCATAGATTTTTTTTCTTTAGAGATTGATAGCGAAGAATCTATGGTTCTCTTTTGTTCAAAACAAAATTCTTTCAACACTGTGCTGACATGGTAGTGTTGAGAGAACTACATATATTTTTTTTTCGAGGTTGATGGTGAAGAATCTATGACTCCCTTAATACTGTTACGTCAGTGCAGTGTCGAGCACAGTGTCGAAGGAAGTCAGTTTAACATTTTTCCATTTTCCTCTTAAATATAAGAGTCCTGATAATATGATTCGCCAGGTGGCATACTCAATCGATTCCATGACATGGAAAAGTTTGGGAATAGTAGATCTGTACATCTCAGGATACATGACTCCCTCGGGATATACTGTTTTATGGGGAAGTGCAATCGTCTCGAAGAGTACAAATCTACAGTTCCTGAACTTCTCACGTCAAGGAGTCGATTGAGTATGCCACATGGCGAGTCATATTATCACGACTCTAAAACATATTATAGTTAGTGTTGGAGTGACTGTGCAGGACAATTACATTACACACTGTGCCACCGCAGAGGTGCACACAGAACCAATGATGATTTCCTCGAGAGTAGTGTGAAACGTAGTGTCTTGGGCAGTCAACTTCAGTATTTTCCTAACAATATTTCTTAGAGTGCTGATTTTTGAACTCAACCTAACAAGCAAACTCGAAAACTCACTAACGTGACATGGGCAAAGCCCCGTAGATTCTGTCCCTTGGGATACATTACCGACCTGACCGACTTGTCATCTGTAGTCATGTATCCTGAGTGAAGGAATCTATGTTTCTTTGCGCATGACACGTCGGTGAGTTTTGAGTCTGGCTATCAGGTTGAGTTAAAAAATCATTAGTCTATCTCTTAAAACTAGTTTCATTAAAGAGTTGTGCTGGAGTGACCTCAAGCTATAATCTCATATCGCACTTCTTGATGTAAAAGTGGATAGAACCATAGATGCATTTTCACTCATATCTCGATGAAAAGCATCTATGATTCCCATACACTTTCTCGTCAAAAAATGCGATATGAGGTTCCAATGTGAGGTCACTTCAGCATTATTCTTCATTAAAACACAGACAAGGTCCAACATGTCCACATGCGAGAGGAAGTAGGAGAAACAGCGATAACGACTACATTGGCACCAAACACATGGGCCAAATTGTTACATATATTACTACATGAAGGTTAAATAGACTAACACATGTCCACATGAGACGAAGTAGGAAAAACAACACCTAAAAGGGCGTCAAAGACGTTTGCCTTATTACGTACTTACGTAGTAATACTATTCAAGTTTGTAGGATCTCTCAAGCTGCATTATTAGTAGAAAAACTAGTATTAATAAGAGTAGTTCCATTTTCCTCAGTCTTGAATGCAATGTTAGTTTGCCAAACTGGAACGCCACTTATAACCAGGTTCCTGTCTTTCTGAAGAACGAGGACATAATCCGTTTTTGGGAGTGTTAGAAGAAATCCAAATCTGTTTTGAGTCTTTGTAGATCACAAGTTGCCCATTTTTCTCCAGTGTACAATGGCATTTTGATCCCAACTCGTGACGTGGCATATGCCAAATTGGTATTCCATGCTGGGAAAGCACAAGACTGCAAACATCTGTCATTGCGAAGCTGTAGGTAAGATACTCAAGTCTTTCCCCAGGAAAGAGACTTTCTTCAGTGAATAAAACATTTCGGGCTTCACAAGGATGGTTGAGGAAGATCATGAGGAAGAGGAAGAGAAGAGCAGAGGTGATGAACATGGGTTTGGGAAGATGAGAAGAAGTAGCAAAGTTACTAACCATGTTATTTGCTTTCTGTCTCTGGGTGAGTGTGTTAGTCATCAAGGTTTCAATGGCATGTAATGACTAAGTTCTTAATAGTTGTTAGAAATATTATGGTTGTTGCATCTCATCCAATCGATCTTAAAATCATTTATAGTTAAAACTGATGATTGATTTCCGCTTAAAGTTTATTAGGTCTTTGAAAGAAAAATATGAGCATGATAAATGAATGTACGTAAGGAAAATACTTACAAGTAGGGCTTCTTTATCTTTTATTTATAATAATCCAAAACCTAAATGTATTTTGATATGTTAAGATGCATAGTCATTTAATTAAAATTAGAAATTTCAGTAATACCACTTGCAACATTGGCAAATGAGGTTTACTTTGCAAAATGCAAGATTAAGTTTACCCCCTAATCGAAAGTCAGGGCCCCTAAATGGTGATAATTATAAAAAGAAAAAGAAAATTTGATTTAGTAATTTATGTTCTTGAAGGGTTTTTAGATGAATAACAACAAAATTTCCTACTGATGTTGACTTTCGGTTAAGTGGGCCAGACAAACCAAATCTTGCACTTTAATGGAGGTCAAACCTGAAACCCACAATTTCGCAGTGGTTATTACCGAAATTCCATGTAATTTATGTGTATGTTGGCTTAGAATATGGAGTTAAGATGCAAGTACCTACAGAAATTGGAAAAAAAAAAAGAAAAAAGAAAAAAAAGATCAGAATTGTAGTAGATCACCTAGTACTGACTGTACTCCATCACTTCAAAAATTCTGTTTTGCTATATATCTATGATTGCAATCTACAAAAAAACCCTCCTAATTCTTCTTCTTCTTCAATGAGTTTAGACAGTTCTTTTTTTTTTGTTATTTTTAAATAACATCTTTTTTAATTTTTTTTTTTTTAAAGAATGACATCTAAAGTACAATTTTCACAGGTGGAGGGATCACATCAAAATGTTGGGGACTTTAGATCGGTTTATGTATGAGCTTTAGACATCAATTTTGTATTTTGAAAAAAATCGATTTCTAAAATCCCCTCTTATGCATGAAAAAAAGACGAATAGACATTATTCCCATATATATTATTTAAAAAGTGATGTCTAATGTCTTGTTTAGACTATTGAAGATTGAGATTGAAAAATTGCATAATCCATTATAGCTTCCATTACCCTTGATCAACTAGAGCTCGTATATCTATAAAAATAGTCTAAAAGGAGGATGATAGTTGGTCCTCATCACGAGTCTCTGCAAGATGATGTCACAACAACATTCCTCGATCAATCAAAGCTTGAAATTGGCTAAAAAGCCAAGAGGTATAATTTTTGAAAGAATAGACAAATGAGTATTTTTTTCAAAAAAATTATAATATACAAGGAGTGAATCCCTTTAAAAAATCATTAAATGTGAATTTAGACGATCAACTTGTAATTCCTCTTTCTTTTTTTCTTTCTTAGAAAATTAAGAAGGTAATAGTGAAAGATGAAGATTTTAATTATACTTATAATCTTTAATCTAGTCTCTATTTTAAGCGGACATCATCATGGACTAGATGGGAAAAAGAAAAACGGTTTTAGACTTAAAGTATCTGCATTTGATACATTAGAATAAACTAAATTAAAGGAGTGGTTATTTTAAAATTGAATAAATGCTTAAGGTTACCTCTTAATCTTTTCCTATAAGATTCTGGATTCTTTGACTTTTTTAATTATAATTTAACACTAAACTTAGGCTAACTACATTTCTCTTAAAATTTGCCACGTGGTTATCTTTTTTTTATTTATTTTTCCTTGGACCACTGTAATTTGGTTTATCTAACTAACTCTGCAAGTGGCATACTGAAAATACTCTCCTAATGTGGCATGTGTTAAAATCATTGACTTTTCTTAGTGATACACATCTGCACATCCCATAAATATTTGGATCGTGTATCCCGAGGCAAAAAATCCATGATTCTAATACATGCCACATCAGGAGAGTATTTTCAGTATGGCACTTGGGGGAGTTAGAAAATCATTACTCTTGTAGTATTTGTCTCTTCTTTGCTTCCACTCAAGTCGTTTTTTAGTCAGATTATCATTATTTTTACTTGTATGGAAAAATAACTCTATTTTTATATTTCGATGGACACGCAACTACTTATGTATGAGGCAACTATTTGATAGATATGTGTCTTTTCCCATCAAGAATTGACCAGTATCAGCAAGTAATACTATTTACTCTTATTCTTATTTGTATGGAAAAATTCCACATTTGTTGAGGCTCTTATTTGTATGGAAATTAGGAGGATTTATATTACCTTATGAATTGAGGCTCTTATAGTAAACACTTTCATCCTTAATGATCCCTTGCACTGTCGAGTTCATAAATTTTACTGTCAAACTTACAATTATTTATTATTGAACTCAACGCTTTTTTAATTACTGTCAAGTTCACCGTTTTTTAAATAAAAAGTAGTGAACTCGACACTAGTAAAACCCATCTATTTTTAATTTTTGAATTTTTCCATCAATAATATATGAAAAGATCGACTAAAAACTTAAGATAACGATTTGTTTAAATGATTTCAACCCAAAAAAATCATTATTGATTGATTTCCTTCCAAAAATTAATTAAAAAAAATTAAAAAGCTCTAATTTTTTACGTACATCTTCAAAATGTTTGAAAAATACTTGAAGATGACTTCTTCTTTTTTAATTTCTTTTTGATGGAATGGAGTCTCTGAAATTCGATTGAGGTGTCAAAAATCCAATTTTTGAATGAAGATGCCGAGTTTGAACGTTTAAGACGTTTAAGACGTTTAATCGTGAGAAATGTGGGAGATGAGGTCTAGGGACCATTTAAAAAGAAAAAGTTTAGTAAATGTCTTGCCAAGCAACCATTTAAAACTTACGAAGGTCTTTTTAGTAATTTTCCCTTTTTCTTGAACCATAGGCCTGTCCAAAAACCCCCCAATGGAAAATTTTCTGGAATCTAATGATTTTAAAACACCGATCAGGCGTTTTTTTTTGTTTTTTTTTTTTTTGTTTTTTAAGTCAGACTAGCCTGACTAGCTTTCTAAGAATTCACATGGATTAATAAATTGGCAACCAAGGCGGCAGCTCAAAAAATAATAATAATTTTTTTTTTTTTTGGGTGATTGCAGTTGAAAATGGACGGCTACTTAAATCCTAAATTTAAAATCAAAATTCAATGGCAGAAAATAAGTTTTTTTTTTTTGGAAAAATTCTTCGGATTTGGTCTTTTATAGCAATGAGGAATTGGATCATGTTTTTGGAAGGTGATGCGCTCAGACAATTTTATTAAACTAAATTAGTAAGGAAAATGTTTTTCCTTTCCTTTTTCTATTTTTAAGAACACCACGTCGCTTTCCAAAAGAGCTTGGGAGTGGGTATGCGAATTAATTCCAGGGGGTACAACATCTCGATTGGGGCCATAGAAAGAATCGAGAAACCAAACCAAGAAAGTTGAAGAAACGCAAACGTAAAGCTTCTGCAGAGATTGCTACTTGTAGAGAAGTAGAACAAAAAAAAGATGACGAGAGTGGTGGCGATGTGGTTGGTAGTGGTGGCATGACAGCTATGATGGTAGGTGTCGCTTATGCCAATAGTATAGATGGCATCATCATTAGCTGTGATGGTGGTGGACATGGTGATTATTTGATTTATCTAACTTACCCTTGTGGTAAGAGTCATGATAATCTAACTCCGCAAGTGGCATACTGAAAATACTCTCCTGATGTGGCATGTGCTAAAATCATTGATTTTTCTTACTGATACACATCTGCACATCCCATAAATATTTGAATTGTGTATCCCGAGGCAAAAAATCCATGATTCTAATACATGCCACATCAGGAGAGTATTTTCAGTATAGCACTTGGGGAAGTTAGAAAATCATTACTCTTATAGTATTTAGTCAGATTATCATTATTTTTATTTGTATGGAAAAATAACTCTATTTTTATTTTTCGATGGACACGCAACTATTTATGTATGAGGCAACCATTCGATAGATATGTATCTTTTCCCATCAAGAATTGACCAGTATCAGTAAGTAATTTATTTACTATTATATTACTATGAATCCAGAGAGAAGTACGTTGCTCTTATTCTTATTTGTATGGAAAAATTCCACATTTGTTGAGGCTCTTATTTGTATGGATCACCCGGGGCATTTGAAAGGAGGTGTTTCAAATTGAGGGTTTCTTCAAAATTTGAAGCAGGCTGCCCGTTTCAAAGTCGGACTCTAGGAAAGTTGCCCAAAAAACCAGGAGAGAGAGAGAGAGAGAGAGAGCAAAGGTACCCAAAAAAGCAGGATCTTATCTTGGTAGGGAGAAAATAGAATTTTTAATTTGTCAGATTCGTGATTAACAGGAATATGATCATTGAATCTGATTCAATACTTTTGATTATTCTCTTCTTGGTGGCAACTTCCCTTGGGAGCTCGACTCTCTTCTTCAAAAAATTCAGATGCGATTATCTTACCTTAATTGGTGAATGCTTCATGTTTGGAGGGAAAATAATTTGATGACTATTTTTTAATTTCTCTCCTCTTCTTCTAATTACAAGAAACTGTCTAACAGGGCATAGGAAACCCATATTAATTAATTTTTAAACAATAAAAAATTAAATAGCTGCTATTGCCACACCAACTTTTACTAATTCCACACCAATTACTATGTAAAATGTAAATCACCAAAGAATTGCACACAGTTGTTGTGGCAATAGTAACTCTAAAAATATCCTTAGATCTTTAAATGATCTTACCTTCTAACATGGTTAAAAAAAAAAAAAAAACTATATTTAGGCTTTTTATTTTTAAATAAGAGGTAGAGAAACATGTATTATCCTTCACTTACCCTCCTATTTAAGGATTTGTGTGGAAGTTACATAAACTTTCTATTTTATGCTTAGTCAAAATCATGTCTCAAAGGAGGCAAATATAATTGTATTTATAATATAGGTGGCAGACAAAGTTAGAATAATTAATGAGGGCGGTGAGCCAAGAAGAATACCAAAAATACAAGAAGGGGCCATTTTATTCCCTTCACACATGAGAATCTTATTCGCTTGAACAGTTGATGCATAGTAAAGGTACCATTAATTACTTACGCTCATGTGACTTATAGGTTGATTGTTCAGGCTTTGTTTAATAATCGATTTTCATTGGACAATATCAACAAATATATTTTTTTTTACTTTTAGATATTTTAGGATTGATACCATAGTCACAAAATTCTCTGAAAACTCATAAAATTATCTTAATAAGAGGTTAATTGATTAAATCAGTGAAGTGATCAGCCTTTCTTTGACTAATTGTGGAATATGGTGAAATTGTTGTCTTTTACCTTCAAAATTTTATTTTCTTCAATAGTCATATATGAATTAGACCAAAATAGGATTTTTCGGAAGGTTGAACATGACTGGTTTTTGAAAAAAAAAATATTTTGTATTTATTATCTGAATTTTTCTTGATTCTCTTATGATATTTCCCTGAATTTTATTTGGATAATTACCAAATCCAAACTTTTTTACCATGATTGATACAAGTTTTCTAGGAGGGCTTCGAACCTCGTTTGAGTTTTAAAATGCTTAAAATGTAGTGTAATATTTTCTTTTTTCATTATTTATTTTAAGGTTCAATGTTTGATTGGGACGCAACCTAGTAATCATAGTGAGAAAATTCTTCCTCACAATTAACACATGATTCTTTCAATCAATAATTTAATCAAAGAATTATTTGCAAAGATTTTAAAAATACTTTAGATATTACACAAGAAAGTGGTATGTGCAAATGCTCATGTATAAAAAGGCTTATTTGTAATTTAAGATATTAATAAAAGAATTTTTGAAGATCATATACTGAAAATGATACCTTTGTAATTTTTGAAATTGAGCAACGTGTTGGTTATAATTTTCTTAATTTTTTTTTTATTGAAACCACCGAAATTTTGGTGTTGAAGCACTTCTACTCAGTCTTCTTTCATTATAATAATAAAGAATTAATGTGAAGTTTTCAAATTTTCTTTAATAAGTGAAATGTACATTTTTATATTATCCTTAAGTATATTGATAAAAAAAAATCTTATCCCTAACTAATAATATATTTTAATTTGTCTTGATTTTCCCCTAACCTTTGCCGAATTTTTTCAAGCACGAATTTGCTATTAAGAAAATTTTGTGCTGATAAGTCAATGGTACAACTCCACGTGTATTGAAAATGTAAGCCTGATTGGTTGAGAGAGAAAAAATTTAGGGAGATAATTTTTTAGTGGTATTAAGGCTGTGTTTGGTATTACTTCTATTGCTTTCCAATTCCTTTTGGAGAAACATTTAATTGATAACAACTTTTGTAATAATTCTTTAATATTCAACATAAGATAAAAGTACATTAATTAATTAGGTGTTTTTTTTTTTTTTTAAGATAGGCAAGCGATGAAGATACATATTACACTAAAGATTTGCAACATTTGATGATATTAGAGAGAGAGAGAGAGAGAGGTAAATGTAGAGAGGTAAATGATGGAGATAGAAAGATGTGGGAGAGAAAAGAAGTACTTCCTTACTAAGGGCCTCTGTGCTAAAAAAGATTAGCACATTGGCAATTTAACACCACAACCCTCTAGATTTCATGGAAAAATTCAAATCCAAAAAAGGGAAAAAAAAAATTGGGCTTGATCAAAGGTTTTTAAAATGAACGGTTATTGAATTTCAACATAAGTCCCAAAATTAAAAAAAATTTATATTTTTTTTCAAAGTCCATAGAATTGTCTCCTTAACTACTTGAAATCGTCTCAACACTTTTTACAAAATAAAATGTATTATAAAAATTTGGAGAGATTTTTATAGGATTGAGTGAGGCACCACTTAGTTTAAGTCTAGAAACAAAAAATAACTCAAATAGGATATCGAGACAGTGATTAGGTCCATGATTAGGAGATATGGGCAAGGTGTCGAGTTATGTGTTTCAGAAGGTGCCGTACAATCAAAGTGATCGGTTTCTTCTACGATCCAAGACTGTCCTATGGTCAACAACTAAAGACTAAGGTCAAGCTAATATCCTAGATCCAATCAATATCATTTTATATTGACTTTGCCGATCAAGTCTTATGGCTACAATTTCGTCAAATGTCACATAATTTCCCGAATTCCACAGCAATGATAAAAGGAACAATTTGAAACACCTAAATTATATCTAATGCCCTAAGGCTCATGTGACAAGATTTTATAAAACCGAAGTTCGAATAAAATACCACAGAAAAAATAATTTCTAAGTTAGTCAAGACTTTTCACATGTATAATAATTTCCAAATTGGAAAGATCCTCACATACATAAATAATTTTCAAATTGGTAAAAATTTCACACTCGTAAATAATTTTCAAATTGATTAGATATTATTATCAAATTAAATGAATATTCTCAAGCATGAATTATCGCCAAGGTAGTCATTATTTTAGGTATGAATAATTACCAAATCGATCATCCATATTAAGCATGAATAATTATTAAAATAGTAGAATATCATCATACGCATAAGTAATTACCAAATCGGTTCTTTTTCACCACAAGCACTAAATCAATCCAAATTTCATTAGAAACACGAAGATGGTTTTTAAATGTTTCAATTACTCTAGCACGACAATAACCTAGGCATGAATTTCTAAGAGAGTAGCATCATCAGTTTAAGCATGCGATTTTGCCACATAACGTACAACATACTTTGATCGAAAAATCACATAATCGACTATATAAAAAAATAAGAAAATAAAAATTAAAAACTTATCAAACTCGATCGGCCTTCGACAATTACTTATGCATGGTTAAGTGAATATCAATCAAAGGTATCCAATCTAATAAATACATATATATATATATATATATAGGGAGGCGTTCGGCGCAAAACATTTTGACAAACATTTTGGCAAACATTTTTAAGCCGTTGGATATAGGATAATCGGACGGATCAGATTCAATTTAATAGTCAATCGGTTTAAGTTATAAAATTATAACTTAATTACAGCACCACCCTTCTTCCTTTCTGTAATTAGTGTGAAGTCCCTCTCTCTTTAAAACCATTTTGAAAAATCAGAGCGTTTAACTCTCTATCGAACCCTCTCTCCAGGCTCTCCATCGTCTCTCTCGTGTTCAAACCCTTGATCTCTCTCTCGCGAAATCTCTCATTCTCTCTCGGTCTCTCTCTCGTTCTCGCTCGGTCTCGCGTTTACTCTCTCATTCTCTCTCGGTCTCACTCCCACTCTCTCATTCTCTCTCGCACGAACGACGAAGATTCCATCTCCCTCTCAAACAGGTACTCTCTCTCTCTCTCTCTCACTGTATTAATTTGAGTTCCAATTTGACGAAGACAAAAAATCCGAAATTATTTAGGGCTTTTTTTATCTTCACTTTGGTAAACTAACAATAGATTGTGAACCTGATTGAATAACAATTTAGGTATTAATTTGAGTTTATGTTCTTTGATTTGTTTGCTTTATAGTCCTTTTATGTTTCAAAATCATATGGCCTAATGAGTTGTCAAATAGATGTGAACCTGATTGAATAATTCCAACAATCACATTTCAAAGAAAACCTGAATCTCATAAAGAAGAAGAAAATCAATTTAGACTTGGAAAATCTCAAATGAAAGCTTGGGGGCATTGAGAAAAATTTTATTTTAGAAATTGATTCAGTGTTTGTTATTGTGGGTTTGTGTGTATTTTCAAATTTCTGGTTTATATCGTTCTTGTATTTTCTTTTTATTTCTTTAAGAAATTCAGATAACTTATATTTCTCTCAAAGTATGATTATAATCTTAACTAATTGCTTTCTTTTTAAGTTCTGAGTTGTTATTTTGATTCATGAATTTAGTTGTCTTGGCTATAATTGGTTGGTGTTTCTTTTCAAAATTCTGTTGATGCGAAGAGATGGTTTTTTTAATCCTTACACTAGTTCAAGGGTTGCTAAGGAAACTTTATGTATTACCAGCATATGGCCAACTCAACAGTGATGTTATTAGTGACTACCCACTCAAAGAAATGATCGAATTCTATAAAGCTCATGGAGGTGAAGCTTTTACAATGGTAACCAAGGTAAGTTTCGATCTATTTATTATTATGTGATTATCCTATCAATGTTTCTTGAAGAGGAAATCATGTTTCATTAGTTATGAAACGTATAGATGAAGTAGGTGACTGAAATGTTCATTTTGGATAGGTGGATGAGCCATCGAAGTATGGTGTGGTAGTTATGGGTGGATGTAATGTCATGCTTGCATATCAGGCAGCATCATCGGGTGGCACTCTATTATTGGACAATGAGTTCGTGTTGAGAACATGACTATTCTTAGAGAAGATGTGCACGTGTGTGATGATATCTACAATAACAGAGTGTTGTCGAGATCAATTCAAGCATTTTGAAGCTGGAGATTGTCATTTGAGGGTCGACCAAGAAACTCATCTGAGTTCCTTAGTTCATATCTAAGGAGCGTTTTTTTCTTTATTTCTTATTTATTTTTTTTCTTCTTATGCTCCTTGGTCTGAAGTGTTAACTAGTAAGTTAACCTATCGAAAAAAGAAAGAGTAGAACTAGTAAGTTTTTGTGGATTGAGGGATATGGGAGGAGCCCTTGATCCTTGCTTCCGCTTGGACTCCTTGTGCTGACCAACGCAACTGGGAATCTAGCGGTAACACACTTAAATCATCCTAGTTTTAGATAGTACCTTATATCTTACTTTTGTTGATCCCCAAATGGTCCTACCGAGATTCAATTTAGTTGGACTGATTTTTTTCCCAATTAAATTATATTTATTAAATAAAACAAAGAATTAAGTAATTAAATTTATCTGAATAACATAAGATTTAAAAAAGGAGTGGATCCTCTATAGTGCTTTTTTTTTTTCTTATAATTATCTGTAGTGAATTTTGGTGGATGAATTTTCACCTTAAAAGCACCTATCTTCATACTCTTCAACCTTATTAGGCAACTGTAGTTTGCCCCTACTACAAGAAAATCTTGGTTCCGACCCTGCTGCCTAACCCGAAGCCATATAATAATATATAAATATTTTTTTGTATTTTTACAATATAATTAATTCCTACTACATATATTATTTAACATAACTTTTGTTTCTATTTGTTGCTTACTCGCTATAACTACATTGTTATCTATATAAATAGATTTCTTAAAGATGAAGATCCAACTTTCTACGCCTTCTCTTAATAAATGTTGAGTTATTATGCTTGGTAATAGGTCTGTAATGTTGTTGTTGTTGCTCGATTACTTAATTCAACGCTAGTTGTCAATGGAACGTAATTCCATTCTCCTTGGCTGCCATGAAGAAAATATTTCTGAAGGGAGCTTCATAGATACATTTTGGAGGGTCACGGACCAGGGTGGCAAGAAGTGCCCGCACATGATCCTATAGTCCAAGATGCTGCAAATCATGTTGTGAAGACTATCCAACAAAGGTCTAACTCATTGGCCCCTTATGAACTGCTAGAGATCCTTCTTGCTAAGGCCGAGGTCAACATTTTTCACTACTTTCATATTAGTTTTTTTATTTTTTTACATCATTTTTTCTGTTACGATCTTTTTCACACCGACAGACCATATATGTTTTTTAACGTAATTATCTATCACTTAGGGATATTAATATTTTATTATGTTGCTCTTGTTGTGCCAGGTGATTGAAGAAACTGCCAAGTTCGACATACTTCTCAAGGTAAAGAGGGGAAGCAAGGAAGAGAAGTATAAAGTTGAAGTACATAAGACTCATGAAGGTACCTACTGTTTGAATCCGATGGAGCAAGACCACTCTTTTCTACCTATCTAGGACTCGGTGCTGCAAGCCTTATAATTATGCCATCGAAGAATAATCTTGTAAACACTATAAATACAACTTATATGTATGTATATGCCCCTTTGACATGAGCTTCAAAAATCCAGTTTCTAGGGTTACAGGAATGATAGACGTGGCTATTGGTATATATGCTTTTGCCCTACCTAATCTCTTAGTATGTATTTCTGTTGTGTGGATTATGAGCATCATTGCACTGCAAATTGAGCAATTGTGATAGATAGTTCTTGGTGGTTAGTTAGCTCGGTTTGCGAAATTGTTAGAGTTCTCCCATAAAAAGACTTTAGATATGCTTCTTTTTCAGGCCATTTTCTCAAACCAAAAACAAAAAACAAAAAAAAACAAAAAAAATTGTATTTGGTTCTCCAAACCATTGATAAAATCAGGAAATTGAAATAGCCTTTATTAGGTAGGTGGTAGAAATGGAAAACAGTTGTGTTGGATGGCCACTAAGTCCCTTCCAAGTATGTTACTAGATTTCATGTATTACCATGTTTTTACTATTGCAGAGATCATATGTTACTGTTTTTATTGTTGCAGCAATATGTGACAAAGATGGCAATGATTTGAAAATTGTTTGAAGCAATTCCCATCTGTTACTCCAAGGGGAAATATGTTAAAAGAACACGTGATATCTCATGCAATTTCTTCGTTGGTTGTACACTTCAACATTAATTACTAATTGAAAAAAAAAATACTATTTGTTTACTAATTGAAAAAAATAATTACTATCTATATGGTCGTTTGAATATTCACTTCCAAGGCAACATTGTCAGTTTAGAAGTTTCAAAGTGGTTTGATTTTTTGAGAGGAAGATCTCCTCAAATCACTCCCCCCCACCCCCCACACATACAAAAAAAAAATCCCTCGACTCATATCTAGTGGACCCATTGATCCTTGTTGAAAAATTATAACCAAATCTTTTTAAGATTACCCTAACTCAACTTACTTACCTTCTGTTTTAATTAGCCAACAGATCTCATTATTCCCTAGAGGTGGAATTCTGTTATTGTCCCTTGACCTGAAGCATTTCTGTTTGATTTATTGTTGCATGACCATTTAAGTCAAAATTCAATCAGAATGCCATCCGAACCTTATTTGAATCACTCACCATTTTTACCATCCAAAATCCAATCAGAATGCCATCCAAAATTCATTTAATACAAGTGTTTAATTATAACAGATAATTGGTAATTGGATCAGTCCACAGCGTTAGAGGTAAGTGTTGAAAGCTAAAGTAGCACTTCGGTTGAATCAATTGCTTTTGATAATTTCCTACGTGCAATCAAAAGGTGGAATTCATTTTCTTTTGATCATTTTTCCTAGCAATTTGTATGTAATTCAAAACAAATTCCCTACAATCACAGACCCTATACATAAATGATAGAGAGCCATAAAGGAACCACATTAACTGAATTTATAAATTTACATCAAAGATTACATCACAAACAGATACACAAATGTATCCTAATAAGACACTGAACAATCACCATATCCCTCAATCCACAAAAACTTACTAGTTTTACTCTTTTTTTTTTATAGGTTAACTTACTAGTTTAACACTTCAGACCAAGGAGCATAAGATGAAAACAATAAATAGGAAATAAAGAAAAAAACGCTCCTTAGATATGAACTAAGGAACTCAGATGAGTTTCTTGGTCGACCCTCAAATGACAATCTCCAGCTTCAAAATGTTTGAATTGATCTCGAACACTCTGTTATTGCAGATCTCATCAAACACATGCACATCTTCTCTAAGAATGGTCATGTTCTCAACACGAGCTCATTGTCCAACAATAAAGAGCCACCCGATGATGCTGCCTGATATGCAAGCATGACATTGCATCCACCCATAACTACCACAACATACTTCGATGGCTCATCCACCTATCCAAAATGAACATTTCAGTCACCTACTTCATCTGTACATTTCATAACTAATGAAACATGATTTCCTCTCCAAGAAACATTGATAGGATAATCACATAATAATAAATAGATTGAAATTTACCTTGGTTACCATTGTAAAAGCTTCACCTCCATGAGCTTTATGGAATTCAATCATTTCTTTGAGTGGGTAGTCACTAATAACATCACTGTTGAGTTGGCCATATGCTGGTAACACATAAAGTTTCCTTAGCAATCACCCCTGAACTAGTGTAAGGATAAAAAAAACCATCTCTTCGCATCAACATAATTTTGAAAAGAAACACCAACCAATTATAGCCAAGACAACTATATTCATGAATCAAAATAACAACTCGGAACTTAAAAAGAAAGCAATAAGTTAAGATTATAATCACACTTTGAGCGAAATATAAGTTATCTGAATTTCTTAAAGAAATAAAAAGAAAATATAAAAACGATATAAACCAGAAATTTGAAAATACACACAAACCCACAATAACAAACACTGAATCAATTTCTAAAACAAAATTTTTGTCAATGCCCCCAAGCTTTCATTTGAGATTTTCCAAGTCTAAATTGATTTCCTTCTTCTTTATGAGATTCAGGTTTTCTTTGAAATGTGATTGTTGGAATTATTCAATCAGGTTCACAGTCTATTTGAAAACTCATTAGGCCATATGATTTTGAAACATAAAAGGACTGTAAAGCAAACAAATCAAAGAACAGAAACTCAAATTAATACCTAAATTGTTATTCAATCAGGTTCACAATCTATTGTTAGTTTACCAAAGTGAAGATAAAAAAAAGCCCTAAATAATTTCAGGTTGTTTGTCTTCGTCAAATCGGAACTCAAATTAATACAGTGAGAGAGAGAGAGAGAGAGTACCTGTTTGAGAGGGAGATGGAATCTTCGTCGTTCGTGCGAGAGAGAATGAGAGAGTGGGAGCGAGACCAAGAGAGAATGAGAGAGTGAACGCGAGACCGAACGAGAACGAGAGAGAGACCGAGAGAGAATGAAAGATTTCGCGAGAGAGAGATTGAGGGTTTGAACACGAGAGAGACGATGGAGAGCCTGGAGAGAGGGTTCGATAGAGAGTTAAACTCTCTGATTTTTCAAAATGGTTTTAAAGAGAGAGGGACTTCACACTAATTACAGAAAGGAAGAAGGGTGGCGCTGTAATTAAGTTATAATTTTATAACTTAAACCGATTGACTGTTAAATTGAATCTAATCCGTCCGATTATCCTATATCCGACAGCTTAAAAATGTTTGCCAAAATGTTTTGCGCTGAACGCCTACCATATATATATATATATATATATATATATATATAGAGGGTGGTTCATGGGACATATGTAAAAACAATGGTTTTTCAAAATATGGGTTAGAGGTTTTGGATTGAGCTGATTTTTTGTGAGGATGGTCATTATGATGAGAAGATCATTCTCATAAAAAACCAGCTCAATCTAAAACTTCTAAATCTATCAAAAGTGATTTACAAATTATTGGCAAAAATTGGTAAAAAGCGACGGTCCACATTCTAAATCACTTTTAATGGGGTTAGAAGTTTCAGATTGGATTGATGATGATCTTCCCATCATAGAGATCATCCTCACAAAAAATCAGCTCAATCCGAAACTACTAACCCATATGTTTTTTCATATTTCCCTTGATCCGTTCCCATATATATATATATATGGGTCCCGTTCAGCACCAAACATTTTGGCCAACATTTTAGCCAATCATTTTTGTCCTACATGGGTTAGAAGTTTTGGAATGGGCTGATTTTTGGTGAGGATGAAATCCGAGATCATCCTCACCAAAAATCAGCCCATTCCAAAACTTCTAGCCCCATGTTTACAAGTTGAAAAATCGTGGACCGTCCATTTTTTGTAAACCATTTTTGATGGGGTTAGAAGTTTTGGAATGGGCTGATTTTTGGTGATGATGATCTCCTCACCGTAGAGATCATCCTTACCAAAAATCAGCTCATTTCAAAACTTCTAACCCATGTTTTGAAAATGTTTTGCCAAAATGTTTGGTGCTGAACATTTTCCTATATATATATGATCATAAGAAAAGTTCAACAATACTGAAGTTCAAAAGAATGTCTAAGAAAGACACAAAACGGGTATGCTAAATGAAATCTTAGCAAGTCATAAAAAATAAAAAATAAAAAGATCAACTTACCCTAATTTGTAGAGGTGTTGACATGGGTTCTCTTAAGAATGCCAAACATTGCCGCAATTGTGTGATGAGCTTGCAAGATCATGAGAGTAAAGGAAACGTAAATAAGAGGAGAGGTTGAAACTGTGGGTTGAGAAGTGAGACGAAGAGAGCTATGGTGATGTGTTGCTACCGCTAGTGAGGTTTGTGATAAGGTTGGTGAGAATAGGACTATGCCAAGAGGAGGCCAAGAGAGAGAAGAGAATTAGAGGCCTTAAGTGGGGGGTGCTGGCCGAGATGGTAGCAAGAGAAGGTGGCAAAGGAGGTCCTACCAGAGAGGTGCTGGCCGATAGGGGCTGCAAGCATTAATGGTGTGAGAGGAAGATGAGAAGATAACTGAGAGAGATGAAGGTATTGTTTTGTGGGGTGTGAATGAGAGGAGAAGAAGATGATTGAGACATGATGGATGGGGAGGGAGGTAGCTGCCATGTTAATGGTCGAGAGAAAGAGGTAAAAAACAGGAGAGGTAGTGGATGGTCTGAAGAAGACGAAGATGATGAAGAGTGTGGGGCTACTGTCCAAGTAAGTCATGTTCTTCCCTTTTTCTTTTCTCCTTCTCTTCTTTTTTTCTGTTATTCTTTTTTTGCCTTTCTTCCTTCCGTTACTCTTGTCCGAATCTTTCATCTGGGAGAGGGGAGTATGAAATAGAGGGAGTCGTGAGAGAGCCACCTTTTATAATTTTTTTCCTACTAACAGTACGTCATATTAGGGAAATTGCAACTCTGACTTGTTTTCAGTATCTTTTTGACGTTTGCGACAATCTCTTTTGAAGTGTCATTTCTAATGGCAGCAGTAACACTCTACTTCTTTCGCCCTTGATTTCGATCTAAAATTTTTCTTATTTAATCGAGATTTGTTCTTCGACCTCCCTTGTCTTTGAATCTCCTTTGCCACGAATCCTTTTGCTTGGGATTCCTTACTATTTAGTTTTTACCTCATCTGATTTGATTAAAGTGATGTAGTAACCTCTTCTATATTTAAAATCTCTTCCCATAAAGTAGAGTTGTGACAAGATGATCATACGAATGGGGAAGATACGCTAATAACAATATCACATTGTCTTCTTTGTCGATTTTAACCTCGAGTCTCAATAGTTCACTCGCGAACTTGTTAAACATATTAAGATGTTCCAGCAAATCTGAACTTTCTACCATCTATAAACCGTGCAATTGTTTCATAAGAAATTGTTTGTTTGTTAAAAAATTTTCCATGTATAAACTCTTCAATTTCTTCCACAAATCTAGAGTTGATTATTCATCAATCACATTATACATTATTTCATTTGCAAGACACAAACGAATAGTACTCATAGCTTTCTGATCGATTTCTCCCCAATCATCGTTATCTATCGTTGTAGGTAGAATACCAACAACGCTTTGTACAATTCTTGTTGCACCAACAGATCTTGCACTTGTTTCTACCATAACTTAAGTTGTTCCTCTCATCGATCTTATCAATTTCAAAGTTTGAACCAGACATCTTCGCTACAAACCTCAATAACTTGAGGCTTTGATACCAATTTGTAAAAAATGCAAATAGCAAAGATAACACAATCGAACAAAAATCCAAGCTCTATTCGATTTTAGATTAAAAAAATCCGGTCTAAAATTCGTCCAAAAATTTGATAAGTGGAAAATATGCGGCATGTGCTTCATGCGTGTATTATTCGTTTCATTTAAAAAGTTTGAAAACCAAAAATTTGGCCATATGATAGTGATGTTAATAGTGACAGTGAGTATGAAATCAGTGATGTTAATAGGGTGGTAATTATAATGGTGGTGATAATGTGGAAATTGAGGTTATTTTTTCATTGATTTTTAAAAGAAGACCAAATTCAAGGGATAAATCATTACTTTAGAAAATTAAGATGTAATCTCAAATAAATATAGAGGGTCTTGTCATTAACTTTTTTACTTTTAAAGATAAAAGGAACATTTGTCACATAAAAAAGTGGATTCCTCCAAAATTTTGAAGTATGGCCGTTTTAAAGTCCACTTGTGTTAAATGTTACAACTTACAAGTATACACTTTGCAATATACAACAAGTTACAGTAACATTTTTTTAACATCGAGTTTTATAAAAATTCGTAAAATTTGTGTTTTATTCTTTCAAACTTAAAATCCGTGAATTATTCAAAATAGTTCAATAATCCCGAGAAAAATACTTTCATTGAAAAAAATGAAAAATTCGTGAAATTTTCAAGAATTAAATGGGAGATTGCTAACGAGGATACAACCCTCAAGGCCCACGGGCTTGCAATTATAATAAAGAAAAAGATAAGCAGCATTACATAATATGTATATTTTCATAAAACATAACATTGATCACATTAAACAGACAACTTAAGGTACGTACGTACCACATGACGAGAAGAAATAGGAAAAACGACAATTACAATGGCACTAATCATGCCTTAGGGATAGTAAGGTACGTCACAAATATAGCTAGATAAGATTAGGATAAGTTTTAAGTTTGTACTCTCAAGCATCAGTAGAACCTTAATATGAGTCTTGGTGGTGGTGATATTATTAGTTTCATTTCGCTTATTCACCAAGACCGCCATGCCACCGGTGTTAGTGTGAGCAAACCATGCTACATCACCATAGATAACTAAATTCCTATCGCTCCGAAGAATCAGGATAAAGTCACGCGGGTTCCTATGCCAAGTGTTAGAAGCCCATACTACAGCGTTTCTCTCGCTATAAATCACAAGATTCCCATCGTTCTGCATTGTACAACGGCAATTGCTCCCCCCACCTATCGTGGTTGTACTCCACAACACGGCTGTGCCCTCATAAAGTGCAAGATTGCAATTCATTTGCATTATTAAGGAGTAATTACCAGAGTTAAGACTGGACCCAGCACGTAGAGAGTTGGGGCTGTATAAAATATTATTGGGAAGACTCTGAGCCTTACTGTGGTGTTGGTTGAGAATTAGGAAGATGGAGAGGAGGAGAAGAGTAGAGGTGAGCATGGACTTGGGAAGATGAGAAGAAATAGCCATATTTATTTCTCAAAGTTTGTTGTCTATGTGTGAGTGTGAGTATAAGTTGGGGGGGGGGGGGGGGCATTTATAGATGGGGAGAGGACTTTTCTAACCACATATTAATTTATTAATATATTCAGCATACCTGCACGTGTACAATTCTAACTCTTATTTTTTTTTCTTCTCAAAGTTTTGACACAACGTGCATGTGAGTAACCGATTTGCTTTTCCATAAAATCGTGTTGGATTATCATTTTATAAAAGGTTATTCTTTTAAATTTTCACAAAAAAATCATGCAACTTTGAATGATTTTATCATGATTTGTATATACATAATTTATATAAAAGTCAAATGAATTTTTTTTCAGTTGTTTTTTCTATGCCACTCAAATGATAGAAAATAATTTTCTGTAAAAATTTTCATGATGTGCAAAGCAGTGGAAAAGGATTTGCCAGCCAATATTAGTCCTGTAATCAAACACGCCCTTAATCAAAATCATGAGTCAAAGGAGGTAAGTATAATCATATTGATAAGAGAAAATTATTAAAAAAATAATGATTTATTGATTAAATTTTTTTTTTTTAAACTTAAAATACCTGTTTGACTGCCTGGTTTGAGGTTTGCCAGTTTTACCCTCCCAAAAAATGCCCTGAACAACTGTTTTCACTGTGCCACTCATACTTTTGACTGCCACAATCAAAACATCCAGGACATGTTATCAATTTTAAATTTTACTCATCCCAAAACATTCTCTTTAATTGTATGTTTCCAATTTTTTATATAAAGAATGGTAAAATTTGAGGTCCAGTGATCATTGACGACTCTTTTAGAGGAACATGCATTTGGACAACATGGTTTCAATTTTTTTACTTTAAAAAAATGTAAAGATTCATGTCCAACGGTTAATTTTATGCAAAGAGATTGCCCGCTACCCTGTTTTCAATTCAAATGGTCATTTTTTCACAAATAAATATATGGATTTAGGGGGTTATTCCGCACTTACGCAATTTGATGGTCTTACTTTATAATTCGCAAGAGTGGATTTACAATGGAGGCACTTGGGCCCAAAGAATTTTCGAAATCTATGAGGGACTATGAGCTATTGTGACATATAATAGTGGTCGATAAAAAGATCACTACGTCATAAAGTGCTAGAAACGACTGCTCCTGCAGTCGGATAAAGGGTCGTTTTAAAAGGAGTGATTTTTAAATTGCGACAGTCTAAAGCAGTCGGAGAAAACGACTGTCCTTGACAGTCGGAAAAAATGACAGTCGTTGACAGTCGGTTAAAATGACGGTAAAAACGACAGTAAAAGCGATTGTTTTAACAGTCGTAAAAAACGACCTGTCTTTGACGGTCGTTTTTCTTGATTTATAATTTAAAAAAAATTAATTTTTTTTTCTGAATTTATCAATTTAAAAAAATGTACCAGTGTAGGGAGTCTTTTCAATGCCTTTTTTGGAGGCTGCCCAATAATATTGACCTTGATCACAACAAATTTTTATATTTATGCTGGCTATTGCTCTAAGAAATTTCCAAGTAGATCACAGCAAATTTTTATATTTATGCAGGTTTGATTCCGCTGTTCTATCCGGCATAAATATAAAAAATTTAACACCAATAGAATAACAGGGTAGGAATATAAACATGCCATGGGTATGCCGAGCCAAGCCGTGCAGCTTCCACCTATAAAGTTTGTATAGTTGGCAGCTCCATATAGCTTGTGAGACCTTTGTTGATGGGAGTATTGCACCAGCAGTTTGTTTTTCCCATTATTCCAGCAAATTTTCTTTTTCTTTACTGCTCACACATCTTTCAACAGCTTTTCAGTAAGGAACTGTATATGGTAATGCATATATACAGCCTCTGGCAAGTAACAAGCACGTGGCCAGAGACTCGAGTTTACATGGGAGGAAGCACCACCGTTAGCTTTAATATTTTTAGCTTCACCAGTGTGGGGAGGCATGTCAAAGAGCCATTCCTGATCATCAAAATTGGCATGTTCAACCTAAATTGGAGGGGCTACCCAATACTCGAACAATGGTTGTTGTTCTTTACTTGGTCGGAGAGCTTTCATCTGGACAATAGTCTTGTTCCTTTCGAAAGTAGAACTAGGCCGTTGTTCTTCGCTGATTGGTGCTTTTGAATCATTGTGTTTTAGCAGCAGTAGCCGAATCCTTAGCATGGGCCTTTACATTATTAATAAAATTTGACATAAATTTCAGTGCTGTGAAACTAACAAGAACAGTCTCCTCTTAACGAAAAGAATAACAGATATACACTCACATTGGTTATGGATGCCATCAGAAGTGTCGTAGAGATTCATAGTGCCAGCAGGCTGCCCATCTTCTTCAGTAAGGCAGCTATTCTCCAACTGTTCGGTTTCATCTTCTCTTCTCTTTGGATGGTTTACTCCATTATGATCTACATTGCACCTCTTCTTGCAGCTGTGTTCTTTCTTTTCAATCTACCCAACTGCCCTGGATTTTTGAAAGTGGGGACATCAACATGACAAGCAAAGACCAAGCCAAAGGCAGAAATGTGCAATTTTATAATGAAATACAAATTATCATTAGGTAACAATTAGTATGTATGCCATGGAAGTATTATTAGATTCAATGCTCAATAAAAGGTGGTGGGGTATGGGAACTTGTTCTTATTGCAGACAAGATTTAAAACCATGGTCCAAACACCTCACGAAATAGTAAATGGGGTTAGGCTCCAGATCAATCTCTAGGAGTCACGGAAGCTCAATCCCCAGCTGACACCACTCCATGAAAACCTCCCTTGCAGTAGTTCAATTCTTTTGCTTACATAACATACAAAAGAATGCCATAGTTCCAAATGACTAGATACAAAGGCTATCCTTCATTGAGATCCTTAAACCCCTAATTAAATTAAGGGAAGCCCACTCGATAGACAGAGGTCAAAGCATCAAGCCAAGCACGTGGAAAATTTTCCTAGGATTTATTCCTTAGTTATCGGAAGGGGTCATATGATAGGAATGGGAAAATCATAAAAAACCAAAATCGAACTATATTATGACCAGAAGTGGCAATGTAGCGAGATTCCTGACTGAGAGGGCATGCTAGGTGGAAGGCTCCTACTACTGGAACCCATTCTGCCAAGTCACAATAGCATAAAAAACACATGCTGCATCATCCCCATTGTACAATCCATTTAAAATGCACTCTATTCTATATGCATAACGTCGGGAGAGCCTCTGAAATGTTAAATTGATGCCAGAAACACTATCAAGGAAATATAAAACATTGAATCAGGTGAGAATGAGCAGGACAATAAGAGAGGTGGATGGAAAATGGCTGGTCATTTTTTAATAAGAGAAATAGATGTGGATCATCTTGTGATACACAATAAAACTAGCAAATAAGTTTTTTTTCCAAAAAATAAAAATCATAATAAACATAAATGTTCATAGTTTTTGTAAGTACTGAACATGTAAAGTGAAGAGAGAGAGAGAGAGAGAGAGAGAGAGAGGGGGGGGGGGGGGGGGGGCTTGTTTTAAATTTGCAAGGGAGAGAGAGGGAGGGGGGGCTTGTTTTAAATTTGCAAGGATATATCCCAAATTTCAAATGGGATATTTAGCTTCAAAGGCAGAACTCATCTAATATAATCCAAACCATGGTGT
Organism: Akebia trifoliata; assembly: GCF_017979445.1. Classification (NCBI taxonomy): domain Eukaryota; kingdom Viridiplantae; phylum Streptophyta; class Magnoliopsida; order Ranunculales; family Lardizabalaceae; genus Akebia; species Akebia trifoliata. The sequence continues at coordinate 8,912,136 of NC_141388.1, read as the reverse complement.
CTTGTTTCAAGTTCAGCTAATACCTTTCCCAACATACTGGAAAACATTTATACCATCAATTATCAATGGGAATACACAACCAAATTGGACAATCAACTCACATTGAACTGCATCAGCTCAAATCATCCCACAGCAGCTAATATTAAACTGCAACTTTTACATTAATTATCAAGTTATCACATCCAAAAAGTGGTCTTCATGAAGTTACAGAATATTGGAATATTTTTTAGGAAATTCACCGACTCTAAAACTCGTTTCAAAATTCATCATAGAATGGGCGAGTTTTTGAGTCAACCTAGTCGAGTTGCACAAGAAAATAATTGAATGAGAAAAGAACTGATTTGCTAGAATCAGCCAAGCGATGGTTGGTTTCAACTTATAAATCACAAACCTTTTCAGGACAAAGCCCAATCAACTTGAGATTTCCAAGCCGAGTCCTCGTTTTTTACATATGGAGTAACAGGACAACTATAGAGGGGTTAATGATCAACAGTTTAAAAATTCACTCCCAAAATCTGAAAACAGTGTTCAAACTTGTCTGAATCAGTGAATTAATGTTGTGTGTACTGACAGAAAAGGAAGTTCCAAGTTCAAGCATGCTTTGTACTGACCTAATATACAGAGTTCATCATATGCAGTCCACAGTAAGGGGTCTATGGACAAGGCCTGCTTAAAGTGATCAACTGCACTTTTCATTCTATCTGTGTACCTAAAAGATAGTACCAGCAGATGAAAGCTGAAATCTTTTAAATATGATCGAAACAATATATAATTGCACCTAAAGATGCAACCAGCACATATATAGAAAAAGCATTTAAATTGTGTGTTACTCAAGAACCAACATTCAGCCATACTTACAAAATATTGAATTAATTTTACTTCCAGTATGCTACCAATGTAATAAATTAAAACAAAGGAGGGTAATGGCATGTCCGTTGGGAGGAGAAAGATGGAAGAAAATGTTGAAAATATTCTTGCGGTAGATACCCGAGAATGAACAAATAGAAGTTTGACCGAGGCTTGTGTTGAACACAATGTCCTTAAGACAATTTTGTTCCCGCAACTTGGTGCACACGGATCAATGAACAATTGTCTCCCAGGATACAACGATCACACGTGTAGAGGCAGCACTACAATCTACACGTCTAGCGAACCGAACGCTACTGTTTGTACTCTCAAAGAATACAAATGTAAAACAGAATGCTTGCACGTTTAAACAGCAAAGAAGAAGAAGACAAAATTTTTGAGTGAATAAAACTGAGATTGAAATGACCTATTTATAGCATTTTAAGAGACAAGGTGTCTCTTGGGAAAAGATGTTTCTAAGAGACATAATGTCTCTTGGAAAAGGAAATGTGTGTCTCTTAAGAGACAACCCAAAACCAAAAGATGTATCCTTACAGAATGAACAGGCACCCATGGAAATCAAGAGATGTGTCCCTCTCTGAATTAAGGGGTGTGCCCCTTCAAAATCAAGAGATATGCCATTTCCAAATCAAGGGATGTGCCCTTTCAAAATCAAGAGATATGCCCTTTCTAAATCAAGGGATGTACCCCTTCAAAATCAAGAGGTGTGTTCTTTCTGATAGGAATAAAAGGGATTGTTTGGAGCCGATTTGTCATTCACCCCAAATGGATTTTTGACAACTAAAACATGAAACTATTCTCTTTGTTGAAAAGAATAAGTTTCCAAGTGGTCTCGTGACAAATAAATAATGGGACCCACTTAAATCGTAGCTCAAATAGACCCACTCGGTCACAAAAATCTGGAAAAACTACAGATTTTTCCAATAATCCCCCACATGAATGAAAATGACGACAAATAAAATATCGATAAAACAAAACAAATAGAGTACAAATAGGAAAGATACTACATCGGGATAGGTAGCTTGTGGCTTTGAACCTTCCCTAGTAAAAAACTATAGGATTTACTAGCTAAACAGTGAACACGATGTCTTGAACTGTTCAAGCTTAAGTGTAAATCTAAACAATAGAATTCACATAGTTACTTTCCTGACATAGTCGGTTCTTACGGTTGTGTTCATTTTGGCCCTGAACATTCCTAGATTCATGAGTGCTATAGAGAATTTTAGCTTTATAAATTCTTATGGAAGCGGCCCAACTTCACACTCACATAGGTGATTCCTATTAAGAGTACCCTGTTGTACCCCACTTGAAAATCAAGTTATAGACATCATTAAAAGCAAAGCTTAACCTAAAAACTGTTACAGGCAGCACCGTTACATCATAGGAGTGGATAAGAGAATTTTCCTCTTCAGTGCTACTGGTGAATCACATACAATTAGTTGTCCCATTGAACCAAGATCTTGGGATCTCCAGTCAACTAGGTTGGGTTTCCATTGTGATGATTCTTTTGTGTAGGCTTTAATCCCATTCCTCTTGATGTCCAGTATATTTGCTCTCTTGTTAAACCTTTGGTAAGCGGATCCGCGAGATTTTCCTTAGATTTTATATAATCAATTGAAATAACTCCATTTGAGAGTAACTGCTTAACAGTATTGTGTCTACGACGAATATGTCGAGATTTACCATTATAAATATTATTTTGTGCCCTAGCTATCGCTGCTTGATTATCACAATGTACACAGATGGCGGGCACGGGTTTTGGCCATAAAGGAATATCTTCTAAAAAATGTCGAAGCCACTCAGCTTCTTCTCCTGCTTTATCTAACGCTATAAATTCCGATTCCATCGTAGATCGGGCTATACACGTCTGCTTAGACGATTTCCAAGAAACGGCTGCACCTCCAAGTGTAAAAATATATCCACGTGTAGATTTTGATTCTTCAGAATATGATATCCAATTCGTATCACAATATCCTTCAAGTACCGCTGGATATCTTGTATAGTGCAACCCATAGTCTAGAGTATATTTTAAGTATCTTAAAACTCTGACTAATGCCTTCCAGTGATCTAATCCTGGATTACTTGTATATCTACTCAGTTTGCCAACTGAGTAAGCAATGTCTGGTCTTGTGCAGTTCATGAGATACATTAAACTGCCAATTATACGAGAATATTCTAATTGAGAGATACTTTCACCAGTATTTTTCTTCAAATAAAAATTAACTTCTATTGGTGTTTTAACTGGACTACAATCAAATTGATTAAATTTCTTAAGTATTTTCTCAATATAATATGATTGAAATAATAAAAGTCCTTCTGATGTTCTACTAATTTTTATCCTTAGTATAACATCAGCAACACCTAAGTCTTTCATTTCAAACTTATTGGTCAACATTTTCTTTGTTAACTTGATGATATTTTTGTTAGTTCTTAAAATTAACATATCATCAACATATAAGCAAACACTGACATAAGCATCTTCAATGCTTTTAACGTATACACATTTGTCACATTCATTTATTTTGAAACCATTTGACATCATTACACTGTCAAATTTTTCATGCCATTGTTTAGGTGCTTGTTTTAATCCATAAAGAGATTTAACAAGTCTGCACACTTTTCTTTCCTGTCCTTTGACAGTAAAACCTTCTGGTTGTTCCATATAAATTTCTTCATTTAATTCACCATTTAAAAATGCTGTTTTAACATCCATTTGATGCATTTCTAGCTTATGCAATGCTGCAATAGCTATCAACATGCGAATAGAAGTTATTCTTGTAACTGGTGAATAGGTGTCAAAATAATCCAAACCTTCTTTTTGTTTGAACCCTTTGGCAACAAGTCTTACCTTATACTTGTCTATGGACCCATCGGGTTTCATCTTCTTTTTGAAGATCCATTTACAACCTATAGGTTTGCTGCCTGGTGGAAGATCCACCAATTCTCAAGTATGATTCTGCATAATTGAATCAATTTCGTTATTTACAGCCTCTGTCCAATAAGTTGCTTCAGGTGTAGACATAGCTTCCTTAAAGGTTTGAGGTTTATTTTCTAACAAAAAAGTTAGAAAATTAAGACCAAAAGACTTAGTCACTTTACGTCTCTTACTGCGTCTAGGTTCATCCTTATTTTTTATAGACTTTTGGTCTATATTTCCTTGTGAGCTAGTAATCGCAGTATCATAAGTTCTTTTATGAGAACTTATTCTTTGTATATTTTTGCAAGGAAAAATATTCTCAAAAAATGAAGCATTCCTTGACTCAATAATCATATTTTCATGAACGTCAACAATGTCAGATTTGTGCAAAAGGAATCGATATGCACTACTATTATGTGCATAACCAATGAATATACAATCAATGGTTTTTGGTCCTATTTTAACCTTTTTCGGACTAGGAACCATTACCTTAGCTAAACACCCCCACACTTTTAAATATTTATATGATGGTTTTCGACCTTTCCATAACTCATATGGAGTTTGGTCTGATTTCTTGTGAGGTATTTTGTTAAGAATATGATTTGCTGAAAGTATTGCTTCCCCCCACAAATTCTGGGGTAAACCAGAACTTATTAACATAGCATTCATCATTTCTTTTAAGGTTCGATTTTTGTGTTCAGCAACACCATTAGATTGTGGTGAATAAGGAGTGGTAGTCTGGTGAATAATACCATGTTCTAAACAGAACTCACCGATGGGTGCTTCATATTCACCTCCTCTATCACTTCTTACTACCTTTATCTTTTGATTGAGTTGATTTTCAACTTCATCTTTGTAATATTTAAATATTTCTAAGGCTTCGTCTTTACTCCTTAGTAAATAAACATAACAATATCTTGTGCAATCATCGATAAAAGTAATGAAATACTTTTTCCCACCTCTTGTTTGCACAAATTTTAAATCACAGATATCACTATGAATTAATTCTAGAGGTTTTGAATTCATTTCCACAGAATGAAAGGGTGTTTTGGTTAATTTGGCCTCCACACATGTTTCACATTTATGATTTTGGTCAATATGAAATTTAGGTAATAAATCTAAATTCATTAACCTTCGCAAGGTATTAAAATTCACATGACCTAATCTATCATGCCACACATTGAAAGACTCAAGCATATAAACAGAAGAATTCTCTTTATTCATAATTGAATCTTTGGGTACAATTGTCATTACATTTAGTTTAAACAGACCATCGGTCAAATACCCCTTGCCCACGTACATTCCATTTTTAGTAAGTACAAATTTATCAGATTCAAATACTAATCTGAAACCCTTCTTACTTAGTAAAGATCCGGATACTAGATTTTTCTGGATGTCTGGTACGTGCAGCACGTCATTTAATGTTAGACTTTTTTTCGAAGTAAATTTCAGCACTACCTTCCCTTGACCTTCAATTCTTGAAGTTGAAGAGTTGCCCATAAAGAGTTGTTCATCCTTTCCTATTTTACTATATTCTGAAAATAAATTTTTGTCAGAGCATATGTGTCGAGTAGCCCCTGTGTCTACCCACCATTCTTTAGTATTTCCGACTAAATTTACTTCAGATACAACTACTGAGAGGTTGATATCAGAAACAACAGCAACAAGATTCTCTACTTCGGATAACTGGGCTTGAACCAATTTATTCTTCGATGAATCCTGGTCCTTGCGTTTGCGACAGTCCTTGGCTCGATGTCCTGGTTTGTTGCAAACAAAACACGTTCCCTTGAATTTCTTAAAGTCCTTACCTTTAGGACTCAGAGTAGAGATTTTCCTCTTTTTATTGTGAGAGTTCGATTTAGACCGTTTAAATTCTACTACATTGGCCTTGGACTCGTAGTAGTTATTCTTCGCCCCTTTCTCACTTAGTCTGTTATCTTCCTCAATCCTTAACTACACTATCAAGTCCTCAAACTTCATTTCCTTACGTTTGTGCTTTAAATAATTTTTGAAGTCCCTCCAAGATGGCGGTAATTTTTCAATTACCGATGCCACTTGAAAGGATTCACTAATAGACATGCCTTCTGTATGAATTTCATGCAGGATAATTTGAAGTTCTTGAACTTGATTGATAACTGTTTTGGAATCCACCATTTTATAATCCAAAAATCTGTCGACTACAAATTTCTTTTGTCCGGCATCTTCTGTCTTATATTTCTTGTCTAACGATTCCCACAGTTCTTTTGCAGTGGCGATTGGACTATATACGTTATACAGTGTATTATCCAATCCATTGAGGATGTAATTCCTGCATAGGAAATCAGAGTGTTTCCATGCTTCGATAGCAGCAACCGTTGTGCTATCTAATTCGTTTTCCTTCAGAATAGGTGCATCTTCTTGAAGGAATTTGGCTAAGTTTAATGTTGTTAAATAAAACAACATTTTCTGTTGCCAACGCTTAAAATCCGAGCCATTAAATTTCTCGGGTTTCTCTTGGTGATTCATTTTTTTTCTAATCTGTAAGAACAGAATAAAAAAAATCGACACAAAATTGTCTTAAGTTTGTTGAAAATATTCTTGCAGTAGATACCCGAGAATGAACAAATAGAAGTTTGACCGAGGCTTGTGTTGAACACAATGTCCTTAAGACAATTTTGTTCCCGCAACTTGGTGCACACGGATCAATGAACAATTGTCTCCCAAGATACAACGATCACACGTGTAGAGGCAGCACTACAATCTACACGTCTAGCGAATCGAACGCTACTGTTTGTACTCTCAAAGAATGCAAATGTAAAACAGAATGCTTGCACGTTTAAACAGCAAAGAAGAAGAAGACAAAATTTTTGAGTGAATAAAACTGAGATTGAAATGACCTATTTATAGCATTTTAAGAGACAAGGTGTCTCTTGGGAAAAGATGTTTCTAAGAGACATAATGTCTCTTGGAAAAGGAAAGGTGTGTCTCTTAAGAGACAACCCAAAACCAAAAGATGTATCCTTACAGAACGAACAGGCACCCATGGAAATCAAGAGATGTGTCCCTCTCTGAATTAAGGGGTGTGCCCCTTCAAAATCAAGAGATATGCCATTTCTAAATCAAGGGATCTGCCCTTTCATAATCAAGAGGTGTGTTCTTTCTGATAGGAATAAAAGGGATTGTTTGGAGCCGATTTGTCATTCACCCCAAATGGATTTTTGACAACTAAAACATGAAACTATTCTCTTTGTTGAAAAGAATAAGTTCCCAAGTGGTCTCGCCACAAATAAATAATGGGACCCACTTAAATCGTAGCTCAAATAGACCCACTCGGTCACAAAAATCTGGAAAAACTACAGATTTTTCCAACAGAAAAGAGGAGGCAAATGGTGAAGTCACCAATGGGGTGCACTGGCCTTGGTGCAATGTCATAGAAATAAATCTTCCAGCTAAAAGAAGTAAAAAAGTATAGCTCAACGGATGTCATCAACCCATTAGGTAACACATCACCTAAGTATATCACACTCATTTTAAATCAAATCCTTTTCTTGCTAAAGATTTAGGACTACGAGTAATTTGATTTTGTTAGGAGTCTTCAATTTCTTCCCCCTTTGTTTTTTAGATAGGCAAGCAATGAACCCATGTCTGTTGTATTAGCACTCCCATATTTTACCAACTTACCAAGCTAGCACCTTCAAGAATCTTATAAATCATCATCATCACCAAAGCCTCATCCCAAAACTTCTTCAATTTAAAAATATGTCTAATTTGACGGATTATCATGTCTAATTTGGAAGACCAAGACTACAAACAATAGGGATTACTTGGACGGGCATAGCTCCTAGGTTAGAAGGATTTTGGTAAGCTATAATACAACATCCAGGTACTCAATTATTGAAAACTTCCTCAAACTATAAGAGATGACTTCTCAAATTTTGAGATTTATTCAAGAACTCCTAGTTTCAAGTGTTCCAATGCTCTTTCTATCTAGGTGTGTCTCTCTTTATTTTCAGGGTTTCTCTCATTTATGTTGTTCTTTGAATCAGCTGCGATACCTCAGTACCAATTTTAATAAAAATCTGTGAAGTGCCATGGTTACCTTTTCGATTGACTTGGTGAGAGCCCTCATATCATAATTTGTGTGTGCATAAGATACCAACTTCAACCACACAATGCAAGCGAAGATCATTAATGTGATGCTGGATAGAACAGCGGAATCAAACTTGCATGGTTTCAACATACCTATCAGTAATTTCCAAGTTAAGTACAAATCAATATACAACATACCTATTTGTAGTTTCCAAGTTATGTACAAATCAATAAAGCACCAATTGCTAGACAACATACCTATCAGTAACACCAACAACATAAATAAAGAAATAAAATTAAACCAAATCTCACACCAAAGCCTACAAGTGTAGGTGGTAACCTAAATGTAGCTAACTCACTGAGCATTCTTGAACCACTTCTTGACCTGAAAACAATAAATAAATAGGAAACCTTGGGTCAGGTGAAGACAATTTAGGTGAAAAGTATTAAAAAATAATAAAATAACTCTAAGAACGCTTGCTTACCTTCTCGAATGTAAGATCCAATTGCTTTGAAACTCTCGAGATGAAGAAACTTTGAATCAAAGCAAGAAACACATCAGTTAAGAGCAAAAGGTGTTTGTAGATTGATATTGATTGATAGGTACTTGATTTAGTGAAACAAGATAGGCATAATACGTAATTGACCTAACAACTTATGACTTACAATACACTACCCCTTCATAATATATGAACCCATTTACCGATTCCCCAAAGATCAATGAATAAACAAGTCATTAATCTACTGTGGTTGTCCAGTTGATAGTTTAAGACTTACTTATGGACCAGATTTGAACCCCCTTTCCAGGCATTGCCAAATGCTTGCCATGCTCCTGAAGCAAGGTTTTCCATGGAACTGTCCAAAACCTTCAGACCCTGCACGTATAGTGTTAACAACTCATACTTGAGAAAATAACACATTTATAACACGTATAGTGTCTAAAGAGTACATGAGTCCTTTTTTGTGTTCCAATGTCTATGGTTTGCTCGATCATAAAGCAATAATGGTGACAGAATGCATTTATTAATGTTAAACTACACATAGAAAATTGTATTGCAAGAATAAGCAAGAAGCTTACAAAGGAAGAGATGCTTCGAAAATAGATGGAATAAAAGTAAGGTTATTTACATTATTAGGCACCATGGGTGCTACAACATTTATAAACCCCAACATTTATACAGTAAGCTAAAAAATAAAATGATAATAACACACAATAGCTCACAATAAGGAAAAGATTGGTTATTTATCACAAAAAGGATAATGGTTCCATAGAAATAGCAACAAAATAGATAACTATAAAATATTAGTATCAATAAGGAAAATAGGATGACATTATAAATTATCATGAAGGATGAACACAAAGAAAAATCTCAAAATATTACTCTCGTTCATATGCTTCACCACTAAAAGCATTAAAATAACTTTACACTACTGTAAACCACAAATTATTACTGTATAAAAGTACAAATTATTACTTTATAGTAAGACTCCATTAATCCTTTTTTTCCCAAGGGAGCTCTTTTTGCTCTAGCAGAAATCTCTGCAACCTATCAAGTGGTGTGACTTTAGCCTATTGAAGAAATTAATGTAGAGAAAATGGAGAAATCAATACAAGAACACATACAACTCATACAAAATACAAAGAAACAGAAATCAAAATCCTAAAAATTGGCAAATATAATTGGGTTGTGATAAATAATTTAAGAAATTGGGGAGTAATAAGTAAAAGTAAGGGTGCCAATAGCAGCTCTCTAAATAAAACATTGGAAGCTCTTAGGTGTTAATGATGAAAAGAATACCATAATAGTACTATCCATAAACTTTCTTCTAGGCCATTTTCCATAGAGTCTGACTAGCCTTACTATCACAGTGAGGAAAAAAGACTTGACTACAAATCTCGAGGACTTGTTTTATTCATCTTGAGGTCTCTTTGACGGTGGATGAGGCTTAGTAAGGCCTTTTTCCTCGCTATGTTAGTCAGGAAAGTGTTGATCTGTTCCATATAGTTTGACAGGCCAAAGAAAGAAAAAATAAAAAAGAGAACAAATGCACATAGTTATCTAGTTAGCTGGTTCAGGAGATCTCCCTTTTACGACACATTGAATGTATGAGTCTTATCCTAAGCATGTCACATGTCCTGCTAATCCATTTATAGAGCCATCGACATACTCGGACAATAGATTTTGTCCTTAAAAGATAAAAAAAGAAGAAGAAACATGATAACTACCTGCAGCCGCAGCAACACGAGGCCATATGGTTTGCTCGATATTTGAACCATCAATATGTTCACCCCACATGCATACCTCACCTCCAATAACTAATTTTTTTTGTTTGGGGTTTGTGATATTTACTAGTGGTTCATTCATATAAAAATCCTGCTAAGTGGCATCCAAATGGTCCAAATACCACTTGTCCTCGTTACTGACAATGCACCTCAACCCAAATGCAACTACTTGTGGAGCAACATCACCTCCAAGCCTGCCAAAGAGATCATTAACAATAAGATTTCCACTGGCAACCTCATGAGTAGGTACCCAAGCAAATTATTTTATAAGTGTACTCTTAAATTATAAGATCACCAAAAAAACAAAAAAAACAAAATTATTACGAATGGTGGTCTACCCAGACTTAAGTATCACTTTCAAAGAATAAATCAATCAAGAGTAAATCTCTTGATGATGGTGGTTGCATGCAACATGAAAAAATTAACAAGAATCCAAAACATGTAATATGAAAGAAAGCATTAACATATCAGATGGTTGTTGTATGCAACATGAATCCTGTTTCGTCGTTCAACTCTTATGAGATTTCTCTATGTCTAAAAAGTGTATTGTAGACACCCCATTTTTGCATCTGCCTAATTCGACAATTCGTCACCCGGTTACCGTGAATTCCTAATGATGATCGTAAAGAACTCGAAGGCTTGTGAGTACTGTCCCTGATTCCCTCAGTTTCCACTTTTTTCATCCCCCCTACTCGTTACGACTCTACCTAGAAATTCATGCACGTTTATGATCGTCACACGGTACACCTGATTTAGCAAGTACGTACGCTTAGATTCGCTATATAGTTCGATAACCTAGAGACCTCGCTACGCTAGGAAAATATAACTTTGAAACTTAGAAATAATCACGTTGAAACTGAAAGAAACCTAACGTTAAAATTTGTAAAAATCCGCAAAAATTGATAAAATGATGAAAATACCCTTCATGAATTTCGAACCTCCGAAAGACCTCGAAAGTGCCTCCATTGCATTCGGAACATGATTTCGAGTCTAACGAGAACCAAATCGACGAAAGCAGAGAAATTTAGGAAAAGTCATAAAAATGACCGAAATGCCCCTCGACTTCTAAATTCAACTTAGAGATACCGATCCTTAAGAAAATATAATAAAAACTTAAAATTTAATCAAAAATTAAACAATTAAAATCTAATTCAAAATTAAAAAAAATAAAATAAAACTTGAAATTAAACAATTAAAATCCGATTCGAAATTAAACAACTAATAAAAATCTAATTCAAAATTAAAAAATTAAAATATAAAATTAAACAGTTAAAATATAATTCAAAATTAAAAAAAATTTAAATCTAATTCAAGATTAAACAATTAAAATCCAATTCAAAGTTAAACAATTCAAAATTAACAATTAAAATCTAATCTAATTAAAAACCAAACGATTAAAATTAGAAATTAAATCCAAATCAAAATCAAAATAAAATCGACGAACAAATTAAAATCGAAATCAAATTCAAATCAATCGACAAAACAAATATATCAAATGGGCGATTAAAACTCAAATTAAAATTTGAAATCAAATTTAAAACCAACAAAAATCGAAATCAAAATTAAACCAGTAAAATTTAAAACAAATTTTTTAAACAACCAAAATCAACCACTCAAGACGTAAGCATCAAAGAATTAACAAAAGTACGAATAGCGTGGGATCGTCCCACCATCATTCTCCTAAAAGGGAATACGTGTTAAATAAAGAAAAAAGGAGAAGGAAAATAAAAAAAATTAGAAAGAAATAAAAAAATGAAAAATAGAAAATTCTCTTCTATTTAAGAGAGGACGTCCTCTTCTCTTCTTCTTGGCCAAGAGGACTGCTCAAGAGGCTGAAGCGGCTTCATCCTCTTTTCTCAACGTCCTTGGGGGCTCCTTAGGCTGAACGACTTCTCCTCTCTCTCAAGATCCTTGGGGTTGAACCAACACTCACACAGAGAACGATTGAAGGACATCTGTATCTACTTGCAACACAGCCCCTCCTCACGTCCCTCACCTCCATTACAGCCCCTTCTTAGCTACACTTCATCTTCTCCAACAGCTACGTCTCTCTGCCCAGCCATCAACCTTGTCCTCTCTCACGTTTTTGCTCTCTACTGCACATCTTCTTCTCCAACTTTCTCTGCACTTCGCCTCTACAACTCAGCTCCATAATCTTCTTCTTCTCCATCGGTTCCACAGCCTCTCTCTCTCTCTCTCTCTCTTTGTTAAATCAAAAACGCCCCAGCCAGCCTCTTCAACGCGCTTCCATATTCACTTTTTCAGCCCTCTTCCCTAACGTCCTTTCTGCCTTCATCACCTTCAATAGCCTTCTTTGCAAAACGTGGCTGCTGCAGCCTTCCGCCCAGCCACCCCTCGATCAACCTTCGCCTCACACGTTAGCATATTACCAACATCCCCATTGCACCTTGCTGCCCAGCCATTAATTCTGCACCCACGTTTTGCCCAGCCTCTACATGCTATTGCTACAACGTCGGTCTTTGGCTTATGCATCCACCCCAACAACACTCTCGCTGCCTTCGTCTCTCCTCATGGTAGCAAATACTCGCAAGTCTTTGGATCGAACTTGAAGGAATCGACTCGGCATTATTTTATCCTATAGGTAAGCCGTTTTTTTTTAGTTTGCTTTTATGTATTTATTTTTATTTACTTTTATATGTCGATAGGGTTAGAAGGATTTTTGTTACCAATTTTTTAATATATTTTTCTTATTTTTGCATAGCAATAGCATTAATAGAATATTTCTGCTTAGGCATTTTTTTTTATTTTTTATTTTTATTTTTATTTCCTTTCACATATTGATAGGATTAATAGGATATATCTTTTATGCATTTTATTCTATGTTTTTATTTGTTTTTGTATTTCAATAGGGCTAGGAGAACGTTTTTATTCTTTAATTTTTTTTTTGTAGGTTTCTAGGTGTTTTATTTATTTATTTTTTACATTGTTAGGATTAGGGGTTTCTTTATATTTATTTTGCATATTGATTGGATTGGGGGAATATTAGATTTTATAGTTTTTATTTTTTTATGCATTCTTTTTTATGTTTTATTTGTTCTTTTGCATATTGATAGGTTAGAAGAATAATTTTATATCTCCATCTTGTTTATTTTTATTTTGTTACTTTTTATTTTATTTTTTGCATGTTAGTAGGGTTAGGGGATTTTTTTCTTAATATCGTGATCACTATGTTCGAATTGAGTTTTCATGATTTTTGATGATATTCAAACTCTTTGTGTAATTTTGAGATTTTTCCCATGTGATTAATGTATCCCTTGGCTTGATAAACATGCATGTCATTGAACAATAGTTGCTTTGGAAAGATCAAAAATCATGAATGCATGTCCGTTTGATTATTTTGAGAATTGGTTGAATATGGGATTCTTTATTATTTTGTTAATTTCCAATTTGAGGATTCATCATAAATTCATAATTCCTTGATTTGGAAACTCCTATTTGTAATCCAATTGAAAAATTCATATTTGGAATTTTTTGATATAGAAATTGCATAATTGTCTATTTAAGGAAGGAATATATTTATAAATTCATATTTTAGGAATTTCATATCTCATCAATTTCTAATTTAGATGATTTTGCAATATCGTATTTAGAAAGTTTATGAATTTAGAAGTTTCTAACTCAAAGTTGTGATTCTTAGAAAATTTCTATTTTGGGAATATTCCATTTTTTAAGAAATTTCTAATTTGGGAACTTTGCATATATCTCTTAAATTCTGATTTAGGAAATTTTATTTTCCTAATTTGAAAATATTATAAGTCCCAATTTGACAGGTTTCTATTTGTAAGCTTCTTATTTAGAATATTCTCATGATTTTCTATTTTGGACAGTTTAAGGGATACTTACAGGTGGAGTTTCTTAATTGATCTTAGGTCATGGAGCTAAATGAGGCTTTTTCAAACCCTTCCATCTTTTGTGGAATTCAAAGAATAACCATGTAGCAGTTGGGACAATTTTAGCCATAGGATTTGGTTGGAAAACCCAACATAAATTGATGATGATGATTGGACTGTGACTCTGACCGTAGTCTTTATATGTTGACCAAAGGATGATTTTGGATTGTAGTAGAGACCGATCATCTTGATCGGGCGGGTTCGGTGCCTAACACCTTCCGAAACCCGTAATCTGACCCCTTACCCATATCTTTGATCCGTGGATCGATCCATATTTATTTGGAGTTATTTATGGTTCCTAGACCTAAACTAGGTGGCGACTCCCATTTCTCAAAAGTCCCCCATTTATAAATCGGACCCCTATCCACTATTTAGTGAAAAATGGGTCGTGGCGATTTCATGTACCACAAGACATATCAAAAAACGGTGTTGTCTAGACTGGTTAGGTATTGATGTAAATGGTTGGCAGATGTTAGTGTAAACAGATTAATTGACATACTTACTACAAGTTAATTGTAGATTTTCCATGACAGAAGTACAAAATTTCAAAGCCACTAAAATCTTAAAGAGATTATGAAATTTGTTGAATTCTTGAACTGCTTACTTTGCCCTGCGATAATCTATTAAGAAGCAAATTTTCAAGAGAATCAGCCAAAACAATCGAGAAGGGAGCCAAAAAAATTAAAAATTCGAGAAAATGCATCAAATCGAAATCTTGACACTTGAAATTCTCGATTCACTTGAAATAGATGTTTATTCACTTTCAAAGGTTCCAAATCCAAAAATTATAACAAAAACATGAAGAAACAGAAAGAAACCCTAATTGACCTTGAGATCTAATTTCGGTCCATGGAGTTTCTGAAACCGAACTTGCAAGTAAAAACAGGCTGCCTTCTATTCCCTTGGATCCGGAAAACCTGAGAGCTGCACTCTTGTTCTCCATCAAACTGAAAGACAAATCTTGAATCGGGTTCCGCCCTCACATTCAAGTGCATCTGTGTAGATGATGGTGCTTTCGCACCTTTACCAACCGAAATCCAACCATTATCAAAAATACGAGACTTAGTCTCTATTCCCTCCAGATCTAACGGCACAGAAACCCTTCCCAACAGTCTCCTAGAATTTGCACCACAAGTTGTCCCTCTTCGGCCTATATAAATCGATATCTTCAAACAAGGTTTACCAACAAAGATCGATTTCACTACAAGCTTTTCCAAATCGGTTTTGCTTAATTGGAAACTTGCAGATAGGGTTTGAACTTGACCATCAAGGATCTGAGTCTCTGGATGAATCAGAGGGATTGTAATCGTTTGATGAGGAAAGTTCTTGAGTTTGATCTTGCAAAAACATGGAGAACTTGAAGGGTGAACGCCAGATTGAGGAGGTTTTGAAGCTATGGGGATCTTCAGAGCTAGATTTCCAAGAAGGATTCGAACAAACGGACAAGGATCTACAAACCCTAGATCTAGAATGCTGTGGAGAGAGAGTGCTTGTGAGAGACATATACATACATAGAGTGTGAGAGAACGAGAGAGTGAGGACGAGAGACAAAGAGTCGAGGACGAGAGAGAGAGAGTGAACGAGAGACCGAGGACGAGAGACCGAGAGTGAACAAGAGACCGTAGAGACATAGTCGTTTTTCTCTCTCTTTAGAATGGCTATTGGCACCCCAACTTTTACTTCTTCCGTAGAAACGACGGTTAAACGACAGATTAAAACTATCGCAATTAATGACAGCCTTAAGCAGTCGTTTTTAACGCAATTACGGCGTCACGAAAAACGTAATATGATGCAGTGGATCCTTTGCCATTGCCTCATAAATTTCTTTTTAGTCCTCCTTTGCAGCCCACAGTAAATTTTCCACTCTAAAGTTACTTCCATGTATGAGAAATTCATGCTCTATCCCCACTAATTTGTACTCTCTCTATTTTCTCTCTTTATTTATCTTACTCTCTAAATTGTGTTGTTGTTAGTAATTTTTTTTTATTATTCGCAAGCAAAGATTAAATTTTTGAAATGGCTTCAATGAATGATTGTATGTCAATATGAAGGTTATTGTGAAGATCTGACATACATAGGTGGTAATGCTTGAATTCTAACTGTAACGCTAGATATCACATGCCATAGTCACATACATAATTTTTTATTAATTATTTAATAAATCATCAAATTCTAATGCATGATTGGGATAAGTACGGGGGTATTTTGGAACTCCTTGTCGATACATTTTATGAAAATGTGAACCTCAACTCACCAACAATTTTTTTTATATAGAGGCAAGTTTTGATAGCCGTCCAATATTATTTTTTCTAGTGACGATTTTTTAAAGAGTCCATATGGTATGGACTTAGGGTGGAAGATTAAAACCCTTCTCCCACACATGTATTGTATTGAGGTGTGAGAGGATTGGAGGCAATTGGATCTCGTATTTCCACATATCTTATCCAAACTTATCTTTCCTAGATTTGTTTGTGGTTAGAAGTTAGGAGCTCATATAACCCTAGGGGCGTGTATTTGTCCGCAAAGAACGTGTGCTTAATTAAATTGACGTGGAAGTGTGCACTCCACCGTAGAGATCATCCTCACCAAAAATCAGCCCATTCCAAAACTTCTAACTCATGTTTTGAAAAATGTTTTGCCAAAAAGTTGGCCCTTGAACGTGACCCATATATATACATATATATATATATATATATATATATATGTGTGTGTGTGTGTGTGTGTGTGTGTGTTAGGTTCAAGGGACATATGAGAAAACATATGTAAAAACAATGTATCCTTAATAAATTTTCAAAATATGGGTTAGAAATTTCGGATTGAGCTGATTTTTTGTGAGGATGATCTCTATGATGGGAAGATCATCCGAAAAAAAAAAATCAGTTCAATCTGAAACTTCTAACCCCATTAAAAGTGATTTAGAACGTGGACTGTCGATTTTCTACTAATTTTTGTCAATAATTTGTAAATCACTTTTGATGGATTTAGAAGTTTCTGATTGAGCTGATTTTTTGTGAGGATGATCTTCTCATCATAGTGGTCATCCTTGCAAAAACTCAACTCAATCCAAAAACTCTAACCCATATTTTGAAAAACCATGGTTTTTTCATATGTTTTTGCATATGGCCCTTGAACTGCCCCCTATATATATATGGGGACGGTTCAGCAGCCCTAAAGTTTGCCAAGTTCGGTGCCAAACATTTTTCAAAATATGGGTTAGAAGCTTTGGAATGAGCTGATTTTTTGTGAGGATGATCTCTATGATGAGGAGATCATTCTCCCCAAAAATCAGCCTATTCCAAAACTTCCAACCCCATCAAAAGTGATTTACAAAAATTGGATGGTCCATGATTCTTCAATTTGTAAACTAGGGTTAGAAATTTCAAAATGAGCTGATTTTTTGTGAGGATGATCTCTTCACTGTAGAGATCATCCTCACAAAAAATCAGCCTATTATAAAACTTCCAACCCCATCAAAAGTGATTTACAAAAATGTTTTGCACCAAACTTGGCAAACTTTAGGGCTGCGGAACCGCTCCCTATATATATATATATATATTCCTAAATCTCAACATTACATTAAACAGACAACTCAAGGTATAGTACCACAGGAGGGACTAGGAAAAAGCAACAATTCAAATGGCACTAAACATGCCTTTTATGATAAGATTCAAGTTTGTACTCTCAAGCATCAACAGAAAATCCAGTAGTACTATAGTACTACCCACCTTTTGCAGATTTATTCCAACCTTTTCCCTTGCCAAAATTTCTCAAATCACAACTTCGTCACTATGGATGCAAGACATTATGGAAATCATTAACATTCTTAAAAAATCCCATTAGTATATCACAAACTTGGGTACATCTCTAAAGTATACACAGAAAGTGGCCTACCAAATGAGAAATAACATAGTGCAAGCACATAGTTACTCTGTTTAGAATCTCTTCATATCCAAATTTGGTCTAAGAAAACTAGAAATTATTTTCACAGTGCAATTGTGTTCTAAGAGTGGATTTTTTTTTGCCAATTGAGCCGCCAGATGTGGTGTTGGCTGCCAATCACACTCAGCAAAATTAATGCCAAAGATCTCAATTGCCATTGCTCAGCAACAATAATTTTCCAGAGAGTGTTCCCAAACGCAGCCTAAATGTATATTTGAGCAAGGAAATCACAATATAAAATCATGAAAGTCTGCACTTAACACCCTAAAATTCAAGTCCTAAATTACACAACCCTCGAAATATCAGATAGACACAAATCTTACTTCTTTAGCATTTCAAGTTCTTGGAAAAAAAATTGAAACATAAACGTGAAAAACAGAGAAAAAAGAGAAAACCTGAAAAATCAATCCGGAGAGAAGAAGCTTCCTTTTCTCGAAAAGAATACGGATTTCTATCAATATTTCTATGCAAATTCTCTTCCATAGCTACTAGATAGAACATTATTAAGAGATCAATAAAAAAATGCACAAAAGAACACAGTAAAACAGAATCCAAAAGAGGAAAAAGTAAAAAAAAAATGCTCAAATGAAACCTTCGAAGCTTCGCGACCAATGTAAAGTGTCATCTCTAATTCTAGTAAAGAGTCATCTAATTTCCAAAATCTCATACGGAACTCATCAAAATCTCCAAATAAAAACTTATTCGCATCAAAATCGAATCCCCTAACATTCTTGATATCTCGTCTCCACCAATAAATAACAAAAAAAAAAAAAAAAGATACACAAATGGCTCTCTTTCGGCAAATTGATCAACAACCAAATGGATCTACAAGTGAGTAAACTCTTGAGCTGAAATCATACCTTAAAGAGTAAGGAAAACCCTAGCAGAAACTCTACTTCCAATCTAAGAGAGATCGGAACCTTGAAATCTAATAGCATCGGAGAGAGATCAAAACCCTAGAGAGTTGAAATCCATTGCGTCTCAGAGAGATCAAAACCCTAGAGGTGAAATCCGATTGCGTCAAAGAGAGAGAGTGAGAGAATTGATGCGAGAGAGAAGTGTAAAACCCTAGAGAGTAGATGAATGGGGGAGAGAAGGTAAATCGTGAGTTTTGGGCACAAAGACGACTGAAGATTAGTCCAAACGACACATCAAAGCAACAATCCCGATTTGCTGACTAAAAACGTGTCGTTTCTACCATAGTGACTGATGGAATATGTCGTGGAAAAATGACTACTTATAGCCATCGTTCTATCCGCAAAATGAGGTCGCAATTTCTCTATTATGACATAGTGCTATTGGTGGTGATATTAGTTTCATCTTGATTAATCACGGAGACCATAGAAATTGCACTAGTGACATATTTCCCAGTATCAGAAAAAAAATTGCATTACCGTAGATAACTAGATCTCTGCCTTTCCGGAGAATGAGGGCATATTGACCTTTGCCTCTTGCAGTGTAAGTAGCCCAAATGGGCCTCTCGTACATATCATAGATCACAAGATTCCCATCAGTCTGCATAAAACAAATGCAATTTCTAGCGAACCCACCTGTTCTCATTGACCAAATTTTGTATCCGTTGTCATAAAGCACAACATTGCGATCATGATTAAGGTGTAGTAATTATATCGGAGATAGTTCCCAGGAGGGAGATATTCACCACTGTACAAAATGTTTATGTTTTGGGCATGGCAAGGTTAGTTGAAAATAAGGTAGAGGAAGAGAAGAGCAGAGGTGATCATGGGTTTGGGAAGATGAGAAGTAGTAACAAAGTTGCAAGCCATGTTTCTCAAAGGTTGGTGTGTTAGTGTGTGCGGGTTGGGGGGATGTATTTATGGATGGGGACAGGACTTTTTCTAACCACAAAGCAATTATCCAAGAAAAGAGAACTTTTTACTTATGGACAGTATTTTGTATGTGTGTGTATGTAAAGGGACACCTTACTTCATCCTGATTCTTTATGAATGGGAGAGGACTTTAATAACCACACACTACGTGAAAATTGGAAAATTCTACACACACAAAATTGACGGGCCAAGGCCCACAAATTTTAGAAATTGAATTTTGATGGTCTAGAACCATTGAAATTCTTGATGTTCCCAGATTTGGCGGCTTAGAGCTGTTGAATTTCTCTCATCCTTCATTAATTTGACAAATTCGGCTTGTCGAAAAAAAAAAAAATTTGACAATGAAAAATTCAACGCTAATTCAACCTCTTGGTCCGTCAAATTTGGACTTTTTTCACATTGTGACAAAGCAATCATTCATGAAAAGATTTGTTTCTTCTTTGGGAAAGTATTGTGTAGGTGTGGTTTAGTGTTTTGTGGATGGCATTTATGGATGGGGAGAGGATTTTACTAACCACAAACCAACTATCCCAGAAAAAAACATGTTTCTACTTTCTTAGGGACAATATCTATGGGTCTTTTCTAATCCCAAAAAATTTCCTAGGGATCCATTTCATTAGAATTCCAAGGGAATAGCCTTTCATCACATCCATTTGTTTAATGGTGTTGTTTGATTAACGTTACGTGTGTTTCCCTCATCAATGAGATGGATCCCACATTTGCTTGAGAAGATAGAAAATCTCATCTCCAGCATCTTTAATTTGTATGTAGATAGATGAGAACTAAATGCTCTCTATCATATCTTCTCTCCAACATTTGAGGGAAAACGAAAAGGTTTTAACAAAGACAATTCTCATTAGTCAACAAGGCAAGGTGTATATGACAAAGTATCAAATCAAGATCTTTTTTTTTATTATTATTGGTAAGCTGGGGTTAAAGGGACCCCTCCCTAAAAAAACCACTTCTAACAAGTGTAGATACAAGA
The DNA here is from genome assembly GCF_017979445.1 of Akebia trifoliata. Taxonomy (NCBI): domain Eukaryota; kingdom Viridiplantae; phylum Streptophyta; class Magnoliopsida; order Ranunculales; family Lardizabalaceae; genus Akebia; species Akebia trifoliata. The sequence continues at coordinate 8,891,318 of NC_141388.1, read as the reverse complement.
TAAATCTTCTTCTACAATTCTTAGAAGATCTTGAGGTACATTGGATCTATCCTGAATAATAAAAAATGCAACTGAAACAACACCCACTTTTGCTAAAAAAATCCGTTGTCTTATTTACTTCTCTCCACTGGAATTCAAACTCACATTCATCAAAACATTGAGCTTGGTCTGCAATTTCCATCAACATTTCTTCATATTTCCATGAAGGTATAATGTCTCTCTCAATGCATTTGATAGAATACAACGAATCTGAAGAAATCAAAATTCGTTTGAAGTCCCTCGAGCTTGCAAATCTCATTGCTTTTAAGATTGCTTGGATTTCAATCTATGTGATGTCTTCTTCCTCCACTACAAAATTTTAGGTTTTTAGCGGGGATTGAAAACCGCCGCAAATACTAAAAAACCGCTGCCATTATCAATAGTGATGGCCACGTGTAACTGTAGGTGATGTAGCTAAAAACCATATTGAGCCCTATAGTGGCGGTCAAAAACCGCCGCTAATTAATTGTATTACTGTCACTATAGATGTAAATGAGGCCCATAATGACAGTAATGGAAGCCACTAATTGGTTTTTTTACTGTAGCTATAAATACGATTTGAATGCCTATAATAGCGGTAATAGCCGCTGCTAATAAGATTTTTTTTTTTTTTTAATTTCTTTTATTTTAAAATTATTTGTAATTAAATACCTATTTTTATACAACCTGTTAATTAAACACAATTACTTAGCAATCTTTGGATGCAATGCACTTATGATTAAATAGAACTAATTAACTTTAGAAATTCTCATAAAATTACAAACGAGTACATAGTAACTAACTTTTGATACATCTCAAGTCTCAACCAAACAAAGCAACCACCTTGTTACAACAACTCTATAAAAATAAAAATAAAAAACAAAAAACAAAAAACTCTCCTCTCTGTAGACTCTTAGATAACAACATCAATTGTAACTTACAACATAAAACCTAGTAAAAGCAAAAAAGAAGATGTGAATAAGAACACAAGTTCTTTTATGAGGACCTTCAAATGGTTCCCAGATGACAGGGAAGTGCTGGGACTTGGACTACCAAAAGCCGTAACATTTTCTTTGGAGCAAGCATAATTGCATCAACTTGGAGGAATGATTCTGTATACACCACTACTTGCTAAGAGAAAAATATCCTTTTGATTATCTTCTCCAAACGAGTATATGTAACCCAAATAAGGGAGAGGACTTCTCAGCATTGAATCACATTTCATCGGTGAGTCAACTGCAAAATTGAAAGGAATGTTTGTAGAAGTGAAGTTCCCGCTGTTTTTTGGACTCTCATCACCTGCCCATAGATCATGTGCGTACAAATCTGCGTACAAGTACCTAGAAATCCATATATGAACAAGACGATTAATTAATAAGTTGATTCAAGTCTATATATTTTAACCAACCAACTACTCCAAGGGACCGATCTGATAGGTGAGAATTTGAGTGAATTTTGACATAATCTTCTTGTTATCGTCGGCATCCGTATCTGGACATCTTAGAAAAATATATCCAAATGCAACAAAATATGTCTAAAGAAATAGATAGTTTTGACAACAAAGAATAAGAATAAACTTACTAAGTACTACTCATTTGGTATGTTATCTATGTCCAACCTCATAATCTTTCTAAGCAAGGATTTCTTGTTTTGGGGAAAATTATAAGGATCACCTTTGCTTCCACCATCATCTATCATAAAATATAAATACCCAGCTTCAAGTCCAAAGAGAAATAGACATCACGATTCTGAAATGCAATGAAAACTACTTAGAACTATTAAAGGATTTGAAGTAAACATCACAATTTTCTCACAAGTTTGACAGTTTCTTTAAACACCCAATTGTTTGTGGAATAGGACCCGTAAGACCCTTGTTGTAAGATAGATTCCTACATGGAACAATCATTAATCAGATATGAATCTATTCGGAAAATTAAAATAGAATTAGTCGTCTATTACAGGAGAAGAAAGTGACCTACAAAGAGAAGACATACAGGACGAGTCGGAATATCTCCGGACAACTGCCCTTTCAGTCCCATAGTAGATAATTGTCTGAGATGAAATTGATTTGGGTCAGAATTTCAAGTATTTGAAATGGAAGATTAAATATAACAAGCACTTATATGTAGATAACACATGATTCGTTGCAGCGGATTTCCACCCAATCATCACCACAAGGATCTGAACCCACCTAATTTGGTGGAGTGTTCTCCCATGCATCCTTCAAGGAGTTTAGAGCAACAACTACACAAGGAGAAGCAAAAGAGTGTACACTATAAGCCTAGTCACATAAAACTGAATTGAATCAATCAAAGCCAAGTATGGATCACTGATTAGATCTTAAGATAAATGCTCATGGGATTCTCTTTGGAGTCAAGACTCTGATTCAACAAAATGTCTGGCATAACAATGACATATACTTAATCAAATTGGCAAGTTTTCTTTGTGTCAAATGTGTTCTCAACATTATACAAAGTTACAGTATAATAGGGATATAGCGACGGCCACGACCGTCGCTATTGGTACACAATACCGTCGCAATATCGTTAGGTACAAGACTTATAGCGACAGTCGCTATTGACCGTCGCTATAGGGTAGTCTTTTTAAAAAAATATTTATTCTTCAGCTACGATTTGGCTGTCGTTATAAAAGCTTTTGAAAAAAATTATTTTAATTTTACACCAGCCCCCTCATGTATTGCTGAATATTGGAGATACCCCTATATTTTGAAATTGATGACCTACCCCAACTATCAATATGAAAAGACCTAAATGCCGTCTCTATTAGATCTCATTGTGCTACTATTACACAAACTAATACAAATTCTCACAGAATCCAACTCACACACTTAATAAAATGGTCAACGGAATCCAACTCACGCATAGGTACGAACACACACACGTACACTCCAACTCACACACACACAAGTGTGCACACATACACACACTCCAACTCACACACACACACACAAGTGCGCACACACACACACGCGCAAAGATACACACATGAGCACACACACACACACATATAAAGGTTGAAGAAAGGAGAAGCCGTCATCCACATCTTCATCACCCTGGAAATCTTAAAACAAGCATCGATCAGCATAAAACTCCAGAGGATACAGTATAAAATGCTCAAAGAAACGTAAGAAGAATGTAAAATATCATTTATCAATGAATTAAGCACACTCACATCACTCAAGTTCGCTTCCATCTCAAGATACTGAAGTCCCTTTTGTACAAATGTAATAAGAGCACCAAGGGGGACTAAATTACCATCAATTGGACATTTAGTGATCCCTGCCTCATATCCGAAAGTAAATACTGAACGCATGAAACCTGAGAAAGAGCATATTAGAAACCCACCTAAACAATTTGTGACACATGGAATAAAAGAAGAATCATGCTAATAATCTGGAAAAAAAAAAAAAAAAAGGATCTAGAACAATGCAAGAGTTTTCAGATCATCCAATCTTCCCTTGTTCTTAAATCATATAAGAAAAACAAATCTGAATTCAAGGATAATATGCCAAGCTAATGTCAAATGAAAGAAGGACAAGGAACCAAACAAGGACTGGCCAAGAGTGCCTAATAAGCAGGTAATCAAAATCAGTTAGGAAATGCAATATGCAACTAAGACTATAAGTTAAATGGGACAGTTTTAATGAGTAGCGCTTCATGAGGTCACTTTACTCAAAGCAGAAAAATAAAATAAAATAAATGGAAAAAATACACGTTATTTAAAGATTAAAAAAATTCTAGACCACTAACTGCAGCATATTCTTGAAGATAGTGATATAACAAAATAATCTGAACTGTTAAAGCTCATGTCATTCGAAACCAAAACATGGCTGCAAATACACGTTATGGGATATGGACGTGAATTACCGATGCTCTATAAAACATGATGATTTCATTTGGTAGGGCACTTGTCATCCTAATATTTTTCGACAGTGTTTTCACTAGTAACATCTAAATCCTATATAAACAAGAATTGACTACAATGTACCTTCCACTCTCGAAGCAGTCCAATAGAATTAATGAGCATTGCTTCCATTTGTTTGAGTAGGACCGGGTCATTAACAGTTTCAGGATTAGTCCAATGGCTGCAAATATTTTACCAATCACAATTATAACCAAAATACTGAAGTGAAAGAAGTGCAACCCAAAAAAAGGGCCTCTATGCTACCATATCCTTTGAGCAAACGTGTTATTATTAGTGATAATTTCCAAATCCAATAGCTAATGAACAAAAATTCTGCCAGGTGCCAACTAGTTGCTTTGTTTGAGTATGTAAGGACATATATACTTTATTCTCTTTTTTTCCCCTTTGTTGTTCAGTTTTACAAAGTGATTAACTTCCATTATATGGAAGTAGGAATGAAATTCGCTGTGAAAACAATCCTGAATATGACTCGAAGCCCATATAGGTTGAGCATAAGTTCAACTAAAATAGGAACTCTACTTAGTGTGAAGACTACTACACAAAAAGGTTGAGCTTAAGTTCAACTGAACGCTGTCACTCTCACTGGGAAGCAATCCCCTTCTTTTAATATCAATCACAGCTATGCATTTGTTGTATTCCTCACAAATCAGCTACTTATCATTCATTATTAAATCAAAATAATACTCTTTAGTTTTCTACAAATTGTTTGTTTAGTTGGACATATTAACATTCTTTTGAATTCTCACATTCATAGGATTGAATTGTCTGTTTATTTTTGAATTACTACAAGTTGTTGGGTATTTGAGATATCCACTAAAGGCCCATTGAATTTATATCTGGTTTAAATTGTAGATAGAGGATTCAAACTATGAGAATGTGCACAAAAGAAATGTTGTGGTGGTGCTACAACGATTTATAAAGAGATACACATTAATATGGATGAAGAGAGACAAAAATACATGGATTTGATATTGCATAACAAACACAAGTGTCGATCTAACATACAAATGGGGTGCAGACTCCATCCACCATCTATGCGCATTAATTAGAGTTCAAGGTATTATGAATGACACCAAAAGACATTTTAGTTGAAAGTAGAGGTGCTTCTCCACCCAAGTGGGGCATGTCATCAATTTAAAAACAGGGAGATAAATCACCAAAAAATTCAAGTTTTGTTAGAACTTGCTGTATTTCCCAAACCCATAGGACCAAACTGCGAACTGGTTCACTTTGTATTGATTTGTGGTTTGGTTCGACATTTTGAAGAAAGAGTGAAAAAGGCAATGATATAAGGTTTGAAGATAGGATTTTAGGCGTCAAATAAGATCCACAGGTTCCCTACTCACTTTACACATGGAACAAAAATCAATGGAGGTAAAGAATCATATAGGTCTATAATATATGTACTTAATTGTGTTAATATATTCATTCGAGATGTAGCCTACACAAAGTCTAGAATATATTCTAGTAGTCAAGCAGCACAGGTTAAACATTTTATATGAGAAGGTCAAATTGTACTTGCAACCCATACTTGCAACCCATAGTTCCAAGCAAAGATATGTTGCAGAATTGCACAATCCTACAAATATATTCTAGTGAAACATTTGAATGGCAATATATAACCTTCAGAAACAAAAGAAACAGAAATTCTAAATAACACTAGGGCCAATAGAGAAATAATGATGATGTTGGCAATAATAATAACAAATAAAACTATTGTTATTATAGGTAGCAAGGAACTTCAAGTACTTTACCTTTATAGGTAGACTGGCTGGGAATAGATTAATGGCACCAGGATCATAAATTTCAAAAGAAATAATAAGTTGAAGATCAATTCATATACTAATTTCTCTTATGGGACTTGTCCAACATGGATAACACAAGTTGGATTAGTAATTGAGGAGAGTTTGATAGGATTCAATAGTATTTGGAAGTAAGATTCCTGTATTTTGATGAAACTTAGAGGGCTATGGTTTTGGATTTCTCATGTGGTAATCCATTTGAGCAAAACAACCTCCTTAGTGAGGCTCACAATCTTACTATGTTATACTCATTTTTGTTTGGCTAAAATACTACATAACAGATTTAATGGGATTAACAAGAAAATACGAGTTGAACAAATTTACCTATTGAATAGCTGAACATTGATGAACGAGAATACCTGATTGAACATTGAGTGTACAGCTGCAATTCCAAACTCATGCACCCATTGCAAAGTGAAAATTAGTAGAAATAAATATTTATATTGAAGATTATACAAGAGTGAAAGGAAAGCCTAAACAAATATGGATTGAAATCTCCTAATTTCAGCTTGCTAGCCTAAAGTATACACATCATACATCATTAGTTAATTGAAAATATAACCAAGAGAGTGATATTAGAATCCAATTCTCAAGTAGTAGATAAGCTAAGAAAGGAAAAGATACACTCAAAACATGACCATGTCTTCTAAAGTTTATATTACTTGGACACTTCAAATGGGAGCCATATCCATGTCCAGCATTTTTAACTTAATCTTGCTTTTCTTAAGGGTGTGTTTGATTGCATGGCCAACTCTAAGGAAAACAGTACACCGTGGAAAACTTAAATTTAACGTTGTTTGAGAGTCGTGTTTTTGTGTTTACACCACAAGGAGAGGTAGGTGAATTTATTGGATATTTTCACATAATTTTATAAGAATATTGCACTGCCTTGATGAACAAAATACGATTTGGAGATACAACATTGGAAGAGTAGTAGACCAGATCATTGTTTAAGTGCAAACTTGATGCCCAAAGTAATTTCTTGCATGTTCTACAAGAGGCAAGAACAATACCACATCCCTCCAACATTAAAAACCTAGAAAATTGATTGTGTTCAAATGAAGTTGCCTGCTACTGTCTTAAAGAAAATGTGGGCAAAAGTAATGGAACACAGACCAACCCACTAAACAGTCTAGCCAAAGGGAAAGCAGGTATCTTGATTCTCTGAAGGAAAAAACAAGTAATTGGCTTTGAAGTGCTGCCAACCAGCATGCCTTTATATTATATATAAATAATATCAATTCCAGCTATTTTCCTTTTTGTTGAGATGGTCTTTAACTTTAAGTAAATAACTAACATGGCAGCATAAACCAATTAGAAACTAATTAATAAATCATACATCCATTTAATATCATATGCAATACACGTTCATATTGTGAGATGTGGGGTATGAGAGAGACTTTAGGAATCATGCCCTTTCTCCAGATGGATTGCATGGTTATTGCGGTCAAGTCAGTTTGAGTTTCTCATCGGTACGTGTCTTATCTGGACTAGCTTGAATACAATATAGTTTGTACAAATAGTCAAACAAATCACTTAATAATGCCTAGGTGGATAAGTAACACGAGCAATTACAATCCTGAGGACCAATGTCTCTTTTGTCGTGAACGTTAAACTTCATGTATTTCCTCTCTTTTCGGTAACCATCTTAACTGGCTTTCCATTTCAGGCATGTTGGTAGAGGTTACATCAGCATTGACAGCAGAGGAGATCACAATTTGTTCTTGTATGGTGAGTGACGTTAGAAATTCTTGTAGAGTTTTTTTAAATGAAACCCTCTTTGCCTAATGTACATTAACATTATTGAATGAGTAGGTAGAGATCGATAGAAGAAGGGGAATGGGGGTAATTTTATTTCACATTGATGGGAGCCTTGACAGTCTAGTACGTAAAACAAGGCTATCTAAAATGCTCCTTGGTGTATGTTATTGACATTGTTAATTGATAATAGTATTACGGGGATAGGTGCAAAACCACTTACAGTTTGAGTCATTTTACAGTTTTGTGTGTGTGGTGTTCATGCAGATGTATAGAACAGTGAAGAGCACTGGCACACTTGAATGCAGAAAAAGTCTCCAAGGTTGCTGCTAAGGCAAGGAAGAAGTCTAAAGTCCTTCAGCCCGTGATGAGGCGGAACGTGCCTTTGGGGCAAGAAAAAGACAGCAGTGGCTGGATGGTACCAAGGCATAGTAAGTGTGTCCGTCTCCCAAACTGGAGTAGCCTTTTCAGCTCTATGGGATCATCTTCATGGAGTCAAACAACATAAAATTTTGAGTCGGCCAACTAGAACCAATGAACTTTGGGTGTTTTTCAATCTCCAAAAGTTGAAGGTGAAGATCTAAAATTCTTTCATTTGTGGTACAAGAGGTTCCATTCTTTCATTTTGATGGCTAGAGGTCTTTCAAGTTACTGTGGAATCTGAATTCAACGAAGAAAACACTTATTGTACATGATTGAACTTGGTTGTTTTAGGTCTATGCCATTAACAGTGGATGGTAAAACCCTGTTTTTGGTTTTAGACTTCATTACATTATGTATGTGAACATGATCTCAAAAATTCTTACAATATGTGAGATTAAAATTTTGACTTATATAAGCAATTTTTTTTTTCAATCTTATTATTTTTTGATACTATAAATTGAATGCTTGAATGCAAATTGGTGTGGATGGGATGTGAATGTCGATATGGATATGAATGTGTGATTTTTTTCGAAGGTATGGGTTGAAGACAAATGCATAAAAAAGAGTTTTCATTAGTCTTTAAATTAAGTCGACAGTCATAAATATAGTATTCGACAGCTTACTGCCGTCGAAATTCTGTTAAAAATTTCAAATTCGACAGTTTTAGGCCGTCGAATTACTAAATTCGACGGTTTTTGGTTGTCTAATTTATAAAATTGGACGGTTTTGGGCTGTCTAATTTATAAAATTCGATGGTTTGGGGCTGTCGAATGTTAAAAATTCTATGGTTCTCAACCGTCGAATTTTTTTTTTTCGACAAGACCAAATTTGACGGATCAATTCGACGGTTGGGGCCGATGAATAGTTACATAATTTGATAGTTTTGGGCCATCAAATTTTGTGTATTTTCATGTAGTGATTGTTGTGGAAATCCATATTAATGGATTTCTAAATAATCAAAACCTTACATCTTTAAATAATCTTACCTTCAAACATGGTAAAAATAATTATATTTAGGATTTTTACTTTTAAATAAGAGGTAGAGAAACTGTATTATCCTTCGCTTACCCTCCTACTTAAGGTTTTGTGTGGAAGTTACCGAAACTATCTATTTTATGCTTGGTCAAAATCATGAGTCCGAGGAAAATTAACATATATATATAAGCATGCACACATCTCTTATATTTTATTTTTTTCATGCCTTTCAAACTCACTTTTTACACGATCTTGAAGTGGGAAAATTAACTTCCACTATAAGTAAAGAAAAGAAGTGACTCTAAGTGGATTTTACAATTTTTTTTTAAACTTTTGCGGCTTAAAAGTGGTGGAAGTACTATGGAATCATGCCATTGGTTATTTATTTATTTTAATATACCATTGTTTCATCAGTTTAGCACAAAAATATTAATAATAAAGTTGCAAATGTCGATTAGAGTCCTCTCTTGGAATGTGCGCGGTCTCAATAATAAGACCAAACGGGCTTCGATTAAGGCGATTTTACAATCACACAAACCACACATTGTAACTCTTCAAGAAACCAAATTGGAACAAGTAGATAAGGTGCCGTTGCGTGATGTTTGGGGCGGGCGAAGCTTGGGTTGGAAGTACCTTACAGCAAATGGGACAGTAGGGGGAGTATGGGTGTTGTGGGATAAGAGGAAAATTGAGGTAGAAGATTCGTTAGTTAGAGCATTTTCTGTATCTATACTATGCTGGTGTATAGGTAAGGATGGCAGTTGGGTATTCTCGGGAGTGTACGGTCCTACTAAAGAATGGGAACGAGAGCAATTTTGGGAGGAGCTGGATGACGTGGGTATTTACTGGAACCGCCCGTGGTGTTTGGGAGGAGACTTCAATGTAATTAGATTTGCTTGTGAGAAACAAGGTGGATCGAGGATAACAGCAAGGATGAGGAGATTTAGGGAATTCGTGAATCGAAATAACTTAATGGACATCTCACTACAAGGCAGAAGCTTCACTTGGTCCAATCAACACGTTGTACCTACCCTTAACAGATTAGATAGATTTCTAGTCTCAGATGATTGGTCTTTGATATTTTGCCAGCTATCTCAGACAGCAATTCCAAACCCGGTGTCTGATCATTGCCCTATTCAGTTAGAAGCAAGGTCGCTCAACAGGGGTCCCATTCCGTTCTATTTTGAAGTGATGTGGTTGAAACACCACAATTTCCAGGAGTTGGTAAGTGAATGGTGGATGAGTTTTTCATTTACAGGAACAGCAGGGGAGATATTCAAGAAGAAGTTGAAAGCTTTGAAAAAGGCTTTAAAGGTTTGGAACAAAGAATCTTTTGGAAGGGTGGATGTACAGAGAAAGGAGATTTTTTTTGGGAATTGAAGTGTTGGATCACAGGGAAGAGATGAATCCGATCTCGTCAGAAGACAAGGCTTTGAGAATAAATCTGCGTGAGAAATATCAATGGATGTTACTGATGGAAGAGATTAGCTGGAAGCAGAAATCCAAGATTAGATGGCTTAAAGAAGGAGATGACAACTCAAAATTCTTCCACCACATGGCTAACGCCCGAGGCAGGATCAATCACATCACGAGGTTACATGTGAATGGGGAATGGTTGGAAGGAGAAGAAGTAGTTGCTAAGGGGATAGTAGATTTCTACTCAAAACTGTATACCGACGTAGCTGGCAACAGACCGAAACCTAAGCTATTACAGTTTGCCAGAATTCCTGAGTCTCAAGGTGAATGGTTGGAAAGGTCCATTGAAGAAGATGAGGTTTGGAATATTATCTCAAATATGAAGAGTGATAAAGCACCTGGGCCCAACGGTTTTCCTATGGAGTTTTACAAAACCTGTTGGGACATAATCAAATGCGACTTCCTCGCTCTAATAGATGAATTCTTTAGAGAGGGAGCGTTGGATCGAGATTCCAACTGTACTTTCATCTCTCTAAATCCGAAGGTGGCGGAGACTGAAGACATCAAAAACTTGAGACCCATCAGCTTGGTGAATACTAGCTACAAAATCATCTCAAGCATCCTCACTAGGAGATTAAAAAGCATCATTCAGAGGTTAATAGGGTGCAATCAGAGCGTTTTTGTCAAAGGGAAGCAGATTTTGGATGGAGTTCTAAAAGCGAACGAGTGTATAGATTCGAGAATGAAAGCTGGTAAAACGGGTGTGGTTTGTAAGGTGGATTTTGAGAAAGCCTATGACCATGTTAATTGGCAATTCTTGGAATATATGCTGGGGAATATGGGCTTCAGCAGAATATGGATCACATGGATTACGACGTGTGTTACTTCCCCGTCTTACTCGATTTTGTTGAATGGGTCTCCCCACGGATTTTTTAGGAGTACAAGAGGTCTTAGACAAGGGGATCCCTTATCCCCGTTCTTATTCATCATTGTAGCAGAAGCCTTTGGGAAGATGATGGAAAGAGGGGTAGCGAATGGTTTTTTCTTGGGGTTTTCAGTAGGAGCAGGCACTGTTACTATATCGCACCTCCAATTCACAGACGATACTCTAGTGTTCCTGGACGACTCCATAGATCAGACAAGGAGGCTAGGCAGTGTGCTATGCTGCTTTGAAGTAGTGTCAGGTATTCCAGTTAACACAAGGAAAAGTAAGTTATTTTCGGTTGGACCGGTTAGATGCGCGTCTCTTCTAACGGTTTCATTGGGTTGGCAGAAGGGTAGTCTCCCCTCATCTTATTTGGGGATGCCTCTAGGGGCATCCTACAAGAGGGTGGCGATTTGGGACCCGATAGTGGAAAGAATCGAAAGGAAACTAGCAATGTGGCTAGCCAAGTACTTATCCAAGGGAGGTAAAGTGGTTTTGATAAAAAGTGTGCTCTCCAGTATACCAATTTACTTTCTCTCTCTTCTCGCAATGCCTCGAAGTGTAGAGCTAAGGATAGATAAATTAGTCCGTAACTTTCTATGGCATGATAGAGATGGGAGCAAAAAACATCATCTTGTGAACTGGAAACAGGTTTGCTTAGCTAAGAAATATGGGGGTCTTGGTGTTAGGAGAATCGAGGAAATGAACGTGGCCTTAAAGGGGAAGTGGTTGTGGAAGTTTGAGACTGATGGGAATAGTTTATGGAGACAGGTTATTGAGAGTAAGTACTGATTAAGTCTAACAAGGTGGGAGAGTCGGCCTATCAGACAACCATTCGGATGCGGGATGTGGAAAGGTATTATGAAGGTCATCCCAATATTCAAAACAAGAGTCAAATTCAAGGTGGGCCAGGAAAACCGAGTAAGATTTTGGGAAGACACATGGTGTGATAATCAACCCCTAATGGAGACATTCCCAACCTTGTACTCCATCTCTTCGAAGAAAGGTCAGGCCATCACATCTTTTTGTCGAGCTATGGGTGGAGACTGGGCTTGGGTTCTCGGGCTCCGAAGAGGCGTAAACGAGGTAGAGCTTGAAGAAGTTGGAAGATTAGTCACTGGTGCTTCAAGTATCGAAATACGTTCGGGAAGAGAAGATGAGAGAATATGGACAGCTAACAAGGATGGAAGATTCTCGATACGTTCATTCTACCAATCCTTATGCAATAATGGGGACTCGAAGTTCCCACATGTTTCTATTTGGGGTCCAAAAGTGCCAAGCAAAGTTGTTTTTTTCACTTTGACGACGGTTCTAGGAAGGATTCAAACGATGGATTTTCTGTGAGGCGTGGTTGGTACGGGACGAGCTGTTGTATGCTATGTATGAAAAATGGAGAATCATCAGACCACCTTCTAATTCACTGCAAGTTCTCACATGACATTTGGGCTCATTTCCTTAGGCTATATGGGGTTTCAACATGTTTGCCACAATCAGTCAATGACGTCATCATTGGGTGTTCAACAATTGGTTACTAGTTTAGCGGCCCAAAGAGGTTGTTGTGGAGTATCACACCTTTTGCAATTTGTTGGGGGTGTGGCTCAAAAGAAATAGGCGCATCTTTGAGGGAAAATGTAAAGACGGTTCAGACACGATTATGTATATTTTGGGTCTTATCTTTTGTTGGTCAAAGGTTTTTCAAGAGTTTAGGGGATTGTACTTCGAGGACTTTTTGTATAGGTGGGATGGGATTTGTAGTTATACGCGAGTAGTCCTACTTTGTAAGGCCTCTCCAGGTTGATCATCTCGACTGACTTGGTATTTTTTTTCTTTCATGAATACAATACTATTTATCAAAAAAAATATATATTAATAATAAATTCGTACTCAATTAATTTCTTAGTGAATTTTTGTCACTATTCTGATAATGCGTACTTACCATACAAATGTGAGTACAATAATATGTGGTGGTCAATAAATCATAAAAAAAATGCGGTGGTCAGCACATCACAAAAACCAAAAACAGAGTCATGATAATATGACTGATCATGTGGCATACTCAAATGACTCCGTGACATGACAAGTTTGGTACTGTAGATCTGAATGCCTAAGGATACACTATTGCATTTCCCCCCTTAAAAAGTGTATCCAAAGAGAATGTGTATCCCGAGGCGTATAGATATATGATTCCTGAACTTATCCACGTCATGGAGTCATTTTAGTACGCCATCTGGCGAGTCATATTATCAAATATATATATAGAGGCCAACACGTCATCAAAAAAAAAAACACATGGGATGGCCAACACATCATCCAAAAAAATAAGAACATGTGGTGGCCAACGAGTCATTTTGCTACTCATAGACTCTTCAGTGCTTGCCACGGCAAGCATACAAGGGTAGTTTTGTAATTAATAAGGGTACTTTTGTATATTGGAAATTCCATTCAATACACATGGTGCTCAACGCCATTAAAAAAAAAAAAAAAACTTGTGTTGGCCAACAGGTCATAAAAAATAAAAAAAACATGGGGTGGCCAACATGTCATTAACATAAATAAATAAATAAATAACAGTCACCACCACGTGAAAATTGGATTTTTTGACACAAAAATTCGATGGGCCAAGATCAATGAAATTTAAAATCCGAATTTTGACAGCCCAAGGCTGTTGAAAATGTTGATGTTACCTCGATTAGATGGCTCAGAGCCATCAAATTTCTCTCATGCTCCCTTAACTTGATGGTTTCAGTCCGTTGGAAAAAAAATCAAGAATGAAAATTTTGACGCCTTTGTCCATCAAATTTTATGAAATTCAACGGCCTTGAGCCATCAAATATGGGCTTTTCTCACATTGTTTCATAGGGAAAATTACTCTTTTTTGTCATCTTTTTTATCTTTTGCTTTAGAGAATATAGGAGAAAACTAATGATAATCTAACAGTCTTTTTTTAGATGCTCCCTGACGTGCTGGGGATCACCACAAGAGAAGGGAAAATATTTTATTGTCCCAATACATGGTAATTGCTAAGGGTTTCACAACGTGAAAAAAAAAAAACTCATATTTGATGGCTCAATGTTGTCGAAATTCATAAAATTCGACGGACTGTAATGCCGAATTTTTCATTCTCAATATTTATTTTTGACGGTCCAAAATCGTCGAATTAAGAGAGGATGAGAGAAATTCAATGGCTCTAAGCCATTGAATATGAGGAACATAAAAATTTTCAACAGTCCTAAGCCATCCAAATTCGGTTTCTAAAATTCGGTGGCCTTGGCCGGTCAAATTTTTTAATTTTCATGTAGTGGAAGCCAATTATCTTTTTTCCCCTAAGAATTTTTTCATTTTTTTTACCCTTCCGAGTGTATTCCCCTTTCATTTTTGTAAGTGAATAGTATGTTATTGAATGAATAGTGAATTGAAGATGAGGCTGGTTGGAATTCAAGAATGGTCCAGAATATTCAAAATGAAGAAGATGCCAATTTGAAGCCTTGGGTTGAAGTTGCTCAAGGACTTCCTTCCCTATTTCTTCTTTACACTCCACTAAAACCAGTTTTTCCATTACTCCATCCCTATCCATTTTTTCCATCCAAAATTCAAACGCCATCCTCTTCAATTTTCTGATAAATCCAAGGGAACCTTACTTTATGCAGTTTGTTACCCACCAAGTCTTACTTTATCATAAAATCCAACTTGATTCAGTTAATTTGTTTCTTAACAAACCTTGGAGTGAACCCTAACTTCATCAATTTGTGGCGTCCAAAAATATAGGAATTTAAAAAAATAAATAAAAAATTGAAAAAAGCGATAATTTTTCACCATTGAATTTTAATTTTAAATCTGTGAGTTCGGTAGCCTTCAGTTTAAAACACCTTTGATCAAGCTTAAAAAGGGGTTTTCTAGATTTTTTTTCTTTAAAGTTTTTGCTATAACAGGCTGCACGTAACATTCCACCCGACATGTGTACAATTTTTTTTCTTTTGAATCTGAGTTTTTCCATGAAATCTAGTAGGTTATAGTGTTGGATTGCCAATTTGATCGTCCATGTGGATGCAACGACCCTTACTAATACTTGAAATCTTACTAACTTAGTCATGCTATTTGATTTAAACTTTTTTATAACTAAATTTCAACAGTTAAAATTAGCTTTTGATATGTGAATGTTTCCTTCAAAGTTCTAAGATTTTTGTCCTTTATAACCCTGAGGCATCTGATCACGTTTTTGTATGTCACAAATCTTGCCTTTGAAACGACTTGTCAACTTGTATTTTTGGTGGATGATACCAAAACAACTCAGACTACTCATCTCGGTCTTAAACAGATTTAAAATCATGGTTAGGATCCACTCCAAGCTATGTTAAGTATCAAATTAACTGCATCTTGAATTTTATGAAGTGGATCCCCACTATAAGGTTTGCTGGGTAGCAGATTTGACGAAGTAACATTTGGTGGGTAACAAATTTCATAAAGTAAGGTTCCCTGGAGTTGTCAGAACTCTATGGGAGTTCTTGTAATAAAAATGTAACTGTTACGTCTGCCCTCTAAATTTCTCTCTTTCTTTCCGCTGCGTGACACTGACATCCTGCAAGAGGCTCGAAATTGTAACAAAGAAAAAGATAAGCAGCATTAGATAATATATATATAGATATATATTTTTTCATAAAACATAACATTGATCACATTAAACAGACAACTTAAGGTACTTACATACCACATGACGTGAAGAACTAGGAAAAACAACAATTACAATGGCACTGAACATGCCTTAGGGAAATTAAGGTAGGTCACAGATATAGCTAGATAAGCTTAGGATAAGTTTTAAGTTTGTACTCTCAAGCATTAGTAGAAACCTTTGTATGAGTGTTGGTGCTGGTGATATTCTTAGATTCATATCGCTTATTCACAGAGACCCCCGTGCCAATGGAGTAAGTGTTAGTAGACCATTCTGCACCACCATAGATAACTAAATTCCTGTCTTTCTGAAGAATCAGGACAAAGTGACCCGTCCACATCTGCCAAGTGTTAGAAGCCCATACTGCAGTGTCTTTCTCGTTATAAATCACAAGATTCCCATCTCTCTGCATTGCACAACGGCAATTGCTCCCCTTACCCATCGTGTTCGAACTCCACACCGCAGATCTGCCCTCATAAAGTGCAAGATTGCAATCGTATTGCATTTTTAAGGAGTAAATACCAGAGTCAAGACTGGTCCCAGCACCTAGATAGCTGGGGCTGTATAAAACATTATTGGGATAACTCTGAGCCTCACAGTAGTGTTGGCTGAGAGTGAGGAAGATGGAGAGGAGGAGAAGAGTAGAGGTAACCATGGCTTTGGGAAGATGAGAAGAAATAGCCATATTTATTTCTCAAAGTTTGTTGTCTATGTGTGAGTGTGACTATAAGTTGGGCGGGACGGGGGGGCCTTTATAGATGGGGAGAGGACTTTTCTAACCACATATTAATTTATTAATACATCCAGCTTACCTACACGTGTACAAGTCTAACTCTTGTTTTTTTTTTTTTTCTCAAAGTTGGTTTTTTTGCAGGTCGTTATTTGTTCTGTTCTGTTCATCAAGCTGGATTGACACACAACATACACGTGAGTAACCGATTTGCTTCCTAACGAATCGCAATTCTTAATAACACACAAGCGTGAAACGTGGCATGTTTTAAAGAAACGTGGCAGGATTGCTCATCACACTCTCTCTCGTCAAAGCTCTATAGCCCTTCTCGAATAACTCTCATTCGTCTATCACCTTCACAGACATAGAGTGGTTTTGAGAGGGACTTCTCCACTCTAAATTGAGGTGCGTCCTTGCTGAACTATCTGTGCTACAGTTTTGAATGATTTTGTGAAGTTAGACTTTTTAACTAAACAACGGCAAAAACATGCCTTCTCTGAGAAAATCATTATTATTCATTCAATTTTTTTCTCTATTTTTATGTTTTTAATGATATTTTAAGCGTTGTTTGGAGATGGATTTTTTGTCATATTCACATAGTCCTCAGACTTTTTAATTCTTACAAGGAATAGCTTTTAGATTGTCTCTCTGATTCTGACTATCAATAATTTATTTAGAGAATAGTATCTCTGAATGGAAAATGACTTAATTGGTGATTGTTGACAACAAAATTTGGAAGACCAAAAATGCTGCCACTTTTATATTTAACCTTACTATTATCAAGATCATTTCTGCCAAAATCAGAATAGTTACAATTCCATGACTGCAGCAACCACAATAGTTAGTTTTAATTTTCTAAAATTATAGAAATATCCTTTCTAATATATATTTTATTTGTCCAGCTTTCGATTTTTTAAACTTAGATTCGGCCTACTATAAATCTAAAATGTAACACCCTTAAGGAATGAGTCTTAAACCTAGATCAGTGTTTAGATATTATTACTTTCCACAAGAAATTTGCTCTTCATCTTTGCCTATATACCACAAAACTTTTGTGGTTTGTGGAGCCTGATCGTACTGGTCAACGAAGGAGGTATTGTAAATCAAGCCAAGTGTTTACGCTAGTCACCAAGAATATTTTCGCAATTTCACTAATATTATGTAAAACCCTAGTTAGATTTCCTAGGCTATTTATATTTCTCGTATTTTGGTGATAGGGTGCAATCTGTAACTACTAGTTTTTCTCTTCATAGTTGAATTGGTGTGATTTGTGGACATACCTCAATCTAAAGGGAACTACGTAAAATCTTTGTGTTTCTTTGTGTGATTGCATTTTGTACTTGTTTTTCAATTTGTTTTCTTATTTTGATTGCATCTATTTTCTTAACAACTGGAATGAGAGCTAAGTTTTAGTTTGAGTGGGAGTAATGGCCGAAGAAAAGGTAAGAATCGAAAAGTTCAATGATCCGAATTTTAGACTGTGGAAGATGCAAAATGAGGATGTTCTTTATCAAAAGGACCTTTATCATCCTCTGCGAGGAAAAGCGAAGAAATCAACAAACATGAGAAATGAAGACTAGGAGAATCTCTTCAGGAAAGCCCTGGGTATCATTTGATTATCTTTGGCTCCATTGGTGGCTTTCAATATCTCTAAGGATAAGACTACTGATTTAATGGGCGCTTTTTCAAGAATGTACGAGAAATTCTGTCTCAAACAAAATTTTCTTGATGAAAAGGTTATTCAACATGAAGATGGTCAACAGTGGTAATATGGCTAAACATCTGAATGAATTCAATACATTCACAACATAGTAGGAATCTGTTGAGATTATCTTTGAAGATGAAATCAGGGCCCTACTGATTTTATCTGGATTACTAGATAGTTGGAATAGTCTAGTAATGGCTATGAGCAATTCTTCTAGTTTCGAAAAATTGAAGTTTGATGATGTTGTTGGCATCATCTTAAATGAGGAAGCTTGTAAAAAATCCTCGGGATCAGTTGATAATTCAAGAAATGTTTTAAGTGCTAAGGAAAAGGGCAGAAAGTCCAACAGGGAAAACTAGTGTAATAGTCGATCAAGTTCGAAAAGGAGCAAGTCCAGAATACTAAGGCAAAAGGAGATGGTTGTTAGAATTGCGAGAAGAAGGGTTACTTGCAAAAGGACTGCAAAACTGCAAAGAAACCTATAGAGATAAAAAATCAAGAAGTTAAAGAATTTGTTAACCTTTCTGATGGTAGTGATTCCAATGCTTTGATCTTATTTATTGCCACACATGATGACATTGGATAATAGATTTTAGAGTATTATTTCATGATACTTTCCATAAAAACATTCTATAGAAATATGTACAAGGTGATTTTGGTAGAGTATATCTCGGGGACAACAAACCATGCAATATTGTTGGAAAGGGTGATGTGTAGATAAATCTGTCGAATAGGACAACTTTACAATTGAAAAATGTGACACAAGTTTTATAGTTGAAAATGAACTTGATTTCAAAACACAATTTGTAGAGCTGGGGATACTCACTATGTTTTTAAGTAAGTCCTGGAAGATGACGTAAAGGTCTCTGGTGGTAGCCTGTGGCACGAAAGAGAGGACTTTGTATGTTACATTGGGGACCTATAGCTCTATAACAGTGGCTTCTACAAGTGTGGATGCTAATACTTAGCATCGCAAGTTTAGAGATATGGATGAGAAGGGGATGAAGGTAATGTATTCTAAGAGTATATTATTTGGGCTAAAAGAGATGAACTTAGGCTTTTGTGAATACTGCATCTTTGGAAAATAGAAGAAGGTGAATTTCTCAAAAGTTGGAATGACTCCAAAATTTGATAAATTGGAGTTAGTTCACATTGATGTGTGGGGGCCAATGAAAGTTTCATCTCTTTGTGGTTTTCATTATTTTGTCACCTTCATTGATGATAACACAAGAAAGTTATACATTTATTTTTTGAAGTAAAAGTCTGATGTATTTTGTGAGTTCAAGAAGCGAAAAGTCTTGGTCGAGAATGAAACTAGGTTGAAGTTGAAGTTGAAGTGTCTGAGGTCAGATAATGGTGGAGAGTACTGCAATTATAAGTTCAAAGACTAGTGTGCATAGATTGGAATTAGAAGACAAAAAACTACTCCTAATAAGCCTCAACAGAATGACATTGCAAAATGCATGAATTGAACCATTGTACAGCATGCTAGGGGTATGAGGATATATGCTGGGTTGCCTAAGTCATTTTGAGAAGATGTTGTGAACATTGTTGCATACCTGGTCATCAGAGGAACTTTAGTTCCTTAGAAGTTTTGTCTGGCAGAAGAAGCTTGGGTTAGAAAAGGAGAAAATTTATCCCATTTAAAAATTTTTGGTTGTACCTTTACATTCATTGTGATGAAAGAAGAAAGTTAGATCATAAGTCTAAGAAGTATATTTTCATTGGGTATGTGAAAGCGCCCTCGATCCGCGGGGTGCGTGGATCCGCTTTTGACCCTTGAGGTTTGGGAGTCGCCACCAAGTTATTACGGTCTAGGAACCGATCAATGACTCTAAACGGATAAAAACTAATCTAAAACAAAAAAAAACTGAATTCGGGGATCAAGTTACGGGGTTGGAAGGTGTAAGGCACCAACCCCGCCCGGCCACAGCCGGTCTCTACTAAATTCCCAAGTAAATTACATTGCTAAAACCTAGATAAGAAAATAAATAAAAATAAAAGGTTTACCTTTCCGATGGCAAGGACTTGGTTCCCTCAGATCTGACAAAAAGAACTCCTTGTACCGTGCTCCCTTGCTTTATTCTGCTTCCGGATTTGACTTCGGATCTCCGAGGCAAGGTATCTCCTTGTTTTTGAATCTGAACTCTTCAAGTTCGTTACGGATTTGGGGATATTTTTAGAAGGCTTTTGGGTGTTTTCTAGACTAAAATTGAAGGAGGGATGTTAGCTAAGTAGTTGGGGCTCCAAAACTAGGGTTTATGGGAGGCTAGGGGAGCTTCTAGACCTACTTCTCTTAGGGTTTATCATTTGATACGAAAATAGGGTGTGAGCACCTCTATTTATAGATGTTTTTAGGGGTTGATTTGGATAGAGTTAGTGTTTAATTAGAGATCTTTTAATTAGAGTTGTGTTTTAATTTGACTTGTTTTAGGTAGAATTGTATTTTAATTAGAATTGTTTTAGGTAGAATTGTGTTTTAATTCAAATTGTTTTAGGTAGAATTATTTTTAAGTTAGAACTCTATTAGATAGAGTTATTATTTAATTAGAATTTTATTATGACTTTTGGTCTTATTTGATTGACTTTTAATGTTTTGACTTTAGTCTTAATTGATTGACTTGACTTCAGTCTTGCTTAATTGACTTTAATTTTGACTTCAGTCTCACTTGATTGACTTTAATACCTTGACTTTAGTCTTACTTGATTTACTTTTAATTTTTGGAGAAGGTCCCTTTCATTATTTCTTTAATTCTTTGGACCCCCAAATTGAAGGGTTCTTAAAGAAATATCTCACGAACCCTCAACAATTTTGCCTGAGAACCCAATTGATCGATTTTTTAGGTTCAAAATTTTAAATTAATTTCATTAATATTTCACTTTAATTATTTAATATTTATTTATTAATTTCGAAATTTTTAATTATGAAAATTGTGAAATTACCGTTTTGCCCCCGGAGAGGACTTTTCACGTTTCAAGTCGGTTTTTAATGTTCCAGGATGTTTTAGAATCGATTTTTCGTAAGGAATTCAATGGAAATATTAGTTTTTGTTATTTATGAAGTTTTTTTGTGTGAAATGGTTGTGAACTTTACGAGGGGCATTTTCGTAATTTTGTCAAATTCTGTTAAAATTGGTGAAATGATTTATTTGGTTCCGATTTGTTATTTTATGTGTTCGAGAGAGTTTTCCTAAGCGTAACGTAGGCTCTAGGGTTGTTTTGAGGTTAGGGATATTTTGGTAATTTGGTAATTTTTAGTGATTTTTATCGTAAAGTTTCTTTCTGGTCTGCAAGATGATGATTTCTATGTTTCTGGGGTCATATTTTCCTAACGTAGCGTAATTTCTAAGGTTTTGTCAGTTCGAGATACCTCATCCGGATTTCTGAAACATATCTGGTAACAAAATAAAGCATTGGAATACACATCCATCATTGGGAATCATTGCAATCGGGTTGACAAGTTGATTAATCAGGCGGATGCAAAAATGGGGTGTCTACAGATGCCCCTCTTTGGCAGAGGGTTGAAGCAAACTAGATAGCAAATCTATTTTGGTAGATTGTGCGATATCTGAATGCCAAAGCTAGTGATAGTTCATTTTGCAGCCTGATTTAGCAATTCGTCAGGGTGTTCGGATCCTTGAGCGTAAAACTCTTCCCGAACTAAAAGGTTGTCAGGTCCTCGAGCTTGAACTCTCACTGACGATGTCAGATCCTCGAATTTTAGAAGATTCTCCCTGACTGATGCAAAAGTGCACGTGTGTGCAATGGTGTGATGCTGTGTGAAACTAAGTAAAAATGTGCCAGGTCCTAGAGATCTTCTTTCACTGACAATAATGATTCAAAATTGAGATGCACTTATGCAACGAAAACAATCATAGCAAGGTTTAACAAAGGTAATTGGAGTTATAACATTGTAGGAACTTCGTTAAATCCTATTTGAAATTCTTTTTAGAGTTCGAAAAAGTTTGAGTCTCATTTATCGGACTGGAGCCTATTGTAGCCAAGCTTCTCAGGCTAAGGAACTTAAATAATCCTATTAATTCAATATGATTTCAAACAAAGCTGGAGTCTCGTTTCTCGGACTCTGGCTAAGGTTTGCAGGAACTTAAACAATCCTATTAAAATTGAAGTCTCGTTTCTCGGACTCGAACTAAGGTTAATAGGCACTTCAAAAAGCCTATGATTCAAAACGTTGGAGTCTCATTTCTCGGACTCGAACTTAGGTTTATAGGCACTTCAAAAAGCCTATATATTATTCAAAAAGTTGGAGTCTCGTTTCTCGGACTTGAACTTAGGTTTGTAGGCACTTCAAAAAGCCTATTCATTCTATGATTCAAAAATTGGAGTCTCGTTTCTCGGACTCGAACTTAGGTTTGTAGGCACTTCAAAAAGCCTATTCATTCTATGATTCAAAAAGTTGGAGTCTCGTTTCTTGGACTCGAACTTAGGTTTGTAGGCACTTCAAAAAGCCTATTCATTCTATGATTCAAAAAGTTGGAGTCTCGTTTCTCGGACTCGAACTTAGGTTTGTAGGCACTTCAAAAGCCTATTCATTCTATGATTCAACAAGTTGGAGTCTCGTTTCTCGGACTCGAACTTACTAAGCCACGTTTCTCGGGCTTAGATTTATAGGAACTTAAACAATCCTATTAATTGATTATATGATTCAAAATCGAGCTCAAAGTTTGAAAGATCAGGCCTTTATTGGCTTATCATGCATCTGGATTCGTAATTATCATTGGGTTTCGCCGGACTTTTAAGCTTTTGTATGATTTTCTTTTTATCATGTGATTAAGAACAAAAATTTTGAAATTAAATGACCTTCAAAAATGCCCCTAGTTTCAAGGTTGGCTTTAATTGGGACTTGACTACGAGACTGATGGAATGGATTACGCTTGAAAAATATGGACTCTGATGTATGATAGATAGAAGAACTGACATTCTCTTAAATTTAAAACTCTTAAGATTATCATATGTGCAATAAAGAATTGATCATTTTCTTTCGAATTTCTTTTGAAAAATGCTTGAGCTGGACTTAAAAAATCTTGATAAATATTAGAATAAAAGATCTTCCTCTTCAAAGTGGTTGATGATTCTACATCTTCCATTAGCGAACACTTGAACAAGTAAACATACTTTTGAAGATCCTACAATGTTCAAGATGACTTCTGATTTTTTTCGACTTCAATATTGTCTTTGTCGGATGTGAGCTCTTGGCTAAAAGACAAATATCGTGGCTTGAATGGTTCTGCAGTTTCTGCACAAGCTTCCTTCTGAATTTTTCTTCTTGACGGGACCTTTCCTCCCATTTGATGATGCCCTAATTTTTGCCTAGATCGCCTCTTTAGGTTTTCAATCTAGCGGGCTTTGCTCTTTCTTTTTCTGATGATACCTTGATTTTTGCCTAGGTCGCATTTTCAGGTTTTTAACCTAGCAGGCTTTCTTTTTTATGGTTATGCCCTAAATTTTGCCTAAGCCGCCTTTTCAGGTTTTCGACTTAGCGGGCTTCTCTTTTTTTTTCTTGATGATCTTGTGTAACCAAATCGACGATTTCTTAGTTTCCTGCACCTTAATCGAGTCAATTAGCCTTTAGGAGGACTTAATAGGTGGGCTTAGGATATGGTTTAGAAAGAAAAGGTATAAGGCTCAACTTCCCAAAATGCCCCTAGTTTGATATTCTCTCTTTTCTATCAATTATTTTGATTTTTTTTTTCTAAATGCCCGTAGTTTGGCATTCTTTTCTTTGTATCAATTCTTCTGATTCTTTTTTCTAATGCCCTTAGTTTGGCATTCTTTTCTTTTGAACATTTCAATAGTAGATTTCTCTTTTGGATGACACTTTCCTTAAGAGAATACATTTTTCTTTTAATGATCGGGCCTGAAGTAACTTCTTAGGTTGCCTACGTACCCCAAATATTTCTTCTTTTCCTTTTAGGATCAGGTCAAAACGTAGTTCATACTAAGATTCCTTCCCAAGGTTGGTCGGTATGGTTTAAAAAGAAGAGGCTACTGCTTTTATTTTTCTTTTAAAAGGCTGCGAGGGGCTAAAGAAGGTTTTTTTTTCTTTTTTGGGGTAAGATAGGAAAATGATTCGACCAAAGGAGGCCTCCTTTGGTGAATGCTGCTTGACTTGGTCAAAGTTTCAAGAATTCGATATCTGAATTGCTCTGTCGAGCAAGGTCTTCTTTTGAGAATGAATATTCTTCAGTCTTCTTTTGTGAAATCGAGTATGATTGAGTTTTCTAACTCTAAAATTTCAAGAAACTCTTTTATTCTCTTATGAATGAAAATTCTCCTCTTTTGAGTGAGAAACCTAGTAGATCCACTTGTAAGTCTTAGTGTCTTTGTCGATGCCTTCAGCTGTATCATTTTTGACCAATAATCTTCGACTTTGAAGTTCACCCTTGACTATATGTCTTGATCTATATTTTTATGCGATCCATCTATGAGACCATGCAAGAAATATTGTTGAATTTCTCAAGTAAGTTTACTATGCTCTCATGTTCTCCTGAGGATAATGTATCACCAATTTGCACTTCTTGAGTGTACTCTTTAATTCCAATATTTATCAAATTTGATTAGTGAGCTTTAAGTCATTGCTCATGTTAGATTTTATGTTCACATCATTATTGCACACATGATAATCAAAAGCTTCTTTATTAGAATAAAAAGAACACAAACTGACAAACCTTACTAAAACCCAAAAATAAAGATGGCTAACTGAATTCAAAGACTGATGCAATTGAAGCTAAAAAAAAAAAAATTAAGAAAACTTAAAAAATGACATCATTATGAATAGAGGGACACAAATCTAGAGTCTATGCCACTTCGGTTATCTTCGATGGATGACTTGAACTTGCCTGCTTTTACTATCTCTTCATATTTTGATTCAAGCCTCTGTCATATGCGTGACAATCTGTTGCTTCAATAATTTCCCTGTTCTTCAGTTCTGTCGCTGCCTTAGGGTAGTTGTGCTCATTCTGGCATGGAGCGAATGCACTGTTAAGACCCATTTGGTGAATGAAGGAAACTGGATCAATTGATTCAGGTTTGGATATGGATATTAGGTTCAGAGTAGGAGGGGGTTGATTTTGAAAAGTAGGCAAAGGGTTAGTCTTAACATTGGGAGTAATAGGAGTGGGTATGGTGACTTTTTCTTGCTCAATAAGGTCTTGGATAGTATGTCTGAGAGTAATACACCTGTCAAGAACATGACCAGGCATCTGATGGAATTCACAAAATTGCCCATTATCCATGTTTGGAGGAAGAGGATTAGGCAAATGCTTAGGTTGTAAAGGCGTCAACAATCCCCTTTTCATCAATTTTTGATAAGCAACACTAAGGGACATTCCAAGATTGGCAAACTGTCTCCTAGGCTTAGTTTGTGAAGGTTGAGTAGCTTGAGGAGATAGTGCGAAGGAGGTGTTGGCCACTTGTAAGGAATTGACATTAGGCTTGAAATGTTTGGGTTTTGACTCAGACGAGTTACCAAAAAGTCCCGAAGAGTAGGCATCCTCAACTTGATTTCCAGCCTCAAGGAGGAATTGAAAAGTAGGAAGGTACTGAGGCATCAAGTACTTGGCATAATTTTGAGTGAGATTCCTAAGGATAATCTTAACTTGTTCCTTCTCTTGAGGTCGGTCCCACAGTTGAGCGACTTTAGCTCTCCATCGAGCAATGAACTCAGTGAAAGTTTCCCCAGGTTTTTGTTTAGTAGTTTCTAAATCTCTTCTTGTGAGTTCAATATCCGTGTTGAATGAATATCGACCAATAAACTATTTCATCAATTCATGCCATGTTCTTACCCGAGATGAGTCCAATGACATTAACCAGCGTAGTGCAGGACCTGTCAGGGTTCTTTGAAAAAGTTGAGCCATCTGTTCTTCACTTAGACCCTGAGATTGCATTATGCCGACATATACTTTTAAGTGAGTCCTAGGGCATCCAATACCGTCAAACTTCTCCATATCTAGCATTGTGAACTTTTCTGGTAGACGGACCGTGGGAAACAAGGTCATTGACCCTAATCCAAGAGTAAGATCATCAGGGTCTTTGATGTTCTTCAAAGCAGTTTCAACTTGAGTTATTCGATGAGCTAGGACAGGGTCAACGTGTAACTGATCATCTTCTTGGTTTTCAACGAGGTCAAACACATCCTGAGGTTCTATAGCTTTATCTTTTCCCTTTTCAATTTTCAGGGATTCGATTTGTGTTTGGACAGAGGCAATAATCTGGGCTTGAAAAGATTCTAAAATCTGACGGAGCGCAGCTTCATCCATGGTACTCGTTTCTTCTTGTGGCAAAGACTGACTACTTGGCAATGGTACTCTAGAAAGACGACTCTTTTCACGGACCCAAAGTGTTACAGATGGAGGTTTAGAACGTTTAGGACCAATTATCACCTGATTGGAAGTAAACCAAGGTTAACCATTGACTCTAAAGGTTAGACTCTTAACCACATGATTAAAGTTTTGACATAAAATAGTCCAGTCTGACGGAAAATCGAATCCAAATGCACCATAAGTCTATAGTGACCAAGAAAGTGAGAAAGGTTAGATGCGGGTCTACCCTTGATTGGGATTGAACCTTTGATCAGATCTTAAGATAGAATCTTTCTAGATAAAGTGGTCTGGATCTTTAAAAGTGAAACCAATTAGTCCAACTGATTTGGTATTGATCAGTTTGATCAATTTGTCCATTGGGTCAACTGATTTAAGTGATTCAAATTAATCAGTACATTTCACCGATTGGGTAGGACCGATATTGCGGGTTTTGTTTGATTATTCTGGATCGGTCCGCCCACCTACCTGTTGGTTGGATTGAATAAAGCAACCCAGGAACACCCATAGTCAATTCGGGTCGTGACTTATAGGAAGGCTTCTAGACTCTAGGTTTACTACGTGCAATGCATTTTTATCTGGCCACCCTTACCCAAGCACACGTATATACCTTTCGATACGTGGTGACTTAGTTTGATATACCCTATATGTGATAATCTAAAACCTCAATTCACTTCTCTGAAGCCAAAAAGAGCCAGTTTGATCTCCAGTTGAGAGGTGGCGCACAATGCTGAGCAAGGGCCCACTTAAATACCTCTCGTCTAGAATAGACGTAGTCTATCCCCCTCGTACAGTAGGGTACAGCGGGGCAAGATCTTGCTCAGGTACCGGTTTTGACCAAGAAGTGCAATTGATATACTTAGATTACCTTTTATACCTACGGGTACGAGTCAAGAGTTGTAGCTTTCATAAATGGTTTGGCATCCCACGAGGGGACCGACCACGTACTAGTACTACGTTGGCAATCGGGACATGTGACTGTGTGGCTTACAATAGGAGAAAGGCTCAGGTCACCCCAGCATGGGTGCATCAATATGTCTCTCAGAATCACCTGATCAGACGGTATTGATGCCCCAGTTCGATATACCCTAAGGTACGTGACTGGAGTTGTGGGTTTCATGAATGACGTCGCATCTCCGAAGAAACCGGGCCACGCACTAGTGCCACGTTGGCTAAATGGGACGTGTAAGTGAGTAAAGCGGTAAACGTGCATGTGGTGTGTGCAAAGTAAGGTGGGGTGTGCCCGGGGCCTTTTCCAAACAAATGGGCCCATGGCCCAATCAAACCAATCATTATAACATGAATTATATGGATCTAAGCACCATTCCAATCACATAAACATTTAATCATGATCAACATTATGACCAACATCAAACATGCATTCCCAATGATATTATGGCACATTAAATAGGCAATTATCATGAATTAATAATATGGTCCGAACCATGGAAATAAGCATGCACATCACCTTCATATACCAATCATGGTAGTTTATAGTCCCGATCATCGCAATATTTTGATAAATTTCATAGTCCAATCAAGGGTGTTTTGGGGCAACCCGAAATAATTCGAAATTTCTAAGGGTTTTGAATTAAGTGTATAATAATGATCAATGAAATAAAGAGGATGGTTTTATTTTTATTTTTTTATCATTATTTTTCTTTTAAAACCGAGTCTAGCCCAAAAGAAATTCAGAAAAACAGAAAAACTTGAACATGTGTTGCTGTTTAGCAATATTCAAAAAGATGATTTTGCTGTTTTTTTTTTAACTTCCTTCCAATTTTTTATTTTGATTTCTTTTTTAGAAACAAATTAATTTCCTCTCTTTTTAGAAAACAGATTGATCTTAAAAAACCAAAATAATTTTGGGAAACAAATTATATGCCACTGCCAATGATCGAATTCATCCAGCACATGTCGAGATCAACAGCAGCTTGTCGTCGAGATCAACCTATGACAGCAAGTTAGTCGTCGAGATCAGTAGATTAATCGTCGAGATAGACGTCGAGATCAACCCTTAACGGCAGCTTAATCGTCGAGATCAGCAGGCTATTCGTCGAGATCAGAAGGCTAATCGTCGAGATCAGCCTATAACAGCAGGCCAGCGTCGAGATCAACAGCAGACCAGCGTCGAGATCAGCCTGTAACGTGGGATTTTTCGACGAATTGCTCGCCATTTCAGCGCTGTGATGAGAGAGATCTCTTCATGAACTTCTCTAATGGCGATTATGTGGAAATCGGAGTCGAAAACTCGCGTTCGAAATCGGAGTCAAAACCGCTTGGTAACGAAAAGAATGATCGGAGAAGACTCCACAACTACTTGGAAAACGATGTTCGACTGAAACCAAACGCATGGGGAAGATCAATATTGAGTGATCTCTGATCTCCATCGAACATCTCATCTCACACAGCAGATTGTATTCCCTACCCGATCCTTAATCCATCGTTCTCGTTCGACCAAGTGATAAAGGATGACAGCAAACTCCCATCGTCCAACCTCTAGATCATTCGAGATTCGTAGAATCAATGCAAGGCTTTAGAACCCTCAAAGAGCAGAGTTCTTGGGTCTGTTGAGATCGACAGAACTGATGGGGACGAAGAGATACATTTTGTTCTCTTAAAAAGAGGATTAAAGAATAAAAAATCAAAGAGATTTTCACTATCAGCACCTCACTTATTGCGAAATTAATGGTTTAGCCATCAGAATCCGATTTTACTCAAACACCCCAAAAAAAAAAAAAAAAAACGAATGGGAACTTTACTGTTGCTGTCCCCAACAGTACACCCCAAAATTTTTTTTTTTTTTTTTTTTTTAATATATATATATTTTGTTTTATAAAAAGAAAGGCTTAAAGAACAAATCACACATGCTGCCCAAAAACGGGAAAAAAATAAAAAATAATAAAAACTAAAATAAAAAAACCTCTCATGCTTAATAATCATTAAAACCATCCCTAGGAAAAAAAAAACCTTTCGAACTCTTGTATTATTTTAGGGTCACCCCGAATGATCCTTGATCGGATCATGAAGATTAACGTGTTAGATCAAAGTGCTCCGAGTAGAATCAGATAATAAATGATGTACCAACAACAATAAACAAATAATAAAAAAAAACTAACTAAGAACTAAACGAAATAGACTAGAACAAAACTAGGTCATTGGCAATGCTCCCATACTCGGGGTTTTTCAAGTTTGGTCCTCAATAGTCCCCAGTGGAGTCGCCACTGAAAGCGCCCTCGATCCGCGGGGTGCGTGGATCCGCTTTTGACCCTTGAGGTTTGGGAGTCGCCACCTAGTTATTACGGTCTAGGAACCGATCAATGACTCTAAACGGATAAAAACTAATCTAAAACAAAAAAAAACTGAATTCGGGGATCAAGTTACGGGGTTGGAAGGTGTAAGGCACCAACCCCGCCCGGCCACAGCCGGTCTCTACTAAATTCCCAAGTAAATTACATTGCTAAAACCTAGATAAGAAAATAAATAAAAATAAAAGGTTTACCTTTCCGATGGCAAGGACTTGGTTCCCTCAGATCTGATAAAAAGAACTCCTTGTACCGTGCTCCCTTGCTTCGTTCTGCTTCCGGATTTGACTTCGGATCTCCGAGGCAAGGTATCTCCTTGTTTTTGAATCTGAACTCTTCAAGTTCGTTGCGGATTTGGGGATATTTTTAGAAGGCTTTTGGGTGTTTTCTAGACTAAAATTGAAGGAGGGATGTTAGCTAAGGAGTTGGGGCTCCAAAACTAGGGTTTATGGGGGGCTAGGGGAGCTTCTAGACCTACTTCTCTTAGGGTTTATCATTTGATACGAAAATAGGGTGTGAGCATCTCTATTTATAGATGTTTTTAGGGGTTGATTTGGATAGAGTTAGTGTTTAATTAGAGATCTTTTAATTAGAGTTGTGTTTTAATTTGACTTGTTTTAGGTAGAATTGTATTTTAATTAGAATTGTTTTAGGTAGAATTGTGTTTTAATTCAAATTGTTTTAGGTAGAATTATTTTTAAGTTAGAACTCTATTAGATAGAGTTATTATTTAATTAAAATTCTATTATGACTTTTGGTCTTATTTGATTGACTTTTAATGTTTTGACTTTAGTCTTAATTGATTGACTTGACTTCAGTCTTGCTTAATTGACTTTAATTTTGACTTCAGTCTCACTTGATTGACTTTAATACCTTGACTTTAGTCTTGCTTGATTTACTTTTAATTTTTGGAGAAGGCCCCTTTCATTATTTCTTTAATTCTTTGGACCCCCAAATTGAGGGGTTCTTAAAGAAATATCTCACGAACCCTCAACAATTTTGCCTGAGAACTCGATTGATCGATTTTTTAGGTTCAAAATTTTAAATTAATTTCATTAATGTTTCACTTTAATTATTTAATATTTATTTATTAATTTCGAAATTTTTAATTATGAAAATTGTGAAATTACCGTTTTGCCCCCGGAGAGGACTTTTCACGTTTCAAGTCGGTTTTTAATGTTCCAGGATGTTTTAGAATCGATTTTTCGTAAGGAATTCAATGGAAATATTAGTTTTTGTTATTTATGAAGTTTTTTTGTGTGAAATGGTTGTGAACTTTACGAGGGGCATTTTCGTAATTTTGTCAAATTCTGTTAAAATTGGTGAAATGATTTATTTGGTTCCGATTTGTTATTTTATGTGTTCGAGAGAGTTTTCCTAAGCGTAACGTAGGCTCTAGGGTTGTTTTGAGGTTAGGGATATTTTGGTAATTTGGTAATTTTTAGTGATTTTTATCGTAAAGTTTCTTTCTGGTCTGCAAGATGATGATTTCTATGTTTCTGGGGTCGTATTTTCCTAGCGTAGCGTAATTTCTAAGGTTTTGTCAGTTCGAGATACCTCATCCGGATTTCTGAAACATATCTGGTAACAAAATAAAGCATTGGAATACACATCCATCATTGGGAATCATTGCAATCGGGTTGACGAGTTGATTAATCAGGCGGATGCAAAAATGGGGTGTCTACAGTATGGCATTGATGAATTTGACTATCGATTTTGGGATCCTGAAAATCAAAAAGTCATTAGAAGAATGTTATATTTAATAAAAATGCAATGTATATGAAAATTGTGGAAAGAAGTGAAGCTCATACAAATTCCAAGGATGATGGGCATGTTGATTTTAATGATGACCCATCTAAGGATGTGTTTAGGTTGGTGGATCAAAATAGACAGGAGAAAACTGAAGATCTTTTTACTCAGGTTCCTCCACTTGAACTTAGAAAATTTACTAGAGCTACATAAGAAAAGACTCCAACTTGATATATTTCTTCTTATTTATTGTTGAAGAGGTTCAGCATAGATCATGCTAAACTAATGGGCACTCCTCTAGCGAGTCATTTTGTATTTTCAAGAAGGCAAGAAGTGATTATAGATGAGGAGTGGGAATACATGTCAAAGGTACCATATGCTTCAACAAATGGTAGTCTAATGTATGCCATGGTTTGTACTAGATCAGACATTACACAAGCAGTGGGAATTGTGAGCAGATTTATGAATAATCCAACAAGGAACATTGCAAGGTTATGAATAGATTATGAGCTATTTGAGGGCTACCATATATCTATTTTTATGTTATAGTAGAGCAAAGATTAGTTTGCAGGGGTATGTTGATTCTAACATGACAAGAGACCTAAATTGTATAAAGAGCACTACATGTTATGTCTTTAGATTGGGTGGTGCATTAGTGAGTTGAGCTTCAAGATTACAGAAAATAGTTACTCATTCTACTACAGAAGCAGAATATGTTGCAACAATAAAAACGTTCAAGGAAATGATATGATTTCAATATCTTTTGAAAGAGTTAGGTAAGGTGCCAGATGATTGCAAGTAGCACAGTGATAGTCAGAGTGTAATTCACCTGGCAAGAACTCAACATTTCATTCGAGGATGAAGCATATTGACATCAATTATCACTTTATTCATTTAGTTCTGGAGGATGGGGTGTTTACTTTGAAAAAGATTTACACAAGTGTGAACCTTGCAGATATGTTCACCAAGGTAATTATTATTGAGAAGCTGAAGACTTATTCAACTTCTATTGGTCTTCAGGCTTAGTAAACAAGTATGACTCACACTGAGTTTTTTATGGAGGTGTTACTTATGAGATGCAGCATGTGTTAGTGGAAGATACTCTTGATCACCCTTCAAGTGAGAAATTGTTGTGGTTTGTGTAGCCTGATAGTACTGATCAACAAGGAGGTATTGTAAATCAAGCCACACCTTTACACTGGTTACTAAGGGTATTTTCGTAATCTCACTAATATCATGTAAAATCCTAGTTAGGTTTCCTGGGGTACTTATATTTCTCACTTTTTGATGAAAGGGTGTAATCTGTAACTACGAGTTTTTCCTTCATAGTGGAATTGATGTGATCCGTGGACATACCTCAATCTAGAGGGAACCACGTAAAATCTATGTATTTCTTTGTGTAATTGCATCTTATGTTTGTGTTTTTTATTCGTTTTTTTTTTCGATTGCACCTGTTTTCTTAACAAGAACATGAGCCAAAGTTTTTGTTGGATATGTATAATTTACATAAGAGTCGCGATGAATGCACGTGGTTGGGTACGTGGCAAGTGCACAGATCATTTTCATCGGGATAGACAGGAAAAATATGTGCGGTTTTGTGCCCTTGCACGTGAGCTGCGTTCCCAACCGCATACCAAAACCGTGTACATTCATCATTATTCTTTATATAATTTTGATCAAAAAAGAGATGGTTGATTTTTTCTGTCAAGGTTGAGAGTTGGAGCTAATTAATTAATTATATTTTCTTGGAGGGGTGGGTAAGTTTGCCTAAAAGCCAGGACTTCAAAGTTACATTGCAGTCTAACCTATCTTGTAGATTTATTTATATAAATAGATAACCAAAGATAATAAAGTAACATCAGCTCATGTTCTCCCTAGAGGATTGACAATTGTAATTGATAGGCACCAACTGAAGAGCAGATTTACTACGGATAGTAACATCGGCTAAAATCTCATCCAAGGAGGTATTCCAAATTACACTAGATTTCCCGAAGATGATGTGTTAGTGTGGTCAGAAAAATTACCCTAGAGTTCTGTCACATACTGTTGAATTTTTCTCCGAGATCAATTGAAAGTGAGAATTACAGTGGAAGGTTTTATGATGCATCTTTTCAAATGACCCATTGTTTCGACCGTCTGATAGGGATTCATCGGCTGGATTTCATTCTCCAATCTGACTTAACATTATTTTGCTATAAAGATGCAAATCTTTGTACTCTTGCCCAAGTGGTAGGTGAAATTCTGGCAATTGACTATTGTACTACGTGCTGCAATTTTGATGAATAATACCGAAGAGAAAAACAAGAAAGAAACAAAAATAAACTATATGTGCTTCTTTTGAAGATTTTCAAGTGTAGATTACTTTTGAGCATTGCATAATTGATGCATGGGGTGCAATTAGGATAGTAACCGTGGGATAGTGTACCTACATGTTTACTATTTTATGGTTTATTGTTTCAATATATTGTTGCATGTTTATAATTGTAAAATACCTAGGAAGTTCATCACAATTGTAAAAAAAATTTTAATTTATTGAAAATGAATTTGGAAAATATAAATTGTTATTTTTGTTATCTATTAAAAGAATAATGAATCCATGTATGATTAATTAATAGTTCTTTTGGAAAGTAACCAATTAATTTAGAATAGTAAGGGTTTAATATTCTTTTAGATGGTATGGGATACCACTGAGAATACCATTGTACCTATTATTCAAGAAATTTTTATCTTATCTTTATTAAAAAATAATAAATTATAATGTAAAAATGGTTTGTAGATAATTAAATTGATTGAAGACACATGCATATCACACAGGTACAATAAAATTGATTTGTCAAATGATCAGTTACAATTTATAGTAGGCAAATAATTGATTTTCGTAAAGGATTAACAATCAATTTGAGGCGAAAAATACAGTCATCCAATTATAATAAATTGCCAGACCAATCATAAAATCAAGAACTACGAGTGAGTTCCACACTGGTTAAGTACTAGAGTATTGATATAATGATCGATTCTTTTGAATCAATCATGTACTTCGTCATTCTTATCAAATACACGACAAGGATTAATATTCTTATGACATTTTTATGCTTCTTTTATTTTATTATGAGATAAGAGATATTTCATTACCGTTTTATTAATAATTAATATGTTTCCAATTTTATTTGTTTTATTTACTTATTTAAAAACTTAGATTATTTGTAA
This sequence comes from Akebia trifoliata, assembly GCF_017979445.1. NCBI lineage: Eukaryota > Viridiplantae > Streptophyta > Magnoliopsida > Ranunculales > Lardizabalaceae > Akebia > Akebia trifoliata. Next base: position 8,856,355 of record NC_141388.1, on the reverse strand, counting down.
TAGAGTAGCTTATTTATTCATTCATATTATGACTATTAATTTGAAGTTTGAGTTTACTATTGAATAATTTTGTCATTACTCACTACCAAAAAAACATTATAAATATTACAACTATTGAAATGTCTATTTTTTATGGGGAACATATAAAAGAATCGCAAAATCAAAATGATAACATTATTTCGTTTATATGTGAGTTGAGATTGGAGTTTGGTAGAAATATTTTTGTATATTTTTTTATTTCCTTATATATATATATATTAACATCATATGTGTTACATCTTCTTGTATGTATATGTCGAAGTAATGGGAATTAGTGTTTATGACGTGAATAACAGTCGATCGATTTGGGATGTATGGTTGATGTATATAATACGATTGTATTTATAATTATGTTTTTTAGAAATAATATATATAATCAATATCATATGGTAGTTGAAATACAGTTGGATATATGGATTTTGATTATAGATGTATATTTATATAGGTGAAAATTTTTCCATAAGACTAATTTTTAGGGGAAATTATGTCAAAATTATTTTGAATAAATTCACATCGTATTTAAGATTTGAATATTTTAATTTTTTTTCTCCACCCCCAAAATTTTGAAAAATCTAGATCCTAAATCTAGGGCATGACAACATATGTGCAGGAGAAAGAAATTTTTTCAAAATTACTCAGCCCTATGAGCAAAAAATCATTCATTAGGAGTCTGTGTTTTAATCAAAACATGCCACAGAAACACCATACCTTTTGTATAGGAATGTGGACAACTTACGTAAACCTAATTCTTTGGAGTGTTGATAATATTACGCCTTTTCTAATGCACTCCCCTGATGCCTCCTAACGTGTTTGCTCACAATCCAATAGACGTTTGACATGTGGTGTGAATGATATTAGCAACAGGGAGAAAGGTTCTCTCTCTTGCCCGCACGTCTTCTACTCACATATTTATTTTTTAAGATTTCAAATCTTAAAAAGGATCATTGGGCCCACATTGATTATCACATTGACAATCCAACAACACAACCTTTTAGATTTCATGAGAATATTCATATTCAAAAAAATAATATTAAAAAAAATATTTTTCAAGCTTCATCCAAGGTGTTAAAAATGGAAGGCCATCAAGCACTCAAATTTAAAAATAAAATTCAACAGTGAAAAATAATTATTTCAAAATAAAAAAAATTAAGTTCATCTAATTTTGGCCTCTACAACTCCTTTGCTTTGGATCATGTTCTTGAATGTCACAAGGTGATCAAATTAGAAAGTTTTTTTTTTTCATTATAGGTAGGAGAGTGAAATCGCCTCGATCCTTTTTCACTAAATAACTTAAAAGAGTCCGATTGATAAATGGTAGATTTTCTAAGAAATGAGAGTCGCCACCTAGTTTAGATCTAGGAACAAAAAATAACTCTAAATGGATCTGGATCGGTCCACGAATAAGAAAAATGGGTAAGGGATCAGATTACGGGTTTTGGAAGGTGTTAGGCACCAAACCCGCCCAATCAAAATGATCGTCTCTACTACGATCCAAGAAAAATCCTAAAGTCAAATGGGGAAGACTATGATCAAAACTATGGTCCAATCATCATCATCAATTTATATCGCATATACTAAACGAATCTTACGGCTAAAATTATCTCGATCATTACATGATTATTCCTCGAATTTTGCATAAAAAAAAAAACTTTGAAAAAGCCTTGAATCTCCTCCCATATTCTCGAATTTATATGGAAATATTTTCAAATCATCCAAAATAGAAACTCACAAAAAATCCTCTAAATAAGAAAATTATAAATACAAAACTGCTAAACTAGAACTTATGAAGTTTCTAAATTAGGAATTTGAAGTTTCCTAAATTTGAATTTGAAGAATATATAATAAATTCCAAAATTAAAAGTTTATAAAAATGAATTCTCCAAAATAGGAAGTTTCAAAAAATATAAATTAGAGAATTAGAGAATCCCAAATTTCCATTGACATGAAATTTCTAAATTGAAAAATGTAAAATCTTCTAAATTGGGAAATAACTAACATATGAAATTTCTAAATTAGAAATTTATGAATATATATTTACCCACAATAGAAAATTGTGCAATTTCTGTATTAGAAAGTTTCAAATGTAAATTTTTTGGAATAGAAACTTCTAGTCATGAATTTTCTCAAAACAAAAATTTATGAATATGGATTTTCCATGAATGAAGTTGACCATGAAATTTTCGTATCCAAAAAATATAAAGATGGAATGCTCAAAATAGAAAATTATAAACATGGATAGAACATCCCAAAACGCACGCAACTTATAAATTTTCAAATAAGTCCTCGAGGCATGCACCCATAAATTGATTGGCAAATTAATTTGAGTCCATGCGAAAAAATTGATAAATCAATTCATTATCCATTTTATGAAATCAAAATAATATTTTATGTGCCACATGCATATAAATCGCCAAGTCAACTCATGTGTATTAAGTAAAAAAGAAATTTGACTTTTAAGCCTCCACTTGCACAAAAATCAGTGAGCTGTCAATTCATGCACAGATGCAAAATTTTCGAATCAAAACTTTAGGAACACGTGAAAATACAACGAATCAAAAATTCATGTCTACGTGCGAGATTTTTGAATAAAAAAAAAATCAAGAATATGTGATAAATATTACAAGCATATTGACGAAAGTCGGATACTCGTCCACACACAATAGAAACGAGAAAGGGAGGAGAAAGAAAAAAAATGTAAAAAATACAAAATAAAAAATAAAAAAAATAAAATTAAACTGAACTTACCTCCACGATGGGGTTGTGGCCCCGGTGTGTTCCTTCAAACAAAACTCAGAATAGCTTGCGAGTATTGTAGCAATCGAAGGTAGGAGTTGCAAGTGGAGTGGAGGACGTGGCTGAGATTTAAACAAGGAGGTGGCTGTGCAATAGAGAGTTAAAGAAAGAAGGAGGATATGAGAGAGAGTAGGCAGTGAGAGAGCAAGATCAGAGACAGGGAGGTCGTGTAATTGTTGTAAAATGTGCGAGAGAGGAGTCGTGGACTGTGAGGGCTGTGAGAGAGGTCAGGTTGCTGTAAAACGTAGGAGAGAAGAGACGTGAGAGAAAGCAGGGGTGTTGCAATGGCTGCCAAGTAAGTCTCCTTTCTCTCTTATTCTCTCTTCCCTTTCTTTCTTGCTACTTTTTTCATTTGCTGTGCAAAACAGGGATTGAAATAAAAAGGTAGCAGAGCAAGAGAAGAAGAAGGAAATAGAGAGGGGTGGAGACAGGGAGCTGTATTGGGGCTTGAGAAAATGAAGGCAGATAGAGGTGGGGCATTATGCAACCAAAGAGTCGAAGAATGGGCGTTGTGGCAACCAACAAAAATGAAGAGAGCGGCTGGGATGTGAGGGCGATGAAGGCAGAGAGAGTTGAGTGCAGCAGGGGCTGCAATGGAGAAGAAGAGGGCTGAGAGAGGTTGTTGAAGCGTAGGTAGAAGTTAGCCGAGAAGGACGTTGCTGCCAAAAGGGAACAAAAGACCTGTTAGAGGAGAACATGGGTGAGAGCGAGAGAGGGGGAAGGACGTTGAGCCTGTCCAAGTGTTAAATTTTAAAATTAATTTTTTAGAAGTCTTATTTTATTAAGGGTTGTAGTGGGGGTATTTATGTAATTTAGTATGGGCCCTAGTTCACATTTGTGGTTGACACATGTCACTTTCTCTCTCTCTTCTCTACCTTATCACATTTTCCCATGTACTCTTCTAAAATCTCCACCTTTATTGATAAACCCCATTACCATCAATTATCTCCTCCACCACCTATATATACATGTTGGAAGTCTTATTCACAACCAAGCCCTTGAAATAACCCTTGAGAAGAGAGAAAGTGAGTAAGATACCATCAATACTCCAAATTCCATATCTTGTATAAGTGGAGGTCCCATTTCCAACTTATAAAGTTTCTTTTTGAATTAACTTAATAATTCTATTTTCATCATTTTTAATTGTTCCTCTTCTTCTTCTTGGTTGTGAGTCTTGGGCTAATGTGTTTCTACACTATTTGAGAAGTGGAATTCCAGAAATTTAGATTCTATCTTTCTCCACATTAAGAAGGAGCCTGTTTAGCCACCCCCTTTTATAAAAACTAAGTTTCTATTTTGGATTTTCTTTTGAAAGATTTTATTTCTCTTTTTTCTTCTTTTTATACATTTTTGCTTTGACATCCTTTTAGGAGAAGGAGAGTGGTGATCCCACGTCACCCATATATTAACACTCCTCCAACTCTTCCATCAATTGGTTGCTTTCATATTCCCTCTTTTATCCAATTTTAAATGATCGCTTCGATTTTAGTTTTCAATTTTGTGAGTAAATTATTTTTTTATTTGAAATTTTTATTGGTCGACTAATTTTCATTCTTATTTCACTTCGAATTTAATTAGATTAATTGATTTAATCTTTGATTGATTGGTTAATTTTGTTTGATTAGCCGATATAATTTTTTATTTTTGTTTTATTGGTTGATAAATTTTGATTTGAAATTTTAATTTGTTTTTGAATTTCAATTTGATTTTCATTGGTTAATTAATTTGAATTTTAATTTAATTTTGATGAAATTTTGATCGGTCGATTCATTTTTAATCTTGAATTTTAATTGGATTTTGATGTTTAATTTGAGTTTGATTTTTATTATATTAGATTTTGAATTTGATTTCGATTTAATTTTGAATTTTTTATCATGTTTTCCTAAGGATCAAGGTTTCTAAGTCAAATTTGGACGTTGAGGGGTATTTCAGTCATTTTTGTAATTTTTGCAGATTTTTACGAATTTTAGTATGAGGTTTCTTTCAATCCCAACATGATTATTTCTATGTTTTAAGGTTGTATTTTCCTAGTGTAGTAAGGTCTCTAGGTTATCGAATTGTGTAACGAACCTAAGCGTACATGTTTGTTAAATCAGGTGTAAGGTGTAACGATCCTAAGCATGCGTAAATTTTTATGTCGAGTCGTAACAAGTAGGGAGATGGAAGGATGGAGAGATTGAGGACAATACTCACAAGCCTTTCAGTTCTTTACGCTTATCATTAGGAATTCACGGCAATCGGGTGACGAATTGTCGAATTAGGCAGATGCAAAAAAATAGGAAATCTAGAAAGAGAAAAAGGGATGTGCCCCAAAAAGGGCATTATATTATCAAAATTCAATTATTTAAGGATGGGGAAAGAACTTTTTTAATCACAAAGCAATCATTCATGAAAAAGATGATGTTTCTACTTTCCTAGGGACAATATCGTGTGCGTCGGTGTGTGTGTGATCAAAGTGGTATTTACTATTTTTTGATTGGAAAGAGGACTTTTCTAAGCACAATTGGACAATTTCAAAGCATTTCTAATTATAGCCTACAAAATAAAAATAGAAATTTTAAAACAAATTAAAACCAAAAACTAAGAGTGGTACTCCAAAAGTAATTATGAAATAAAATCCTACTGCAACTAGAAAATAGAAACAAATCCTATTATAGTCAGAAATTAGAAACAAATTCAACTGAAGTTAGGAATCAACTTAAAACTTTCTAATTAGAATTATAGATGTCTTACATCAGTAAGATAGTTGTTTCTTAATATTAGGATATCGTGGGCCCTATTAACACCCCAACTTATTTATCAAGAAACAAAAAAATAATAAGGTCGTTATGTTGCATTGTATTAAGTTGTCTCAAAATATACCGAATCATGTTGATGTTGTCGTTATAGTTGTTGCGTAACTACATGTATACAACTAAATAAATCTCTAGGACCAGATGAATTTAGGGTGAATTTTTCATTAAGTTCTGGGATATTGTTGGTGATGATGTTTGTGCAGCAGTAATGGATTTCTTCAAAAAGGGGAAGCTGTTGAAGGAAATTAATGCCACGTTAATTTGTTTAATCCCAAAAGGAAGAGTGCCAATCGCCTTGAAAAATTTAGACTCTTTGCCCTTTGAAATTTTATATATAAAACCATTTTCAAATTATTAGCAAATAGACTAGCCATTTATCTTCCTCATATCATTTCTTCTAATCAATCGGCTTTTGTCAAGGGTAGAAAAATCCAAGATAATATTTTTCTTGCCCATGAAATGATTCATTATTATCATAGCTCAAAATCTCCGGAGTCTTTGTCCTAAAATTGATATTAGAAAAGCTTATGATTGTGTTAATTGGGGCTTTTTGAAATCAATTCTCTGTCAATTAGGTTGTCTTCCAGTTTGGATAGAAAGAGTTATGGAATGTGTGTCCACTCCAAGTTTTTCAATTCTCATTAATGGCGCATCCTATGGATTTTTCAGAAGTGAAAGAGGTCCGAGACAAGGAGATCTTCTATCTCCTTATTTCTTCAAATCATTTGAGTATTCCTAATGTTTTGGGTGTTCTAGGTGTGTGCCATCTGATTTTTGCCGATGATGTACTAATATTTTCTAATAATGATGTATCTTCAGCATCATTTATTCGAGACATCCTGAATCTATTTTACAGTGTTTTTGGTCTTCAAGTAAATGAAGGAAAGAGTCAGATTTTTTTCAGTGAATCATACAAAAAATCAGAATCTTATTCTTTCTACTCTTAGCTTTTCAAAAGGCAACCTTCCTATCAAATATTTGGGTCTTCTATTATTCTCTTCAAGATTAACTCATACACTTTGTTAACCTTTAATTGATAGAGTGACTAAAAGGGTTGAGGGGTGGAGAGCAAACTTGTTATCTTATGCGGGTAGACTAAAACTAATTAAATCAGTTTTATCTAGTTTTCAAGTATATTGGTCGACGTCTTTCAATATTCCGATGAGTGTTTTAAATAAAATCGAGAATACCCTTAATAATTTCTTGTGGATTGGTCCTTCTCTTGTTCGATTTATTCATCGTATTAGTTGGGGAAAAGTTTGTAAATCATTTGATAAAGGAGGTATTGGCATTCGACGTCTAAGGGATATAAACAAAATTGGTATGGCTAAATTATTCTGGAGATTGTTGGAAAATAAATCACTTTGGGCAGATTGGCTAAGAAAGAGATATGTGGGGGATGTAGATATCTAGGGATGTCAACCTCCAAATAATGCTTCTTGGGCATGGAAGGGCATTTTAAAGGAAAGAGAATTTGTGAGAAAGCATGTTCGGTTCTTAATTGGAGATGGCAAAGGCACTCATATATGGAGAGATACTTGGTTACAAGAAGGAAGTGTTATCACCAAATACAAAAATCGAATTATTAATCAATTCGATAGTCACCAAATGCAGTGATTCGAGATTTTATTGTCGATAGAGGATGGGTGTTTCCAAGACCATACAATGATCGTATGAAAGAAATCATTGATCTTATTTCATCCACATCAATCCCTAAGATGATGTTGAGGGATAGATTAATCTGGAGTGTAACATCGAATGGCCAATTTACAACAAAATCAGCTTATGACGTGTTATCTGAAGGGCATGAATCAGGGGGATGGAAGAAAATTATATGGAGTAGGAATGATACTCCAAGATTTTCATTTATTGCTTCACTAGCAATCCAAAGAAAATTATTAATGGTAGAAAATCTTAACAAGAGGGGCTTCAAATGGGTATCAAGGTGTGCCTTGTGATGTTGTCATCAAGAGATAAACGGTCACCTATTCTTTCAATGTCCATATACTCGATGGATCTGGAATCAACGTTTGCAGAAATTTGGAGTAGTTAGAGCTGGAGTGGGGTCAATAGAGGAGGAAGTGCAGGTGATCAAGAATGTGCAATTTCAAGAAAAATGTGCGATTTCTAAACTCCGACCCTTCCCTGGCCCGCCCTTTAACACAAGTTTTGGAAAATCTCCAATTAGTATTAGTAATTTTGCATTTAATCTACTCGTATTAGTAATTGTGCAAATCCCAATGAGAGAATATTTTTGGTTCCTACAGTCTTTGTGTTGCAATTACCTCTATGAGATTTTCCCCCAAGTTCTAGCATTGGAAACCCCACACTTAGGATAACCTTGCATTGTCAATTGCTAGCCATGGTCTGTGGATACAAGGAACTTGCTCTTCACGTATGTTGGATACAAGTAACTTGCTCCTCACGTATGTTTTCTTCCAAAACCATATATGTTGACTGTAACTTTCTTAAAAAAAATTCATCCATAATACTTAACATCTATGTTTCTTATCAAAAATAAAAACGAATACTTATCTTCTCTGTTTGGTTTTTTTTTTTTTTTTGAAAGTTCCCAAGCAAATATCCATGGGCTGATATTTAATTCTCCTAGCTGATCTAGCTAGCCTATTCCAATTAGAGGACTTAAAAGAATCTTGTACAAAAGAACGTTTGACAGAAAAATAGTGTGCATGCATTTTTTCCTCAAAAGAACATATATGCTACATGACTTCGCAAATCTTGAAAATTTTAACAATTTGATTGGATCAACCACATGGTAACACCTCCTTGGATTTTTGCTAGAATTTTCTTCTCTTATCCATCTCAAATGTTCTACCCTTAAACGTCATCCTTCTCATATTTGTTTTGCAGGTTCTCCGTGACAAGACGGGGACCAATCAGCCGAGAGGTTTCTTATGTCTCATACAACCTTGTTTCTTTATTTGAGTATTAGTTACTCTATGAGGAATTGAGAAATCCATTATGTATGAATGTAGAGCTAGCCCACAAAATGCGCCGTATATTTAAATTAATGTAAGTGAATCTTCTACAGGGAACTAGAGAGTTGTTAAGGTGAAGTTCACTTGGGTGCTTGTTTGATGTGTCGTGAATCTTGTTTGTTGAGAGATTAGTTGTTCATTTGGTAATGACGTTTGTAATTTTATCATACATCAAGAAATTAAATTCTATTTCATTTTTGAGTTCTCTAACTTCAATTGGCACCTTATAGAACTGATGTAAGATGTTGATAGCGGTCAGATTTTATCAAATATTCAGGAACTACATCATTGTGAACTACAGCGTACAAATTAAAATGCTATTAAAGTCTTACATCATTGATGTTTTATTGACCCAATTAAAATAAACAATAGCCTTCTTCAAATGATATACTAATCTCCACAATAGCATTTTTTAAATACTATAAAATTAGTCAATTTAATGACGTTTTTCAAAACGCTATGCAAGAAGCATAGCATCGCGAATTACAAAATCTTGTGAGCACATGTATTCTAACAACCTCAACCGAATGGGCCTTAGGTGAGTGTGTTTTTGTGCAAATATTGTTTGAGTCGATAACTTACCCATGGTAATGGTGAGAAAACATGGGGCCATGGGTGACTCACAGTGATGAAGAGAAATCCTAAGGCCATGGGTACCCCATGGCCTAGCCTATTTTCAGCTTTGAAATTGTTCTCAAGGAGAGTTGAGCTCCATTGAAATGGGCCCCACTTGACCCAATTGAAAACTTACATTGGGCTTCTCTTTGCTAGGCTTCGAGCTCTTTTGGGCTCGGTCCGGACAAATTGGGGTGTCTATACCTATTTCATGTAATAAATAGTTACCAAATAGAAATTAAGAGAATTATCGTGATATTTTATATTTCATACAATAGGCAACAAAATATTTATGTTATTGCAAAAAATAATTACCAATAAAAATTTGTTTCTATCTTTATATTTTATATAATAAATTTGGGGGATTATTAATGATTATAAGTTGAGAGTTGATTCCAATTTTTAATAAGATTCGATTAGGTTTTCAACAAATCGGATTTTGAAATTGCAAAAAAGATTTCTAAAATTTTCATTTTTATTCTTAATCAGTTCAGAGTAATTTGCAATTGAAAACTCCAATTTTTTGCCAAAATTTCACTATCACGCGGTGGATGCTAGCCGCGATGCAGTGGTCTTTACAGATCTAACTTTGGGTTTTTAATTGCATGATATATCTCTACACTTTCTAGAATTTTAATGAACTTTTAGTTTCTAGATGTTAATTTCAGATTTGTTATGTTCCTTATAAGAGGTGGATTTGATGCGGAGACGACGATCGGAGCTTTATTTGATCATCCAAGTTAGATCCCCAACAAAAAACATAACTTTTATTTTCTATTATATTTAGTTTTTTAGATCAAACTTGTAGTGGGACTGCCTTTTGTGAACACATTTTAATTTTTGAAATTCATCCAAGAAGGCTCAAAGTGTAATAATTTCAGGGGAGAGTGACTATAGGACGAAATTGTCTCAGCTCCTCGGGTTCGTACACCAAGTTTGGTGTCGATGGCCGAGTCGACTCAACTAGTACATCCCCCATCTAGAATAGGAGGTGAGACTTGTACCCCTACGAAACTACTACTAGTGGTTTCTGTACTACTTTTCGTTGAATATCTCTATACATTGGAGTTGCACATAATAAAATTGCACCCTTACGAGGATGGCACCATAAGATAAGAATCAGATTTCACCATCGAATTCTTGTCCTGTTAAGATAATTGAATTAACATAGTAATCCAAAATAATCTAAAACTTGATAGACTTGAATTTAAGACCCAACGAGCTTAATTGGCAAAGTTAATCAAAACTAGCACTAATTGCATTTTTTTTATCAGAATCAATGCCTAAGGATGATCCTGCCTTGTCAATTAAGGGAATAGATTGTGTCTATTCTAGATAAGAAGGTGTTTAAGAGTGACCTTACTAAAGATTGTGCGCCATCTCTTTTTTCAGGATCCAACTAACTGGTATTGGTTTCAGAGAACTAGGTTGGTATAGAGACCTCATTTTTGCACTTACCTGATTAATCAACTCGTCAACCCGATTGCGACTGTTCCAAATGATGGACAAATATTTTAAATTTTTTATTTGTTACAAGATGATTTCAAAGTTCGGATAAGATATTTTAAGAAGCAAAACTTTAGAAATCATGTTATGCTAGGAAAATATGACTCAAAACATAGAAATCATCATTTTGAGACAAAAAGAAGCTTTACGAGAAAAATCACTAAAAAATTATCAAATTATCAAATTATCAGAATATCCTAACATCAAAACATCCCTAGAGCCTACATTACACTTAGAAAAATCCTTTCAAACACATCAAATAATAAACTATTTCACCATTTCCACGAAAATCAACAAAATTATCAAAATACCCCTCATAGGGTTCACAATTATTTCATGTTGAAAATTCACAAATGACACGAACCAATACTCTCATTAAAATTCTTAGGAAAAACTAATTCCAAAACATTCCAAAATGTCAAAAAATAACTTACAAAAGCAAAAGTCTTTTTTGAGGGCAAAACGATAATTTTTCAACTCCAAAATTCAAAATTTTAAAATTAGTAATTAAAATATTAATTAACCTAAAATGAAATCTTAATAAATCAAATTAAAATTTCTGAACAAATAAAATCAATTAATTAAGTCCATGGGCCAAATTTTAAGCTGTGGCTCATTTATTTAAGTGGGGCACACATGATATTTAATAAAGATCTTTCCATTGGGTGATTTTCTAAAAGTTAAAAAAAATATATATTCATTCTACATAAGTGAAAAAAATTCAAAATTCAAAATAAAAAATTCAAATAAAACTTATCTAAAATATTATCCTAATCCAAACTACTTAACATATTAGTTAGAGATAGATCTTATTTCTAAGAGACCTGATCCTAACTCTAATCTTATCACAAAGCTCTTTAAAAAGGAGTTTCCACCTCCTAATTTCATCGGTCAAGAGAAACCTTAGAAAACCAAGTTCGAAGACCCTCCAAAATACTTTTCAAAATCCTAAATCTAGAGTCCTAAGTCAATATCTAACCCCGAAGTCCCAATTTTCAACTTAAAAAATACCTAAAAACTCTAAAAACACCTCGAAAAGTAGTAAAACATCTAGATCTAAAAAAAATCTCATCTCGAAGATCGAAAGCAGATATAGCAACAAAGATTAAGCGAAAAAATTCACATGAGGAATGTTCACCACCAGTTTTTACGGGAAACAATCTTCGTAATCACTCAAGTAAAAATAAAGGTATTTTTTTCATTATTTTGGATTTATGCTATTTTGCAATGTAAATATTTGGGAAAAGTAAAGACCAATTTTCGTCGGACGGGATTAGTGTTTAACACCTTCCAATTCCATAACCTGATCCTCGTACCCATAATCATTTTGTGGTTTTATAGTCCTTATTTGTGTAGAGTCATTTTTTGATTCCTAAATCATAAAACTAAGTGGTGACTCCCAAAAAAATAAAAAGCGGATACACACCTATAGATCGAGGGCGCTTTCAATTAGAGGCTTAGATTACCCTCTAAAATTGTTAGAAGTTGTCTAGACTTAGGCACCCTACCTAGGTCCAGTCTTTTCTTCGTATGATTTATGGATCGAGTGTGTGTGTGTACTTGGTTGATAGACAACAATAGAGATATAACTTTTAATTTAGGAAGATCAAATAGAATTTATGTTATCATGAAGTTTAGGAGAGAGTCGTGGATCATGTGTGCTTTGTATCATAATTATGGTCATTATGTCAAGTGTTGTACAAGTTCGTCCATGCTTATGAGGATTGGGCAATTTACTATTTTGAGGAATTCAATGATTGTCTATCAATGATTGATAACCCTTTATCAATTAAAGCCTAAATACAAATCAGTCAGGTTATAGTTCTAATCATAGCAATGATAAAATCCCAAATAAGTTAGCTAACTTTGTCGTTAGAAGAAAGAAAGAAGGATCGATTTTGAAATTTGATAGCCCCAAGAGCCAACCCTTGTTTCTAACTCCCAATAAATAAGATAATTGTGCATGCATGACTAAGGAAATTGGTCCACCATCAAAGGATAATGTTGTCCAAAAGGAATCAAAAGACAACTTTGATATGTTAGTCATACCAATTCTTAGAAATCTGACCACCACCAAGTATGGAACCTATTTTGAGGTCAGTAAGGCAAATCAAACTTCGTATCCCATACATCCAGCCTATAATTTTACAAGATTGTAAAGACCCTGATTCTCTTACAATTTTCATTTTCTTCGGGAACATGATGGTTTAAAACTGTCTCAAAAAGGTGATGATACTAAAAATTGAGGACATACGTAAGATATTTTCGCAAAATAATTTCCATACCGTAGGGATCAACGCTTTCTAGACATTAGGAAAATTCGTAGGGATCAACGCTTTCTAGGAAATTTGGAGGATATATTCCCTTATGAAATCGATATGATCCCTAGATTTTTCTTTAGCGGTGTTGTGTGTGTGCGCACGCTCACGTGTGTGTGTGTGAGAGAGAGAGAGAGAGAGAGAGAGACACACACACACACACACACACAAAAAACCAAGATCTTATCTTGATTTTTTGTTGGAGAGTAAATGTGCAGGGAGAAAATAGGATTTTTAATTTATCTTTTTACTAATTACCACGCTAGTCAATTATGATAATTTACATGCATCCCTTTAGTTGTGATTTATTCAATTTTAATCTTTTTCATTTTATTGAGAGAAAGGTTTGTATTGTTGTGGAAATCCATATTAATGGATTTCTAAACAATAAAAATATCCTGACATCTTTAAATGATCTTACCTTCTAACATGGTAAAAAAAAAAAAATTATATTTAGGATTTTTATTTTTAAATAAAAGGTAGAGAAAGTGTATCATCCTTCACTTACCCTCCTACTTAAGGTTTTGTGTGGAAGTTACCGAAACTTTCTATTTTATGCTTAGTCAAAATCATGAGTCCAAGGAAAATTAACTTTTGGATATAAGCATGAGCACGTCTCTTACATTTTCTTTTGATATGCCTTTCAAACCCACTTTTTACACGATCTTAGTGGGAAAATTAACTTCGACTATAAGTAAAGAATAGAAGTGACTCTAACTTGATTTTACAATTTTTTTTTTACTTTTGCGGCTTAAAAGTGGTGAAAGTAGCATCATGCCAGTGGTTATTTATATATTTATTTTGATATGCCATTGGTTCATCAGTTTAGCACAAAAATGTTAACAATAAATTCGTACTCAATTAATTTCTTAGTGAATTTTCTTCAAACCCCACTTTGTCACTATGCTGATAATGCGTACTTACTATACAAATGTGAGTACAATAATATGTGGTTGCCAACACATCATAAAAACCAAGAAAAAAGAGTCATGATAATATGACTCATCATGTGGCATACTCAAAAGACTCTGTGACGTGACAAGTTTAGGTATCGTAAATTTGGATGCCTCAAGATACACAATTCCATTGCCCTTGAACATTTCCCATATATATATATATATGTAGAGGCCAACACGTCATCAAAAAAAACAAAAACATGGGGTGACCAACACATCATCCAAAAAAATAAGAACATGCGGTGGCCAACGAGTCGTTTTGTTGCTCAAATACTCTTCAGTGCTTGCCACGGCAAGCATAAAAGGGTAGTTTTGTAACTAACAAGGGAATTCCATTCAATACACATGGTGTTCAACGGCATTAAAAAAAAAAAAAACTTGTGTTTGCCAACAGGTCATAAAAAATAAAAAAACATGGGGTGGCCAACATGTCATTAAAAAAATTAAAATAAAAAAAATAAAAACACAATCCCCACCACATGAAAATTGGATTTTTTGACACGAAAATTCGATGGGCCAAGATCGATGAATTTTAAAATCCAAATTTTGACGGCCCAAGGCTTCTGAAAATGTTGATGTTCGCTCGATTTGATGGCTCAAAGCCATCAAATTTCTCCCATCCTCCCTTAATTTAATGGTTTCGGTCCGTTGGAAAAAAAAAATCAACAATGAAAATTTTGACACCTAGGTCCGTCAAATTTTTTGAAATTTGGCAGCCTTGAGCCATCACATATGGGCTTTTCTCACATTGTTCCGTAGGGAAAATTACTCTTTTTTGTCATCTTTTCATTTTTGTTCTAGAGAATATAGGAGAAAACTAATGACAATCTTACTCTTTTTTTAGACACTCCCTAACTTGCCAGGGATCACCACAAGGGAAGGGAAAATATATTATTGTCTCAATAAATGGTAATTGCTAAGGGTTTCACAATGTGAAAAATAAAAGCCATATTTGACGGACCAACGTTGTCGAAATTCATAAAATCCGACGGACCAAAACGTCGAATTTGTCACTGTCAATATTTGTCTTTGACGGTCCAAAATCGTCGAATTAATAGAGGATGAGAGAAATTTGATGGCTTTAAGCCATTGAATATGAGGAACATAAAAATTTTCAACAGTCCTAAGCCATCCAAATCCGGTTTCTAAAATTCAGGGCCTTGGCCTGTCGAATTTTTTAATTTTCACATAGTATTTGGAAGCCAATTATTCTTTTTTCTGATAAATCCAAGCGAACCTTACTTTATGCAGTTTGTTACCCACCAAGTCTTAGTTTATCATAAAATTCAAATTGATTTAGTTAATCTGTTTCTTAACAAACCTTGGAGTGGATCCTAACTTCATCAATTTGTGGCATTCAAAAGTATAAGATTTTTAAAAAAAATTGAAAAAAGCGATAAGTTTTCACAATTGAATTTTAATTTTAAATTTATGAGTTCGGTAGCCATCAGTTCACTTTCGATCAAGCTTAAAAAGGGTTTTTCTAAAAAAATTTCTATTAAGTTTTTACTATAATGGGCCGCACGTAACATTCCACCTGAGATGTGTACAACTTTTTTTTTCTTTTGAATCTAGGTTTTTCTATGAAATCTAGAAGGTTATGGTGTTGGATTGCCAATTTGATCGTCCATGTGGACGCAACGACCCGTACTAATACCTGAAATCTTACTAAGTTACTCATGCTATTTGATTTAACATTTTTATAACCAAATTTCAACGGTGAAAATTAGCTTTCGATATGTGAATTTTTCTTTCAAAGTTCTAAGATTTTTGTCCTTTATAACCCTGTGGCATCTAATCATATTTTTATATGCCACAAATCTTGCCTTTGAAACAACTTGTCAACTCATCTTTTTTATGGACGATACCGAGGCAACTCAAACTAGTCGTCTTGGTCTCAAACAGATTTAAAAACATGGTTACGATCCACTCCAAGCTATGTTAAGTATCAAACTAACTGCATCTTGAATTTTATGAAGTGGATCCCCGCTCCAAGGTTTGCTGGGTAGCAAATTTAACAAAGGTTTGCTGGGTAACAAATTTCATAAACTAAGGTTCCTTGGAGTTGTCAGAACTCTATGGGAGTTCCTGTAATAAAAGTGTAACTGTTACGTCCGCCGTCTAAGTTTCTCTCTTTCTTTCCGCTGCGTGACACTGACATCTTGCAAGACTTATACTAAAGTTCCACGGGCTCGAAATTATAACAAAGAAAAAGATAAGCAACATTACATAATATATATAGATATATATTTTTTCATAAAACATAACATTGATCACATTAAGGTACTTACGTACCACATGACGTGAAGAACTAGGAAAAACAACAATTACAATGGCACTAAACATGCCTTAGGGAAATTAAGGTACGTCACAGATATAGCTAGATAAGCTTAGGATAAGTTTTAAGTTTGAACTCTTAACCATTAGTAGAAACCTTAGTATGAGTGTTGGTGGATGTGATATTCTTAGATTCATTTCGCTTATTCACGGAGACCCCCATGCCAAAGGAGTTAGTGTGGGTAGACCATTCTGCACCACCATAGATAACTAAATTCCTGTCGCTCTGAAGAACCAGGACATAGTTACCCATCGACCTATGCCAAGTGTTAGAAGCCCATACTGCAATGTCTTTCTCGTTATAAATCACAAGATTCCCATCACTCTGCATTGCACAACGGCAAGTTCTCCCCTTACCCATCGTGTTAGAACTCCACACCGCGGCTCCGCGCTCATAAAGTACAAGATTGCAATCGTATTGCATTTTTAAGAAGTAATTACCAGAGTCAAGACTGGCCCCAGCACCTAGAGAGTTGGGGCTGTATAAAACATTATTGGGATAACCCTGAGCCTCACAGTAGTGTTGGTTGAGAGTGAGGAAGATGGAGAGGAGGAGAAAAGTAGAGATGAGCATGGATTTGGGAAGATGAGAAGAAATAGCCATATTTATTTCTCAAAGTTTGTTGTCTATGTGTGAGTGTGACTATAAGTTGGGGGGACGGGGGGACATTTATAGATGGGGAGAGGACTTTTCTAACCACATATTAATTTATTAATACATTCAGCTTACCTACACGTGTACAATTCTTAGTCTTGTTTTTTTTTTCTTCTCAAAGTTGGTTTTTTTTACAGGTCGTTATTTGTTCTGTTCTGTTCATCAAACTGGATTGACACACAACATACACGTGTACAATTCTAACTCTTGTTTTCTTTTTTCTTCTGAAAATTGGTTTTATTTTCTCGTTATTTGTTTTGTTCTGTTCATCAAACTGGATTGACACACAACATACACGTGAGTAACCAATTTGAAAATTGGTTTTATTTTCGGGTCGTTATTTGTTCTGTTCTGTTCATCAAACTGGATTGACACACAACTAAGAGTTGTTAGCTTTCCAATTATACCCCCCAATTTAAAGAGGTTTAATTGATTTGTTTAAAAGGCTAAATTTGTCCAAACCCCATTTTAAGGATTCTATGGATCATTATTGGGCCAAACACATTTGTTTGGGTGTAAAGCCCAATACTTAATGTGTGGATCACTTGAATTTGTTAGATTATGGGCTTTATCTACGAAAGCCCAAAACCCGAATTTGTAGGGAGCACGTACCCAGTTAATGGACTCAATTTGGATTTATGGGCCCAATTTTAATTTAAGGGACTTTCGTTAATTTGGAAAACGATGAAGACCCATTTCAATTTTGATGTCTACAAATGCCCCCTCAAGGATATATTGTCGGATGCGTAGTTAACGACAGTGTGTCCTTTGATTATATTCATCATGATTTGGTAAAGATAAACTTTTCTATTGATTTTTTTTTTATTTTGACATATTTGGTAAGGAATGATGACGGAGTCTCATTGAAACAAATAGTTTGAAGTTCGGACCCTATACTTAGAAGGTTAGGGCCCGTCACAAATTTGGCTTAGCAAATTGCTTTGGTAGTAGGTACGTGTCATATAAGAATTGGACTTAGATTCACTTAAGCCCATTAAAATGTTATTTGTACCCAATTACTTAATCCTCTAAGGTTGGGTGTGCCACGTACATGAGAAGTATGCAATCAAAGCCCTTGAGTTCTTATTTTTAAAGAACAAAACCCATTAAGATGTTTCTGTATTGACTTTTTGTTTTTTTTTTTTTATCATTCCAACTATCACAAACAGGCACGTACTTCTAACCTCCATTACTTTCAATTTGGGCAATGATTTGGGCTTTAGATGTATTGGGCCACCTCAACCACTTTCAATGTGGCAATGATTTGGGCTTTAGGTGTATTGGGCCATAAGGTGAGAAAATTGCTTGAGTAAGATTTGAATCTTACTAAGCTAGTAAGCCTAGCTTACTATCCTTTTTTTTTTACTGATTTTTTTTTTTACCACGCCTCTGTACTTCTTCTTCACGTCTCTGTTGTGTTCAGCCACTAAGACTCCCCTTCCTCTTCCAACTCTACTTCTTCTATTTTCTTATTTCCACTATTTCATCGGTAACTACTCGCAACGTCAACAAGCATATGTATGCATCTCTCTTCTTTTGATTCTACTCAAACACCAACAGATGGTTTAAGAAGGACTCCTCTTCTACACGCGGCTGTTGAAGTTCGTTCGAAATAAGAAAATTTTATTTATATATTTATTCTATATTCGATGAAGCTTTTCCACTTCATTCCAAATACCAACAGCCAGTTCAAGAAGGACTCTTCTCCTATGAATAGAGCACACGGCTGCTGTAGAGGGTTCTTCGTCTACTATTTGTATCGTCCTCTTTTTTCTTCTTTGCAGATTTTGATGAGGGAACATCAAGGGGGCAGCAACAACTTTAGTAAGATTTGAATTGTGATAAGTTAGTAAGCTTAGCTTACTTTCTATATATTTTTTTTTCACGTCTCTACACAATTTCTAGCACGTTGATCATTTAGCTTATCTCTTCTCTTTCTTTAACAAAACTTCACGAATCCTTCTCCTACTCCAACTCTTCTTCTTCAATCCTTTTCTAACACCACCTCTTCTTATCTATTTATTCCCTCTCCAATTCTTTTTTTATTTTTATTTTTTTTGTTGCGTCTTTGCACATCCGTGGGAACAAAGAGGTACCGAAGCAGCCAGCTTTAGTTCTTATTTCTTTTACAAGCAGGTAAGTTCATCTTCTTTCTTTTATAAAAAAAAAAGTCGGCAACATAGTAGTCCGCCACCACGCCGTGAAAGAACTCTTTCTCTTCCTTCTTTTTTAAGCAAAACAGGGGCTGCGACTTCCACCCACAAACGAATCATCGTACAGTCCATCTCTCTTACTCTGTTTACTCCAACAGCAAATACGAATAACAGATTTGATTCTACAACAACGTGTTCAATAATGGCTTCTACCACTTCTTTTTAAAAAAATAAAGCATCGGCTGTCGCGGGTTTGCGACTAGATATTGTAACACATCGTTTCTGTTTTGAAGAGAATTACCACAGGTATGCTTCGTTTCCTCTTCTCTTTTTCCCTTTTTTTATTTTTTTATTTTTTTATTTTATTTTTTTATTAATCCTTTTGCTGGTTTATTCCTAAACACAGGACTTGTAGTCTACAGATAGGTATTATATATATATATATATATATTGATTTGAAGAACCATGTATATTGTTTATATATATTTGAACCTCCATGATTGTGTAGCTTAATACCTATCCGTACTTGCCATACAAGGTGAATCAAAAACAAGTTTATTTTGATTTCATTCTCTTCCAGCCGAACCAAGGAGTTTTAGATCCAATCTCGAATCTGATTCGTCCCGGAGATGAATCATTGGTTGGTTTACACTAGATGGAATGCCATGCGACGACCCATTTGTCCAACTAGTTGGCTGACCTCTAAAGCAACTGTTTATCAGTAATGCTTAGGAGGGGATGACGTCAACCGGCTGACAAACGTCAACTGGCTTGCAGAATTATGGGACACAAGATTTATGCACGTAGAAGATCCATGCGACGAACCATTTGTCCAGCTAGCTGACTAACCTCTAAAGCAACTGTTTATCAGTAACGCTTAGGAGTGGATGACGTCAACTGGCTGACAAACGTCAACTGGCTAAGAGAAACGTGGTACGCAAGTTTTATGAATGTAGAAGATCCATGCGACGACCCATTTGTCCAGCTGGTTGGCTGACCTCTAAAGCAACTGTTTATCAGTAATGCTTAGGAGGGGATGACGTCAACTAGCTGACAAACGTCAACTGGCTTGCAGAATTATGGGACACAAGATTTATGCACATAGAAGATCCATGCGACGAACCATTTGTCCAGCTAGTTGACTAACCTCTAAAGCAACTGTTTATCAGTAACGCTTAGGAGTGGATGACGTCAACTGGCTAAAAGAAACGCGGTACGCAAGCTTTATAAATGTAGAAGATCCATGCGACGAACTATTTGTCCAGTTAGTTGACTAACCTCTAAAGCAACTGTTTATCAGTAATGCTTAGGAGTGGATGACGTCAACTGGCTGACAAACGTCAACTGGCTAAAAGAATCGCGATACGCAAGCTTTATGCACGTAGAAGATCCATGCGACGAACTATTTGTCTAGTTAGTTGATTAACCTCTAAAGTAACTGTTTATCAGTAATGCTTAGGAGTGGATGACGTCAACTGACTGACAAACGTCAATTGGCTAAAAGAATCGAGTTACGTAAGCTTTATGCACGTAGAAGATCCATGTGACGAACTATTTGTCCAGTTAGTTGACTAACCTCTAAAGCAACTGTTTATCAGTAACGCTTAAGAGTGGATGACGTCAATTAGCTGACAAACGTCAACTGGTTAGCAGCATCACAACGTCAATTGGCTGACAAACATCAACTGGTTAGAAAAATCATGCGACGAATC
This sequence comes from Akebia trifoliata, assembly GCF_017979445.1. Taxonomy (NCBI): domain Eukaryota; kingdom Viridiplantae; phylum Streptophyta; class Magnoliopsida; order Ranunculales; family Lardizabalaceae; genus Akebia; species Akebia trifoliata. The sequence continues at coordinate 8,835,477 of NC_141388.1, read as the reverse complement.
ATTTGTCCAGCCGGTTGGCTAATCTTTGAAATCAGAGCATTATTGAGCATGATGATTTTTTTTACTCATACTCTTATGTATCTCTAATCAATGTGACCCTAATCTACTTTAATGAGACATATCACCCTCTTTTTTTTTTCCAGAGATGGCTAGAGACATTATTTCCAAAGGTTTAAAGAATAAGAACCATTCCAAACGGAACTTACCGCGTGAAGGTTGGGTAGATGATCCTGCAGATCCTTCTCAAAAGGGAAAATGACTTTGTTTTCCCCATGTTATGATAACCGATCGTTTAAGAAGAGGGAACATTTCATCTGTGGAGCTAAAGCTTGTTGTGCACACACCGATGACTGGTCATTTGAAAGCACAAGATACAGAAAGGGACACATCACTTGATATGACAGTTTTAAGTGAGTATCCTCCAACAGCTGACTTACTCCCTGGAGATGAGATTGATACAGAGCGTCAGCCATCTTTATGCCATCCTCCACATCATGACCAAACTCGTAATTGTCCACAAGCTATTTTGGCACAGAAAATCATGCAACGTTTCACTCGATGGGGTTCAGATATTGAACCTCGAGGCGACATTCGATATCTTAGTGGTTTTTGGGATTGGAGCTTGGACGTGAGCCATAAACTACAAAGCCGAAAGTCGACAACTTTCCTTAGTGAAGCAATATTTGCAGTTACTAAGGAGTACAGTCGTCCTAACGGCATGTATCGAGCTTTATGTGAGTTTTGGTGTCCCGAGACTAACACTTTTGTTACGGGTCGTGGGGAAGTTGGCATTTCTTTATGGGAAATGCAGAAGATTTCTGGGCTTTCTATCACGGGTGAGTATTATGAAGAGGTGGTGCCTAGTTTTGATGAACTCATGGGTTGCAACGGTGTTCTAGGTCTTCCTCTTTCTTGCCAGTATCTATTTAAGGCGTACGCTTTACTGATTTTTGAAAAGGGGAGTGACTGTGTTAGCCACAGTGAATGACTTGATTTCTGGTACACTAAAGCTGAACGGATTTCTAATCCTCGTCTGACAGTAGAATATAAGGAGAGAGCAAAATCATTTTACTTTGATCGTAGTGGCCGTCAGCATCCTAGAACAAAATTATGAAGACCTTTTTCTTCTCGAGTTACTTTGGCTAAAGGAGGTCGTAAAGAGGGAGAAAATCCATTTATCAGGCTCGGTTTTCCTGCAAATCAGAATGTTGAAGATGAAGCTATGACAGCTGCATACCTCTCCTTGTGGTTGTGTCATTTCGTTCTCCCCTGTGAGAATGGTGATCTTATTCGTCCAGGTACTTTCAAGGTGGCAGCATTGATGGCCGAGGTACTACGTTCAGCTTGGAGTTAGTTGACTAACCTCTAAAGCAACTGTTTATCAGTAACGCTTAAGAGTGGATGACGTCAATTAGCTGACAAACGTCAACTGGTTAGCAGCATCACAACGTCAATTGACTGACAAACATCAACTGGTTAGAAAAATCATGCGACGAATCATTTGTCCAGCCGGTTGGCTAATCTTTGAAATCAGAGCATTATTGAGCATGATGATTTTTTTTACTCATACTCTTATGTATCTCTAATCAATGTGACCCTAATACTTAATGAGACATATCACCCTCTTTTTTTTTTCCAGAGATGGCTAGAGACATTATTTCCAAAGGTTTAAAGAATAAGAACCATTCCAAACGGAACTTACCGCGTGAAGGTTGGGTAGATGATCCTGCAGATCCTTCTCAAAAGGGAAAATGACTTTGTTTTCCCCATGTTATGATAACCGATCGTTTAAGAAGAGGAACATTTCATCTGTGGAGCTAAAGCTTGTTGTGCACACACCGATGACTGGTGGTCATTTGAAAGCACAAGATACAGAAAGGGACACATCACTTGATATGACAGTTTTAAGTGAGTATCCTCCAACAGCTGACTTACTCCCTGGAGATGAGATTGATACAGAGCGTCAGCCATCTTTATGCCATCCTCCACATCATGACCAAACTCGTAATTGTCCACAAGCTATTTTGGCACAGAAAATCATGCAACGTTTCACTCGATGGGGTTCAGATATTGAACCTCGAGGCGACATTCGATATCTTAGTGGTTTTTGGGATTGGAGCTTGGACGTGAGCCATAAACTACAAAGCCGAAAGTCGACAACTTTCCTTAGTGAAGCAATATTTGCAGCTAGTAAGGAGTACAGTCGTCCTAACGGCATGTATCGAGCTTTATGTGAGTTTTGGTGTCCCGAGACTAACACTTTTGTTACGGGTCGTGGGGAAGTTGGCATTTCTTTATGGGAAATGCAGAAGATTTCTGGGCTTTCTATCACGGGTGAGTATTATGAAGAGGTGGTGCCTAGTTTTGATGAACTCATGGGTTGCAACGGTGTTCTAGGTCTTCCTCTTTCTTGCCAGTATCTATTTAAGGCGTACGCTTTACTGATTTTTGAAAAGGGGAGTGACTGTGTTAGCCACAGTGAATGGCTTGATTTCTGGTACACTAAAGCTGAACGGATTTCTAATCCTCGTCTGACAGTAGAATATAAGGAGGAGCAAAATCATTTTACTTTGATCGTAGTGGCCGTCAGCATCCTAGAACAAAATTATGAAGACCTTTTTCTTCTCGAGTTACTTTGGCTAAAGGAGGTCGTAAAGAGGGAGAAAATCCATTTATCAGGCTCGGTTTTCCTGCAAATCAGAATGTTGAAGATGAAGCTATGACAGTTGCATACCTCTCCTTGTGGTTGTGTCGTTTCGTTCTCCCCTGTGAGAATGGTGATCTTATTCGTCCAGGTACTTTCAAGGTGGCAGCATTGATGGCCCGAGGTACTACGTTCAGCTTGGTACCTCCACTTCTGTGTTGTTTATACAAAGGTCTAACTCAGACTTATTGGGGTATGAAAACACAGAAAGTTGTAGGTGCCTCCACGAGTTATTGTCCCCTTCATTACTTATTTGGGTGGGTTGGACTTCATTTTCCTCGGGGAGTATTTGGTAGCATTGATGCTGACTTTGGACCTCCGTATTTGGTTCGCACAGCTGGTGTTTCCAACTCATACTTTTATTGGGAAGATAGTGCTAAAGATGCAAGGAATCTGATAAGAACCATGGATTCTAGTGATTTTAAATGGTATCCGGAAGAGATTTGGCCGCCAAAAGGTCATAGAAGGATGCGGACTGATGATGGTGATGATCCTTCTGAAATTCAAGCTTTCATGATAAGCTGTCGTCCTGGATTTGTTATGTTTCGATATGGTGATGTTTACGAGGTGGAAATGTATAGCCCTCACAGGTTTGCTCGTCAACAAGGCTTTCGTCAACGTATCCCTGGAACTCCGATTCCTTTCACAAGATCCGTGGATGGGATAGAGTTATACAGTTTATGGTTGTCTTTGACTCAGACCAAAAGTCGAGTCAATTTTTTTATTCCTCCAAAAGTGCAAGACATGAACCGGCAATTTGATAAGAGTTATAGGGATTGGTGGGTTCAAGATGTACTACCTCATTTGGATGCCCTTGATTTTCGTCTTCTTGAAGATAGCGTCTCCGTTCCGAACTTTAATTTTGATGAAAGAAAAGGATTTGAAGATCGTGAGGCACGTCGTGCAACCGAACGACCAACGACTACGAACAGAACAGAACAACATCAACATTCTTGGGGTAGATGTAGAACAAGTTGTTCATAAATCAAGTCCCGTTAGTTCTTTGAAGCCTGTTGTTCAGACTAAGCCTAAAATACGAGTGTGACTCCGGATAGGCAAGAAGCTGAAGCTGAGAATGATGTGTCTCCTAGGAAGGTAACTTTACACACTTTTTCCTTTCTTAGAAATTTCATGTTTTTTTTAAATGTATAATCTTTTGTGATTTAATTGATCTCGCAGAATCATCAACCAATATACATTCCATTGCCGATTTGTTCGCCTCAGAAGATTTTCCAATCTTCCCTGCCTTCTCGGGTATGGGAGATGTTTTGAATGTCAGTCATCTTAGTAGAGGGCTTTCGAAATTGATTGCTACTGAAGACCCCTCAAAGAGTGATGGGGATGAGGTTTCTTCATGTCCTCGTCAAAATTCTCATGGCATTTCATCAACTTCAACTACACATACGGCTCCTACCGCATTGGCTTTACCTACTTCTAATAAGTTGGTTGATTCATCTGTGATTGTTCCGAAGTCACGTGGAATGCTTACTATTTCTACCCAAACTCGACAAGCTTCTTACATGATAGTGACATCGACTTATGCGTTCAACAAGCATTACATAGAGCTCGTGATGAATTCCTTCGATCTAGGGTTGAGTTGATGCTCAATATTGGCTTTTCCAACCTAAGAGAATGGCAATCACTTCATATGCCGGCCATCATCTCTTCTCTCAAGAATGCTTTCAGAACTGATCCTATGCCTTTTGCTAACTTCTTCGAATCACTTATAACTGGAGTAGAAGCGTATCTTTCAAGACGAGAGAAGGCTTTATCATCTTTGTCAGCAGATGATAGGGATCTTCAGCTATCTGTCTTGGATCAGGAAGCTCAACTAAAACGTCAATCAGTGGATAGTTTACGTACGCAACTGACTGAAGTTAAAGATAAAGAAGTTGAACTGACTAAACGAGAAGTTGAGATAGAAATCGAGTTGACTCAAATCAGAGAAATGCTACCACAGGTCGCTGCTTCTAAAGAATCTCTTAATACTCAAGTTCAGGAAGAGGAGGAGGCTCTACTTACTGTTGAAGCGGAGTGTACTCGCTTATCTAATGCTCCAATCATTGATGATGATGAAATAGCTGCTTGTGAAGCCGAGAGAGAGTCTTTGAAGAAGAAGTTTTGGAACCTTACTTCTTTATATTAAGTTTTATTTATTTATTTATTTTTTACTGTATAGGACTTAGAAAATTATATCATTGTTCACTTCATTTGAAATTAATAAAATTCCCCCTTTTCCTTATACGAGTATATCTTTTTTTTTTTGATGTGGTTGAACCTGAAGTAACTTTACAGGCTGCCTACGTACCCAAAAACGGGATCAAACCATAACGTAGTTCAGATGGATGCTCTAAGTTTTGCCTAGATCGCCCTCTCGGGTTTTCAATCTAGCGAGCTCAATTCTTTTTTTTTTTTTGGACCGTTCACAGTTTTAACTCATGCGGGTCAGGAGTATCATGTAGTTTAAACTCGTACGATAATGAGCATTGTCAAACAGTTTAGGCTCGTGCCGGGGAGCATTGTCAAACAGTTTAGGCTCGTGCTGGGGAGCATTGTCAAACAGTTTAGGCTCGTGCTGGGGAGCATATTCTTTCAAGCATAGTATCTTTTGAGGAATTTACCGTTAATTGGGCCAAGACGTAACCCTTCTGGTGTTAAAAGAAGATATGCACCATTAGTGTATACTTCTTTTACTACATGAGGCCCATCCCATTTCGGATCAAACTTCTTTCCAGAACGGTGTGAGAGGATGATGGGTCGTTGTACAGCGAGAACTAAATCGTCAACTTGAAAAGAACGTGGTCGAACTTTCTTATTGAACGCACGTGATAAACGGGCTTGGTAACACTCTAGTCGTTGTTGTGCTTCCAATCTCTTTTCGTCCAAGGCTTCAAGTTCAGCCAGACGTAGCTTGGCATTCTCATCATAAGTTAGACCTTCTTGGATTGCAATTCTTAATGAAGGTATCTGACATTCCAAAGGGAGAACAGCTTCAACTCCATAAACCAATGAGTAAGGTGTAGCTTGTGTGGAGGTGCGGTATGAGGTTCTGTATGCCCATAATGCTTCTCCAATTCGTTCATGCCAATCCTTTTTCGATTTTGAGACAACCTTCTCAAGAAGCTTGCAAAGAGTTTTATTGAAGGCTTCGGCGAGTCCATTTGCTGCAGCGTTGTACATTGTAGAACATCTCTGCTTAATGTTGAACTTCATGCAGAATTGATCCATCAGCGTATTGCTAAAAGATTTCCCATTATCTGTCATGATATATCGTGGAATGCCGTAACGGAAGACGATATTACTTTTGATGAAGTCAACTACCGTTTCTTTCTTGACCTCTCGAAGGGGAACTGCTTTTGCCCACTTAGAAAAGTAATCTGTTGCGGCGAGGATATAGAGATGTTGCCTTGAAGATTTTGGGAGTGGTCCAACGACATCAAGTCCCCACCCGGCAAAGGGCCAAGATGCGATTGTAGGATGCAATGGCTCCGGTGGTTGACGAATGTAATCTCCATGAAATTGACAAGCTTTACACCTCTTCGCATGGTTTAAAGAATCTTTCACCATAGTTGGCCAGTAAAATCTCATCCTCTTCAGACTGTGATGGAGTTTCAGCCCTGACTGATGTGAACCGCACACTCCAGAGTGTGCTTCTTCTAAAGCATCTCGGATTTCATCATCTCCGAGACATCTCATTAAGATATCGTCGAAAGAGCGACGGTATAACTTATCGTTGAAATATAAAAATTGAGGTGCCCTACGACGTATTTCGTCGTCTGGCAGCTTCCCATGCTGTAGATAGTCGATAAGTGGCTGTCTCCAATCTTTGACTTCGGCTATTTCCATGATGTTTGCTTCATGCGACTCGCAATTTTCTTCTATCAAAGGAGGTAGTACCCACCTATGGCAGATAGGGATACTCATTGTCTCTCCCTCTGGCATAGCCAAACTTGCAGCAAGACTAGCTAAAGCGTCAGCCTGCTTGTTTTCGGCTCTTGGTATGTGCTTGATGATGGTATCTTCAAACTGACTTAGAAGTTGTGTAGCATACTGGTGATAAGGTACCAATTCATGTTTTCGAACGTCATACTCCGTTGAGAGTTGATTGATGACAAGTTGTGAGTCCCCATACACATAGAGTTGGTGTAACTTCATCTCTAGCCCGAGTTCTAAACCAATTATCAACGATTGATATTCTGCAACATTGTTTGAACATAGTTTCGTCAAGACAAACGAGAATGGCAATACTTCATTTTGTGGGGTGATAAAAATTACACCTGCCCCCGCTCCATCTCTTCTAGCTGCGCCATCAAAGAACATTCTCCAAGCTGGAAGCACATCAATAGAGAATACTTCTTCGTCGGGCAAGTCGTAAGACAATTCCCATTCAGCCGGAATAGGATGATCAGCAAGAAAATCGGCTAACGCCTGCCCTTTTATAGCCTTTTGAGGGATGTAAATAATTTCAAATTCTGATAAGAGAAGGGCCCATTTAGCTAGTCTTCCCGACAAGACTGGCCTTGTCATGATGTACTTGAGTGGATCAGCTCGCGCAGTGAGTCGAATTGTGTGCGACAACATATAGTGCCGGAGTTTCTTTGTGGCAAAGATGAGCGCTAAACATGTCTTCTCAATGGGTGAATAATTTACTTCTGCTCCAACAAGAGTTCGACTCAAGTAGTAGAGTGCACCTTCTTTTCCTTCATCATTTTCTTGAGCCAACAATGCTCCTAGTGACATTTCTTGTGCACTAATATAGAGAATCAGTGGCCTTTCAGGAATTGGTGCAGAAAGAACGGGAGGCTTGAGAAGATACTCCTTGATGCTTTTAAGAGCATTCTCACAAGCTTCATCCCATTCAAATGATGTATCTTTCTTCATCAATCGACTGAAGGGATGACAACGCCCAGCTAAGTTTGAGATGAATCTACGAATGTAGGCAAGTCGACCTTGTAAACTTTTGAGTTCATGAATGTTCTTTGGTGCTGGCATTTTTTGAATGGCTTCAATTTTATTTCGGTCGATTTCAATACCACGATGTCGAACCACGAATCCCAAAAATTTACCTGAGGTAACTCCAAAAGCACATTTTAATGGATTCATCTTGAGCTGATACCGCCGTAATCTGTCGAAGGTATCACGTAGATGTTGTAAGTGATCTTCTCTTTTCTTGGACTTTACTACTAGGTCATCAACGTAACATTCGACTTTGTCATGTAGCATGTCATCAAAGATTTTCTGCATAGCTCGCTGGTAAGTGGCACCAGCATTCTTAAGTCCAAAAGGCATAACTTTGTAACAATATATACCTTTTGGGGTACGAAAGGCTGTAAGCTCCTCGTCTTTTGGCGACATTCGAATTTGATTGTAACCAGAAGATCCATCCATGAAAGACAAAGCTTCATGTCCTGTGGTTGCATCAACCATAAGTTCTATGATTGGAAGTGGAAAATCGTCTTTTGGACATGCATTATTCAAGTCGCGAAAATCGACACATACTCGAATTTGTCCATTCTTCTTTCTTACCGGAACTATGTTGGAAATCCAGGTTGGATATTTTACTTCTCGGATGAAGCTAGCTTCTATCAACTTGTTGACCTCTGTCTCAATTTGTGGTATCAACTCTGGTCGAAAACGACGTTGTGCCTGTTTTATTGGGCGAACTCCGTGTTTAACTGCGAGCTGATGAACAGCGATCTTCGGATCAAGTCCTGGCATTTCTTTGTAAGTCCAAGCAAATACATCTCTATACTCTTGTAGCAACTTGAGGTACTCAGATTCTTCATGCTGGTTTAGAAGAGTACTGACGAACGTGGGTCGCGGCTCTTCAATTGTCCCAAGATTTATTTCTTTTAGTCGTCGACAGTGGCCTGTCCGCCTTCTTCAAAGATCGGTGGAGCACTTTCGAGTTCTTCATCTGACGAAGTAGAATTTTCTTCAGGGAATTCCTCAATGGTAATATGATTTACAGAAACAACATCTTCAGAATTGTTTGTTCCAACAGCTGAAGTTTGGTTGTTACCCGTTTGGTTTGTGAGGATGATGGTGCGTCACTTCACAATCAATGCATCTGATATCGAGACTTCTAAAGCTGCTTGTCGTTTCATGCGAGATGGAATAGCGCTATGCAAGCCACTACTATCTTTATGATCCACATGTTTATTCATTGGCTTAGGTTGATGTCGTGATTCTCTTCGTATTTTTACTCCAACCTTTTGACCAAGTCTAGATAGAGCAGACGCACGAGATTTATGAATTTTTACATCATGACGATCATCTAAAGCATCCAATCGATCAAATACCGACGTGGTCGAGATGTGGCCACCAATTCGATCAAAGACCGATATTCGTGAAATTGGTGTTTCTTCTACAGACTCATCGATGACCTCTACTGTAGTATGTTGTGAAGAAGCCGTCTTCATCTTAGAAATTTTGATTGGAGCCTCTGACGTATAACCTAGTCCCGCTCGTGTGAATGAAACTTTTTCTCCAGCTCGAACGAGTTTGACTTGTGTTGCAGTCAAACCATGAATTTGATCAGTTGGTAGTAGTTCGCCCAATCGTACGGGTTCACCTTTTCCATAACCAGCAATTTCGAATAACTTTGAAGTTTTAGGACCGAACCAACTTTCAGACTCAACCTTCGCGATGCTGTTCGTGATTGATGTAGCTGGGATAATACTTTTCACGGGTGTCCTTACTACGTAAGATTTTTGGAGAGGTGTAACCGGAAAGGTTAACTCTTCTTTCAACGTCTCCAATTCGATTTTAGAGACAGAAGGTTTGGTCTTTGAAGAAATCTCTTCGAAAGGTGATTGTCCCGGCTTCCGTCTCGATTGCGGCACGTAACGAAGCATTGGGGTTGGCAACACAATTGTGGATGACGCGTCTACCATTGATTGACTCACCTTGACCTGTTGAGTTTCTGGTTCTTGTTTCTTACTACGTTCTTTCTGAAGTGGAAGACCAGGAAAAATTTCCTCGGCATCCTTCATAGTATGCTTTCCTTTGTCGGTTTTTTGCTTACTAGAAGGAGGTACCGAAACTGGAAGTGCTTCTTGAATGACATCCCCTCCAACATAAAATTTCGTATCTGCAAAATACGTTTCTACCTTGTCAAACGGTTGATCTTCGACTATTACACGTTTCTGTACACCATCTTGGTAATACTTGAAGCATTGATGTAACGTGGATGGTACTACCCCAGTTTCATGCAGCCACGGTCGGCCGAGAAGCAAGTGATATGAAGTTTTACAATCAATCACGTGGAAGAGCGCTGTGGACTCCAACTCTACGATAGAAAGCTTGACTCTTATCATGCCAATCGCTCTTTAACCTCCTAAGTTGAAACCTTGAATCATCAACTTACTGCGAGCAAGTTGATCCGATGAAATGCCAACTTGTTTCATAGTACGAATTGGCATGATGTTGACCGCAGAACCACAATCTAAGAGGATTCTTTGAATTTTAGTTTCCCTTACATAACCTGTAACATAAAGAGGCCTATTGTGAGGTCGAGACCCTAATTGGATATCCTCATCAGTAAAGGTGATTGTGGCCATACACATACTGTCTTGTTGTGGATTTATGTCAGGTTGAACTTCTTTTTTTGAATCAGTCGAGCTTTGCTTTGAAGTAAGCTGAACTTTTTGGAATTCACTGGACAAATCCAAGTCGACTTGCGAATCTTCTATTTCGAAGTGCTATTGTCTTTGTCAAGTCTCTGGTCTCCATTACAGGAAGATCCAGGATGTTCTTCTGATCTACTATCGATATTATCTTCAAGCACCTCCGCTTCCACTTGATGACATGAAACCGTGCAGACTTCCTTTAAGAGCTTCCTTGGTAAGAATTCTAAAAGAGTAACAGGCACACGGGGAGGTTGTTGAAAGATGTCTTCAGGGTCTGCGGGTGGAACTCGGAAAGCCTTCTTCTTTGTTGCTCTCTTTCGTTTCTTTGACCCTGTACTTGGTTTTGACTTTCTTCTCTTTCTCTTTGGCTTCGAAATAGAAGGAGTCGGCACATATGTAGGACGTCTTTTTCGACGAGTGACAACTGTCCACCCTTCATCATCAACTGAAGCAGACTCTGAGATGTCTGACTTTGATTTTGAAGCCGAATGAGATTGTAATCCTTGTTGAAGTGAAGTGGGAAAGGTGATGATTTTTCTTTGATGTGGCCTTGCCCCCAGCGTGGGATGGGCCTTTTCAACATCAAAATGTACGGACATGAGTTGTGATGGTTTAGGTAAAATTTTGGTGATCTGAGGAGATGGAATCTGCGTAGCATACTGACTTGTCAAGAATATTGGATCAAAAGATCCAAATGTGACAGATGTCATGTTGGAAGTAGCAACATTTTCGGCACAGTCAAGTTCAATTTTCCCTTGACGTGCCAAATCCATGATTTTCTCCTTGAAGACGAAACATTTTTCAATTGGGTGACTAATCACCCTGTGATAACGACAATACCTCGGATCATTCTCGCGACCTGCTTCTTCGGGTCGCTTGGGTATTGGAAGTTCGATGAGCTTTAACTTCAGTAGCTCTTCGAACATGCCCAAGACATCAGCATCAGGAAAAGGGTATTCTTTTGCCTCAAGCTCTTTGAGAGTTTTCCAGGCTTTTTCTTTTTCTTGTGTTGAATCAACTCGTGGCTGATCTTCTCTTCTTTTACCTGTGATTTTGACAGGTTTGCTGGTAGTGGTGGATAAGACTTCCTTAGTTTTGAAGGACTTGCCATCCTTCTTTTCTTGCCTTCGAGGCTCGCTTGGTCGTGGAGTCTGATGCACAGCTATACTCTGCTCCATGTCGTGGGCTCGAGTAGCAAGCTCTTCGAAAGTGTGTGGCTTGATTCCTTTCAAGATGTAAAGGAGTTGCCAGTGCATCCCTTGAACACACATCTCGATAGCAGAAGATTGGGAGAGTCGATCCATGCAGTTGAGGGAAAGATTTCTCCATCGCTCGATGTACTCGATAACTGGTTCATCTTTTCTTTGTTTGACGGCAGCGAGCTCCACCATACTTACTGTTCTTCTAGTGCTGTAGAAGCGGCCGAGGAACACTCTTTCAAGTTGATCCCAACTATCTATTAAGTTGGGTTCCAAGTCAGTGTACCAATCGAATGCATTGCCTCGGAGGGAACGAACGAATTGTTTCACCATGAAATCACCGAATGTACCGGCGTTGTTGCAAGTTTCGATGAAGTGGGCAATATGCTACTTTGGATTGCCTTTTCCTTCGAACTGTTGGAATTTTGGTGGTTGATATCCTGCCGGAAGATGCATTTGTTCGATGCGTTGAGTGTAGGGTTTGGAGTAAACCAATGAGGATTGTGGCATACCCCCATACTGAGCACGAATGGTGTCAGTAATCATTGCTTGCAGTTGTTGGACAGAAAGCGAGGCAACAGACCCTTGTGGTGGATCTCGAGTAGCTTTTCGTGAACCAGAATAATCTGCCCGTTGTTCCTCTTCATGCGGAGCCATGTATGCTTCAGGGGTGAATCCTGGAGGATGGGAAGGTCCGGCACTCGATTCATTCTCCTTGTCTTTATGCTCCAAACGGCTGGCGAGAGTTGCAATTTGAATGTCTTTGTCTTCCATTGCTTTTGTTAATTTGTTGATGGTGTCTGCCATTTGGGCAACTTGTTCCTCCATTGTTAACGCTCCAGCTGTCATCACTGCTCTGATGGATGTGTGAGTTTGTGACGGAGAAGTGATCGATAAAGATCTAGATGATCCCTCGCTTGACTTCGAATCAGATCCAGAATCTGACGAGTCGTCTTCTACCATGTCCGCCCACGATTCTTTCGTGGTAAGTGTCGTTTTCGTGGCACGTTTCTTGGAGTGATGCTGGAGAGGCTCCATTAGCTTGATTCCACCAGTCTTTGTCTTTGTTCGTGTCACATGATGATCGCGACTAGTAACTTGATCAGATTCAAGATTGGAAGAAAGGGTTTTCTTGCCTTTCTCATTAGTGGCAGATGCGATAGCGTTGACGTTGCGAGATGCCATTGATGCTTTAGGTGATGTTCTTGCAGTTGACTGAAAGATGAGAGGTTGAGATCGTCCCACCGGGCGTGCCAGAAATTTGTCGACAATAAATTTCAAACGGATCTACCTCGAGATCCGTGAAATAAGATCGCAAATGATTTTGTTGATTTTTGATGAAATGTGGATACAGATCTCAGTGTTTCCTCTGATTAACAGTCAAGTACAAAGATAGTGATGATGATGTATGTAGCTTTTCTTCTCTCCGAGCTTCGCGCTTTATCGGCTGAGAAGGTTGCTTGGGCGGTGGCTTTGTTTTGTGCTTGATCTTCTGTAGAGGCTTCTTCTCTCCGGGCTTCGCGCTTTATCGGTTAAGAAGGTTTTCTTGGCTTCCGGAGAAGGGCTTTATGCTTGATCTTCTCTTTAGTCGGAGTCCGGATCTCTGAAGAACCTTGCTTTGTCTCTGGAGGAGGGCTTGAGAGCTTCTTCTTCTCTAGAGGGAGAGCTTCTGTCTTCTGAGAGAAAGTGATCCAGATCCCCTCTCAATGAGAGAGGCTCTTGTATTTATAGACTTAAAATAATTTAGCTTTCCAATTATACCCCAATTTAAAGAGGTTTAATTGATTTGTTTAAAAAGCTAAATTTGTCCAAACCCCATTTTAAGGATTCTATGGATCATTATTGGGCCAAACACATTTGTTTGGGTGTAAAGCCCAATACTTAATGTGTGGATTACTTGAATTTGTTAGATTATGGGCTTTATCTACGAAAGCCCAAAACCCGAATTTGTAGGGAGCACGTACCCAGTTAATGGACTCAATTTGGATTTATGGGCCCAATTTTAATTTAAGGGACTTTCGTTAATTTGGAAAACGATGAAGACCCATTTCAATTTTGATGTCTACAGATATATATATTTGGAAAACTCTCACAATGCCAACGTATCCAACTACAAGAGAGTATAATAACTTTCTATTTTTTATAAACACCTTAATAATAGTAAAACATGTTTTTTGAAATAAGCAGAATAACTGTTAAAAACATTTTTAGGGGCCTTCTCAAATTGTAGGGCGTTAGGGGATTGACTAAGTGGCCTTATGCTTGAGCTGGTCTGAAAACTGTTTGAAGTAGATTATTTAAGAGAGATATTATTGTCACACCAACTTTTACTAATGCCACACCAATTTTTATGTAAATCACCAAAGAATTGCACATAGTTGATGTGGCTTACTTAAACAATGACAAATGCAATGATAAGGTATCATTTTATTGTTTTAGTAATTCAATAGTTAAAAAATTTCTTAAACTTGAGTATGAGAGTATCTATTTTCAACGACCCACCCAAGTAGACTAGAAGCTGTCTGAATCAACATTGAAGTTCATGTGATAAAAAAAAAAAAAGAACACGAAAGTTACTTTGAAATAAATTACTTATAGAATTAACTATGGAAAATTTATCAAAATATGCATCGAAATTCGATTAATTCCCAAAATGATGTACTATTGAAACTAATTTAAAAAATGGTAATGTGCCATTTTTGGAAATAATTTTCTTTTAGGAAATCGACAAAAAATAAAATGAATAGTGTTTTGATAAATTTTTGCACCAAAATACCCTTTTCTCTCTCTTCTTCCTCTACTACTTTAATTTCAAACTAAAGGTTAGTAGGATCTTGTCGATACTTTATAAAATAATACTTTTATCTAATGTCGACAAAACCTTATTGACAATGTATAAATTATATTCTAATACAATGTCAATAGGGTTTTGTTGACACTATTTAAAATAATATTCTAATCTAGTGTCAACACGATCCTATGGACATAAAATCAAAAATCAAATTCTGGTACAATGTCAACAAGGTCTTAATAGCATCAATTTGTGGCATTCAAAGGCATGATCTGATATCATAAGATTATGAGAATAAAATTGGAAGGACTTTGATAAATTAAAAAAGTTACTTTTCACTATTAAATTTTGGTTATAAATTTGGGAGTTCGGTAGCTCCTTATATTGATAATTTCATCATAACAACTAAGAAGTCTTCTAGAATATTTAAAAAAAAAAAAACTACTTTCCTAATCTATTTATGATAGAGTAACAAATTTTTAATCTTATTAATTATAGCTCAATTTGGACATTTTCTAAGCATTTCTAATTATAACCTACAAAATAAAAATGAATTTAAATAAAAATAAATTTTTTAAAACAAATTAAAACCTAAGAAGGAGTGGTACTCTAAAATTAATTATGAAATAAAAATCCTACTACAACTAGAAAATAGAAACAAACACTACCAAAAAAAAATGCAAAATAGGAACAGACGTTTAAAACGGCATTAAGCCGCTTTTATTTAAAAACGGTATTACACCATTTTATATTTTTACAACCGTTTTATTCGCATTTTAAAACCATTTTATTTGCATTTTAAACGTCCCTGTCTGTCTGTCTCTCTGTCAGCCATTCTCTCCCTCTCTCTCTCTCTCTCTTGATCGAACTCGGTCTCATCTCTCTCTCAGTCGCTCTCGATCGACCTCTTAGTCGCTCTCTCAGTCTTTCCCTCGATCGATCTCTTGATCTCATCTCTCTCAATCGCTCTTCGATCGACCTCTCATCACCTCACACGACAAGCCAGGAACTCTTCGAGTAGCAATCCCATCTTGGATTTGTCCAAAATCTTAAGATTCCAAATTCTCAGTGAGGAAGAAAGATTGTTCGAAAAAAAAATAATCCATTCTTTCTTTCGATCGATTTCAGAACCGGAGTTCAAATATTTCGTGTTCGACAATGGGAAGGGGGAAATTCATGGGAAAACCTACAGTTCGAAGGCACTTCTCAACTCCCGAAGAGATGCGTAAGATCTCTCTTTCTCTCTCTCTCTCTCATTATTTCTTCGATTGAGATTTTTAGGTTTTTCTTGTTTAATTTGAGTTCTGGTGTACTTTTAGATCTAAATTGATGACTGTTTTTTAATTCTGTTAAAATAAAAAAATTTAATTCTATTGAAGTAATCTTAGTTGAACAAAATATTCAAACTCAACAACCTTGAATTAAATTATCATCAGAGTCATCTAGGAATCAAGAAATTCTATGAAACTTGAACAATTCGGATTTGATTTAATACGGAAATTAGGAATCCAGTAGACTTCTTACTAAGATGTACTCATGTATTAGACCTATGTTAACTGGTTCATTCGGTTCACTCGGTTTGAATTTGGGTTTGTAGTTCACATTTTGTTGGGGGGTAGGCAGAGATAATTTGTTTCTTGGTCCATTTAGGTTCAATTCGCTAATTTTGTTTGCTTGTTCATATATATATGTATATATGCTGTTTAATAAATAGAAATCTGTCCAACTGATTGAATTGGGTTCTGACTAGTTGAGCAAAATTTCCGTTTGGTTATTGGTCTGGTTTTCATAACCTTGTGTATGACTATGTATATATTACAATGGTAACATATGTTAGGCATTATCCCTAGCTTATTATGTGATAATGCGAGTCACACAAGTTCAACACACTATCGGGATTTGTAAATCACATGAGAAACTCATTACTATGACCTGGCACTAAGTGTGTGTTTGGTAACACTTCTGAAGTTTGAATGGAGGTGGTTCACCTTTTAAATTTAGAATTTAGAAGCTTTATTTCTGTTAGTTTGGTTCTAGATTTCAGAACCGAAATTCAAAACTTTTGAACCAACGATTGGCGGGGGACACTGGATGAAACTTCTGAAGTCTGATTTCTAGTTTCCTGACTTCAGACTTTAGAAGTGTTGCCAAACATTGCCTAATAGTATCTTTTTGTTAAAAAATCTTGAACTTTTATTTAGAAAAACGAGATATGGATCCTGAAATGGTTTTCCTTGTGAGGAGTTGGTATTTTACGTGGGAAATGTTCTTTTAGGTGCCTTCATGGCCCTGTAGACTTTGTAGCTTTTTTGTACATCATTTGTAGCTATATGCTTTTGTAACTAGAGGTGTTTCCCTTTTTTTGTTCTCTTAATATAATACATCTTCACCTATAAAAAAACAGAAGAAATAAAAATAGAAGTTGTAAGAAGAAAATGATATTTAGAAAATGATATGAATTTGAACACAAGTAGGTTTAGATTGTTAGATTCAGCAATTCAGTCTTCAAGGATCCAAAACTGACAGCACCTACACTGTAAACTAGTAGGCACTTCGCAGTGCTAGATAGCATACTTAAGAAAAAAAAAAAGAAAGAAAGATAGCATACTTAAGAAAAAAAAAAGTAATGGGCCTATTGGTATTATGTTTGGTACCATGGCCATAGCTGCAGTCTCAAGCTCGTAGAATGAGTTGCAGATATACCAATCTGCACGTGACTTGAAAAACTGCTCAGTATGAGAGAAAGAAGTACGAAAATGAAATTGAACTATTCAACTATTTGTGGTTAAGATAATGGAAGATAATCATCCTACTATTTGGATAAATCCTATTACAATTAGAAATTAGAAACAAATTCAACTAAAGTTAGGAAACAACTTAAGACTTTCTAATTAGAACTGTAGATGTGGAGCATAAAGTAAGATAGTTGTTTCTTAATATTAGGATATCATAGGCCCTATTAACAGCCCAACTTATCGATCAAGGAAAAAAAAACAAAAAAATAATAAGGTAGTTATGTTGCATTGTATTAAGTTGTCTCAAAATAAACCGAATCATGTTGATGTTGTCGTTATAGTAGTTGCGTGACTACATGTATACAGTTTTTTCTATTTAATAGAAGTTAACTAGGGTCAAAATCATTCGAATTATTCAATACTTTATCCAATAGTAGGGATGGCAACATGGTGGGTTTAGGGTTTTGCTTAAACCACCCCGATTACCCGCTTAGACCCCGACTCAAGTCTATTTTTTTAATACATCCCCACCCCTAATAGTATTTCTAAACACTGACCCCTCCCTGTCCCGCATTTAACACAAGTTTTTTTTTTTTTTTAATCTTTTTCTTAATCAAATTGGAAAATCTTTAATTTTTTAATAAACATAAATCCTGATAAAATTTTAGAAGATGCAAAACCGTCCCAACTTCAAATCCGACTTGATTTTCATTTTTAATACCAGAACCACCTCAAAATCATTTTAAAGGTGTGAAGACCTGACCCTATAAGAGTGGGTGGGACGGGCAGGGCAAAATTGCCATCTCTATCGAATGTCATCAAGTTGGAATTTGGAACAAGACATGCTAACCCAGTCCATATGAAATAATAAGATTAGGACCTTTATATTGAGCTTGCAAATTATATTTTTTGTTTCCACTTCCAGAAATATGACCCTTTGAATCAAAAGGATTCATTGTTGGTGGATGTCTTCCATATAAATTTGCACGTTATTCCTAATTTTTATATTCTGTCGTCTATCCATACATAGAAGGGACTGATGAACAACAAACCACAATGAATTGGACCGAAGTATTTAGCGACTCATCATACATTCAATATATATTTCAATATAGGCATTAATTTCATCCCCAAGAGAGAGAATTTTCCTCTAAGAGTATCTATTTTCATGGACCCACCCAACTAGACTCGAAGGACAAAAGGATACTTCCTCGGTGAGTCCATAAACTGCTCGAATCAACATCAAAGTTCATGTGATCGAAAAAAGAACACACAAATCACTTCAATTTAAATTATTTATCAAATTAAACATGGCAAATTTACCAAAATATTCATCGAAAATCGATTAATTCCCAAAATGGTGCACTATTGAAATTAATTTAAAAACATGGTAATGTACCATTTTTGGAAAAAAAAAAGTTTTTTTTTTACCAAATCTGTAAAAAAAAATTTGAACAATGTTTTGATAAAAATATTACAGAAAATACCCTTTTCTCTCTCTTCTTCCTCTACTAATTTAATGTAAAAGTACAGTGTCAATAGGGTCATGTCAATATCGTATAAAATAATTATGATCTAATGTCAACTACACCTTATCGATGCAGCATAAAATTATATTTTGATACAATGTCAACAAGGTCTTGTCAACACCGTTTAAAATAATATTTTGATCTAGTGTCGACAAAACCTTATCGACACTGTATAAAATCATATTATGATACAATGTCAACAAGGTCTTGTTGACACCTTGTAAAATAATATTCTAACCTAAAAAGGGCATTTTCGGTATGAAAAATTATCGAAACACTGTTCATTTATATTTTATCGATTTGGTAAAAAAAAACTTAATTCCAAAAATGGTAATTTACATTGTCAGAAATATTTTCAATATTGCACCGTTTTAGGAATTAGTCGATTTTTGTACTCTATTTTGGGAATTCTCTCAATAAATATTCTAGTCCTTGCCCGTAATTTTTTAGAAATTAAAACATTTGACCCAAATATTAGAATCAATTTATAAAAAAAAAAAGAAGAAATAAAGTTGAAATTATTGTTTTGTTGCAGTTATTATATATCGCTTGAAAGGTTATGGTAACATTAGACCCGTGAAATCTATCGTTCACAAGGGTTCAATTATGTTTGCCTTACATTTGTGAATGGCATGTGCAATTGCACAAATTACAGAAATTAGTATTTACTTAAAGTTTACCAATATATGGGGAATACTAACATTCAAGACCTCATTGGGACGTCAACATTGTTTAATACTTTATTTTTCCAATAATGCCCCTATTATTTCATTTTTTAGTAAAAACAAATAGGGGTATGGCAGTCTATTACATAATAAATGCTTGCTTACATTAATTGCCATATCATTTATTGCAACAAAACCTTTAATTCTAAAGATTAAATACCTTTAGCATTTATTATGAAAAAGATCATTATTACTTAAATAAATAAGCAGTTATTATGTAAAAAGATTAATATACCCTTATCTTTTTTACTAAATGACAAAATGAATAGAGATTTTATTTAAGAAAAAAAAAAGTGTTAGAGAATGCTAACGTCCCCAAAAAGTCTTGGACATTAGCATTCCCCTTTATAATATTTTTTCTCATTTAACATTTTTTGGGATTTAGGCTCTTGAAAAATGACTTATAAAGAATAACAAAATCCCTACCATTAATAAAATATAAATACAATAGTCAGATGATGTATCTTGAATAATCATGATAACCTAACTCAAAAAAAGTCAACTGAAATTCACTCAATTAGATAGAACTACAGATTTTTTCCTTGTGCACCTGGGGAAAAAAATCTATGGCTTTGTGCACAAGCCACATCAATTGAACGAATTTCGATTATCTTTTTCCAAGACTTTTCGTTGAAATTTGTGTTACCCTTCTCTCATTATATTATAACTAGAAGATGGCATGTGCAAACGCACATGTATCAAAAGGGATTTATTGTAATTTAAAATATTGATTAAATGGTTTTTATAGATTAGATAGTTAAAAAAATGATATTTTGTAATTTTGAAAACTAAGCAACGTGATTCTAGGGGATGAGGGTTTGCAATTTTATAGATTTTTTTTTATCAAAATAACCTTAATTATATTAAATTCAAATGTTTAGATGAGGGCATTTATGACCACTCAAATTTGGGTGTCGAACCACTTCTACTCCGCCTTCTCTCATTATAATAGTAAAGATAAAGGAAAGGATATATAAACAATCTTATATATTTTCTGACGTGTTACCATTGAATTGAACTCTTCTCTTTTTGGCAAAGATTCCTTGGACTACTGATCATTGGTTCCAAAAAATTCATGAAATTCTCAGGGTAATTAAACTGAAAAGTGCAATATATTTGTTTGGAGGGAAACAAATGCAGTCTCTCATGCATTAGCTAATTATGCAGTGTCGCTCCAAGAACCAAGAGAGTTCTCTGATGTTTCGAGTCTGCCCATTATTGCTAAAAATTGCCTAATGGGAGATAATATGAGGTTACCTCTCTGTTCAGATCTGTAAAGTCAGGGGACCCCTCCTTTGTACACTATTGTTTGATTAATATACTGATTTTACTTAGCAAAATATATATATATATATATATGGGTCCCGTTCACCAACAAACATTTTGGCAAACATTTTGGCAAAACATTTTTCAAAACATGGGTTAGAGGTTTTGGAATGGGCTGATTTTCCCCAGTTTACAAGTTGAAAAATCGTTGACCGTCCATTTTTTATAAACCATTTTTGATGGGGTTAGAAGTTTTGGAATGGGCTGATTTTTGGTGATGATGATCTCCTCACCGTAGAGATCATCTCACCAAAAATCAGCCCATTCCAAAATCTCTAACCTATGTTTGGAAAAATATTTTGCCAAAATGTTTGTTGCTGATCATTTCCTTATATATATATGGGGGTGGTTCGTGGGACGTCTTGGAAAATGGTTAGAAAACCTATGCAACTCAACCATTAAATCTGGAGTGCTTGGCGGTTGAGATTTAATTTTTAACTCAAAAATTGCTTTACAGCTGTAAAGGATTTCAACATAACTTCTCAGGTTTTTACAAAGACCTCCTCAATAAAATATTTTTTTATTTTTTTTAAAAGATTTCATTCTCCATACAAAATAAAAACTGATTGGACAGTTGAAAAGTTTTTTTTATTTTTTATTGTATCATTCTTCTCTCTCTCTCCATTGACTTCCGTGGACAATCAGACCATATCTCTCTCTCTCTCTCTCTCTCTCTCTCTCGGCTTCTACAGAAAACCAGATCATCACTGCCTTCGGAGCACACAATCGAATTCGGAGAAAGATCTCTATCTGCATCTATGGCTACACATTCTGGTGGTAATGGGTAGTCTTTCCTTTGGCAAAACTGATTTGCAGAAAGAACAAAGCATTCACCTTCAATGGCAATGTGAGTCATGGACGTCCGCCATACATCTCTAGCATCCGCCATTGGTGCATAGTATATTTCAACTCCTACGAAAGCAGGGAACTTATGAAGTTTAAAAGAATTATTGAAAAATTATCAGGGAATACAGCCATGCCATCATATTATAATACAAAATGGTTTCTATAATACATATGGTAAACATGCCCATTGATCTAGATTGGGCCCATTGATCCAGTAGTATTAAGAGCACTCCATTTTCTACAAATTGCCGAGTCCAACATTGTGTTGTAATCATGTGTCAGATGCTAGCCAACATACTTAAATGAAAAAAAATTCAAGTTATCCATATATATTTTTTCAGCTATATTTATCCATGATCTTAATGTATGTAGAAGCCGATAGAGAAATAGTCTGGTTCTTTATACAAGCCAATGGAGAGAGAGAGAGAGAGAGAGAGAGATGGTCTGGTTCTCCGTAGAAGCCGATGGGGAGAGAGAGAAGAATGATAAAAAAAAACTTTTTATATGTCCAATCAGTTTTTACTTTTTATAGAGAAAGAAGTCTTTTTAAAGAAATAAAAAAATATTTTGTGGAGGAGGTCTTTGTAAAAACCTGAGAATTTATGTTGAAATTTTTTACAGTTGTAAAGCAATTTCGATTTAAAAATTAAATCTCAGCCGTCAACCACTTCAGATCTAACGGTTGTATTGCATCAGTTTCCCATCTGTTTTCCAAGACGTCCCACGAACCGCCCCCTATATATATATATATATATATGGGTCGCGTTCCTACGACCCCCATTACGACCCCCATCACGACACACGAATTAAACCGTCCAATTAACGACAGATCTACGATTCAGATTGTTTTAACTTTACAAACGATTGTTTACAAATGAAATTTCGTTATTTGCAACTAACTCCCCGTAAACAAACAATTCGAGTTCAGCTCCTCATCTCAACTTTGTCTTCTTCGCTCTAACCTCTGCGTTCGAAGCCCGCTCTAACCTCTGCGTCCGAAGCCATTTTCTACAGATTCCTCATCTCATCTTCCTCGATCTCTCTCTGTTTCTTTTTCGGGTCTTCCTCTTCGACAGAGATCAGAGATCAGATCTGACTTCATCTTCTTTCCTTCCTCGTCTTCTTCCTTCCTTGAGGAAGGATCAGATCTTCCTTTGTTTCTTTACTGTAAACGAAGGTCACGGTCTTCCTCATCTCTCTCTCTCTCTTTGCAAAGAAACGGAGAGCTCGATAGAAGAAATCCTAAGGTAAGCAATCACAAACCCTTAATTAGTTTTTTTTTTTTTTTTTTTTTAATTTCATGTTCTGCTGAGTTTTATGTATGGATTTTGACGAATCATCGAAAACAAAGATTCGTAAGGAAATTTTATGATTGCTGTATTTTTTATGTATGGATATGTACATAGTTGCATTTTTTAACTGTTCAAAAACCCTCAGCATTCGAAGATTGGCGTCTCTAACGACCCCCAGTTGAATTGGCTCCTATCTTTTAGATTTAGATAAATATAGCCAAATTGGTAGAAGACCACTGCTGCACCATTACCCACAGTATTGCTTGTCCAATAAGCTTTGTAATTGTTTTCCTTAGGCCGAGCTAAGGGATACATAACAAGATTACCATCACCTTGTAGAATAAACTCGAATCTTCCTGTCGAGTAGTCGTTTTTGGTTCATCAAGAAACGAGTTTACTACCAAGGCCTAGTGTCTGGTTAAACAAGATTGTGTTTGTTGGTGCATCAAAGCTTTGCCAATTGTTAATGGATTGTGCGTTCCTTAGCACGAAGTTTCCTGTGTCAAGCATGGCAGCGGAGGTGGCTTGGGTACTGTCTGAGGGTTCGGCCTTCCAAAGTTCTGTACCATTTGGAGCATTGAGGACAAAAACACCATTGGATGTTAATTCAATTTTGGAACCTTTCTGCACTGGGTTACCTCCATTTGCTGTCCAAACAATGTTTTCTACTTGTATTTTAGCAAACCAGATTGCTAACAAGAATTGATCTCCTCCTTGAATGGGATGGATATCAATTCCTGCTTACAAACAGTTCATAATGAGTTCTATTGGTTACACCTTGGCCTAAAAAATTTAAGGTTCTAAAAAATTTCTTTTTCTAAGCCATATTCATTGAATCATTTCTATATGTGTCTGTTTTAATCTTTTGTGTATAGTTCGTCGAACCATATAGTTAGCTTCAAACTTGATATCATTTTTAGTAGGTGATGCTAGTTGAAAGTTGCATTTGACAACAACATAAACAAAAAAGAAAAAAATTAAGAAAATGTGACCACATTTCTTTTAGAACATCTAATTTTTGTGCGTTGTCGATCTGCCGACGAACAATACAGCCATTGTTCGTTACTAACTGTATATAATAAGTTACATTATTTCTTTGTAGGTGGTGCCGAGGAGCTCCATTTAGTCCAATACCGAGGGTCGAGGAGTGGTTCGAGCTGCCACTTCATGCATTTGGCTATACTTACTATTCTTGAATTTCAAATTATGAACAACATGAGGAAATGCCTGAAGTGAAAGATTTCATGTTTGGGGCTTGAAGGAGATGAAGAAGCCTGCTTTCGTTCCTTTGGACTTTCTGTTGACTTCTATTTCATATACATATCTTATGAAAAAAAGGGTTCCATGTTCTAGGAGGCAATGTTATTTAGGAAAAAATGTGGAGGACATTCAATAGGGTCATCTTGGGCCAATCAAACCACATTGTAGGGAGGACCTATAGCAACATACTCCCAATCCATTAGATCTGTGGCATTTGTAGGCATATTATGTTGTGCTCAATCTCTTTTGACTTCTCTATTATATTATTGATGCTTCTTTCTTTAAGCAAAAATATAACAATGTTAACCAATTTTGCATTGGATTCAGCAACACAAATCGATTTCACAATTCAACTCTATAATGAGACATATCATTAGTTGAGGGGCATGTCTTTGGGTCTTATCACTCCCATCCAATTAAACAAATATGCCATCAAATATTTAGAAATCTACGTCGGATTATTAAAAAATCAGATTTTGGAGCGATTAGAAAATTACAAAAAATGATACCATTCAGCTTGAACAACAAAGAGTAATTAATCAAGTTCACCAACTAGTTTTCCAAAAAAAAGCCTTACTGCAAAGAGCACATTATATCTGACATGTTACATTCATTTACAACTTTGTGGATTAGAATCAAGCCCTTCATGAGTTAGAAATACTAAGAAGAGAAGTAGCATGTCCAGTCCAAGGCATTTCCCACAACACTGAAATATGTTTTATGAACCTCCAATCTGAACCGGACCTGTGAGTTTGAAAGGAGGAAAGTCACTCCCAAGCACCTCCCATACGCTGTTATGCAAATAATTTATGAAAAGTCGATAGTGTTGATAAACCCCACTTCTCTGCTTTGAATCAATTCTTCCTAGCTTCTTCAAAATAGCAACTATGCCAACTCCAGGAAGATGACCCCCCACGTTCTACAACAATGTCACACACTTCAGCCACCACTTCTGTCATCATTGGAGTAGAATCTACGATCTGTGATTGAAAGAATATAAGGATTATTCGGCAATCCATATCCATTAGGTACTGAATTTTACACAATCTAGTGTCATACCCCAAAAATTTCATTCAGTTTCTCACCAACCACTTCACAGTCCTCTGATGTATCTTGATGCATGGCAGCCATATCAAGAGACCTACATAAATCAAAACTTCAGATATTTATTTCCCATGCAATATGTTTCTTAATTCTTATACTTACTATGACCTTGTAATTCAAATATTTTCCACCACTAACATCTTTCTGGATAGAGAAATTCTACTTGCAACATTTCTAAGACTGTAAAACATATATGGCAATATAGACTTTGTATATAGCAATTTAGTTTTCAATATAACACATTTCAATATATGGCAATCTCACTGTGGGTAACAAAAAATGGCAAAGTGCATGAATTGAGCCAAAAGGAAAGAGGCCAGCATTTAAATCCCATGAATTCTACCACCTGGGCATCAATCCATATAGAAACTAGAAAGTTCCTGTCCAATAACAGTCCACCATGCAGCAACAAGAGGTATCAATTCACCACACAGACTCTATGGCATTCTCAACCATTAATGAGTTTTCTTTTTATTCTTCCCTTTCCAGCTATGTATTTACTATTACTATCAATATGTGAAAAAACAAAGACTACTTAAAAGCGCATTACAAAAAAATGGTTTCATTTTGTGCTTGAGAAGTAGTTCCTTAAAAATATTTGTTCGGTGAAGTTGTTATAATCTTACTCACATCAACAAATTCTATGATCAACATTCCAAACAGCAAGTAATTTACTTTTCTAAAAGGTTAATGAAAATAATAATATCCCCTTTATTAGATAAGGAAAGTAGACAATGGATATTTGGGACACTTTGATGTCCTAGCTTGATCCTAGACAATGCCAATCGCAGGTATCACCTTCTACACTTATCCATGTTTGTCAGTGGTGCACTAGAATTGCATATGAACAAGCCAACAAAATTCCAAGCCACAAACAAACCACAATCTTGAACATGATGATTAACTATTGCCAAGCATCCTATGGCACACTTCCTAAGATAATTCTTTAATAGCAGAGGCCTAATAGCATTGAAGCAAATTACCAATACTATCAAGACTTGAACTACTTAACACTGGTATGTTCATGAGAAAGCCTTATCTACATGATTTACTCTCTCCAATTTTTTTAAGTAATTGATAATTTTTTTTCTCTCTTTAATTTCCATTAAAAAAAGAGGAAGATAAATACAACAACTAATTAGTTAGTTATATTACAGAGAAGTTGGAGCAGTGGCCATTCTCAACTTGAACAGGTTCCCAAGATAAAATTTTAAGTACATTGGATGCAAGTGTAAGTAATCCACAAAATACACAGAGTAGAGTTGTCTTTCATTCTTAAATAAGTGGCATCAAATCCTGAACTAGTTTGCTACACTGACATTTATGATTCATACCCATATTTGGCATTTATACAGGGAAAATGGAAATCTGAAAATAGGAATAATTTACACCCAACATTCGAGAATAATTTGAGTCTACAGCTTTCAGAATCTAAACAGTTTCTGTTAGGCTCCAACTACCCTGCTGTATCACCCAATTCAACCTCAGCACTTCAAGATGTGAACTCTAAAAGCAAGAATCTTTGTTTTCGATGATTTGTCAAAATCCATACATAAAACTCAGTAGAACATGAAATTAAAATAAAAAAAAAAACTAATTAAGGGTTTGTGATTTCTTATCTTAGGATTTCTTCTATCGAGCTCTCTGTTTCTTTGCAAAGAGAGAGAGAGAGAGATGAGGAAGACCGTGACCTTCGTTTACAGTAAAGAAACGAAGTAAGATCTGATCCTTCCTTGAGGAAGGAAGAAGACGAGGAAGGAAAGAAGATGAAGTCAGATCTGATCTCTGATCTCTGTCGAAGAGGAAGACCTGAAAAAGAAACAGAGAGAGATCGAGGAAGATGAGATGAGGAATCTGTAGAAAATGGCTTCGAACGCAGAGGTTAGAGCGGGCTTCGAACGCAGAGGTTAGAGCGAAGAAGACAAAGTTGAGATGAGGAGCTGAACTCGAATTGTTTGTTTACGGGGAGTTAGTTGCAAATAACGAAATTTCATTTGTAAACAATCGTTTGTAAAGTTAAAACAATCTGAACCGTAGATCTGTCGTTAATCGGACGGTTTAATTCGTGTGTCGCGATGGGGGTCGTAATGAGGGTCGTAGGAATGCGACCCTATATATATATATGTAGGGGACGGTTCAGCAGCCCTAATGTTTGCCAAGTTTGGTGCCAAACATTTTTCAAAATATGGGTTAGAAACTTTGGAATGAGCTGATTTTTTGTGAGGATAATCTCTAACCTCATTAAAAGTGATTGACAAAAATTGGACGGTCCACGATTCTTCAACTTATAAACTAGGGTTAGAAGTTTCAAAATGAGCTGATTTTTTGTGAAGATAATCTCTTCACCGTAGAGATCATCTTCACAAACAATCAGCATATTCCAAAAGTTCTAACCCCATCAAAAGTGATTTACAAAAAATGTTTGGCACCAAACTTGGCAAACTTTAGGACTGCTGAACCACTCCCATATATATATAGATAGGGTCCCGTTCAGCAACAAACATTTTGGCAAAACATTTTTCAAAACATGGGTTAGAGGTTTTGGAATGGGCTGATTTTTGGTGAGGATGATCTCTACGGCGAGGAGATGATCTTCACCAAAAATCAGCCCATTCCAAAACTTCTAGCCCCAGTTTACAAGTTAAAAAATCGAGGACCGTCCATTTTTTGTAAACCATTTTTGATAGGGTTAGAAGTTTTGGAATGGGCTGATTTTTAGTGATGATGATCTCCTCATCGTAGAGATCATTCTCACCAAAAATAAGTCCATTCCAAAACCTCTAACCCATGTTTTGAAAAATGTTTGCCAAAATGTTTGTTGCTGAACATTTCCCATATATATATATGGGTCAGGTTCGAAGGACAACCATTTCAACACACATATAGAAAACGTGTTTTGTCTTATATGGGCAAAAATGTTTGGAATTGACTGATTTTTTGTGAGGATGATCTCTGTGATGAGGGGATCATCCTGGCAAAAAATCATCCCATTCCAAAACTTGTAACCCCATCAAAATTGATTTACAAAAATTGGACGGTCTATAATTTTTCAACAAAAATTGGACGGTCTAGAAGTTTCATAATGAGCTGATTTTTGGCAAGGATGATCTCCTCATCACAGAGATCATCCTCACAAAAAATCAGTCCATTCCAAACATTTTTGCCCATATAAGACAAAACACGTTGTCTATATGTGTGTTGAAATGGTTGTCCTTTGAACCTGACCCATATATATATATATATAAGACAAAACACGTTGTCTATATGTGTGTTGAAATGGTTGTCCTTTGAACCTATATATATATATATATATATATATATATATATGGGTCAGGTTCAAAGGACAACCATTTCAACACACATATAGACAACGTGTTTTGTCTTATATGGGCAAAAATGTTTGGAATGGACTGATTTTTTGTGAGGATGATCTCTGTGATGAGGAGATCATCCTTGCCAAAAATCAGCTCATTATGAAACTTCTAGACCGTCCAATTTTTGTTGAAAAATTATAGACCGTCCAACTTTTGTAAATCAATTTTGATGGGGTTACAAGTTTGGAATGGGATGATTTTTTGCCAGGATGATCCCCTCATCACAGAAATCATCCTCACAAAAAATCAGTCAATTCCAAACATTTTTGCCCATATAAGACAAAACACGTTGTCTATATGTGTGTTGAAATGGTTGTCCTTTGAACCTGACCCTATATATATATATGGGTCAAGTTCAAGGGACATATGAGAAAACATATGTAAAAACAATGTAACATTAATATATTTTCAAAATATAGGTTAGAAGTTTCAGATTGAGTTGATTTTTTGTGAGGATGATCTCTATGATGGGAAGATCATCTGAAAAAAAAAAATCAGTCTAATCTGAAATTTCTAATACTATTAAAAGTGATTTAGAATGTGGACCGTCGATTTTTTGTCAATTTTTACCAATAATTTGTAAATCACTTTTGATGGAATTATAAGTTTCTGATTGAGCTGATTGTTGTGAGGCTGATCTACTCATCATAGTGGTCACATCCTCGCAAAAAATCAGCTCAATCCAAAACCTCTAACCCATATTTTGAAAAACCATTGTTTTTTCATATGTTTTTACATATGGCCCTTGAACCGCCCCCTATATATATATATATATGTATATATGGGTCAGGATCAAGAGACATTTGATTAAACATATGTAAAAACAATGTAACATTAATAAAATTTTAAAATATGGGTTAGAAGTTTCGGATTGAGCTAATTTTTTTTAAGATGATCTCTATGATGGGAAGATCATCTGAAAAAAAAAATCAGTCTAATTTAAAACTTCTAACCCCATTACAAGTGATTTAGAATGTGGACCGTCGATTTTTTGCCAATTTTTTTCAATAATTTGTAAATCACTTTTGATGGATTTAGAAATTTCAGATTGAGCTGATTTTTTGTGATGATGATCTTCTTATCATAGTGACCAACCTCGCAAAAAATCAGCTCAATCCAAAACCTCTAACCTATATTTTGAAAAACCATTATTTTTACATATGTTTTTTCATATGACCCTTGAACCGCCCCCTATATATATATATATATATATAGGGTCACGTTGAATGGCAAACTTTTTGGCAAAACATTTTTCAAAAATGATTTAGAAGTTTTGGAATGGGCTGATTTTTGGTGAGGATGATCTCCTCTGATTTTTGGTGAGGATGATCTCCTCACCGTAGATCATCCTCACCAAAAATCAGCCCATTCCAAAACTTCTAACTTATGTTTTAAAAAATGTTTTGCCAAAAAGTTTGCCATTGAACGCTATATATTCTTAAATCTTAACATTACATTACACAACTCAAGGTAAAGTACCACAGGAGGGACTAGGAAAAAGCAACAATTCAAATGGCACTAAACATGCCTTTTAGGATAAGGTTCAAGTTTGTACTCTCAAGCATCAACAGAAAATTTAACAACAGTAGTACTATTGGTGGTGATATTAGTTTCATCTTGATTAATCACGGAGACCATAGAAATTGCACTGGTGACATATTGCCCAGTATCAGAAACAAAAATTGCATTACCGTAGATAACTAGATCTCTGTATTTCCGGAGAATGAGGGCATATTGACCTTCGCCTCTTGCAGAGTAAGTCGCCCAAATGGGCCTCTCGTACGTATCATAGATCACAAGATTCCCATCAGTCTGCATAAAACAAATGCAATTTCTAGCGAACCCACCCGTTCTCATTGACCAAATTTTGTATCCGTTGTCATAAAGCACAAGATTGCAATCTCGTCGCATGATTAAGGTGTAGTAATTATATCGGAGATAGTTCCCAGGAGGGAGATATTCACCACTGTACAAAATGTTTACGTTTTGGGCATGGCAAGGTTAGTTGAAAATAAGGTAGAGGAAGAGAAGAGCAGAGGTGATCATGGGTTTGGGAAGATGAGAAGTAGTAACAAAGTTGCAAGCCATGTTTCTCAAAGTTTGGTGTGTTAGTGTGTGCGGGTTGGGGGGATGTATTTATGGATGGGGAGAGGACTTTTCTAACCACAAAGCAATTATCCAAGAAAAGAGAACTTTCTACTTATGGACAGTATTTTGTATGTGTGTGTATGTAAAGGGATACCTTACTTGATCCTGATTCTTTATGAATGGGAGAGGACTTTACTAACCACACACTACATGAAAACTGGAAAATTCTACACACACAAAATTGACGGGCCAAGGCCCACGAATTTTAGAAATTGAATCTTGATGGTCTAGAACCATTGAAATTCTTGATGTTCCCAGATTTGACAGCTTAGAGCTGTCGAATTTCTCTCATCCTTCATTAATTTGACAGATTCGGCCTGTCGAAAAAAAAAATTTGGACAATGAAAAATTCAACGCCAATTCCACCTCTTGGTCCGTCAAATTTGGGCTTTTTCACATTGTGACAAAGCAATCATCCATGAAAAGATTTGTTTCTTCTTTGGTAAAGTATTGTGTAGGTGTGGTTTAGTGTTGTGTGGATGGTATTTATGGATGGGGAGAGGATTTTACTAACCACAAACAAATTATCCAAGAAAAAAACATGTTTCTACTTTCTTAGGGACAATATCTATTGGCCTCTTCTAATCCCAAAAAATTTCCTAGGGATCCATTTCATTAGAATTCCAAGGGAATAGCCTTTCATCACATCCATTTGTTTAATGGTGTTGTTTGATTAACATCACGTGTGTTTCCCTCATCAATGAGATCGATCCCACATTTGCTTGAGAAGATAGAAAGTCTCATCCCCAGCGTCTTTAATTTGTATGTAGATAGATGAGAACTAAATGCTCTCTATCATACTTTCTCTCCAACATTTGAGGGAAAACGAAAAGGTTTTTTATTTTTCTTATTTCCAACACCAATAGCCTTGTAATGAAGACAATTCTCATTAGCCAACAAGGCAAGGTGTATATGACAAAGTATCAAATCAAGATCGTTTTTTTATTTATTGGTAAGCTAGGGTTAAAGGGGCCCCTCCCTAAAAAAACACTTCTAACGAGTGTAGATACAAGATAAATCTTCTTCTACAATTCTTAGAAGATCTTGAGGTACATTGAATCTATCCTGAATAATAAAAAAGGCATCTGAAACAACACCCACTTTTGCTAAAAAAATCCGTTGTCCTGTTTACTTCTCTCCACTGGAATTCAAACTCACATTCATCAAAACATTGAGCTTGGTCTACAATTTTCATCGACGTTTCTTCATACTTCCATAAATGTATAATGTCTCTCTCAATGCATTTGATAGAATACAATGAATCTGAACAAATCAGAATTCGTTTGAAATCCCTCGAGCTTGCAAATCTCATTGCTTCTAAGATTGCTTGGATTTCAATCTGTATGATGTCTTCTTCCTCCACTACAAAATTTTAAGTTTTTAGCGGGGGTCGAAAACCGCCGCAAATACTAAAAAACCGCCACTATTATCAATAGTGATGGCCACATGTAACGCCACTGTGATGTAGCTAAAAACCATATTGAGCCCTATAGTGGCGGTCAAAAACCGCCGCGAATTAATTGTATTACCGTCACTATAGATGTAAATGAGGCCCATAATGATGGTAATGGCAGCCGCTAATTTGTTTTTTTACCGTAGCTATAAATACAATTTGATTGCCTATAATAGCGGTAATGGCCGCCACTAATAAGATTTTTTTATTTTTTAACTTCTTTTATTTTAAAATTATTTGTAATTAAATACCTATTTTTATACAACTTGTTAATTAAACACAATTACTTAGCAATCTTTGGATACAATGCACTTATAATCATATAGAACTAATTAACTTTAGAAATTCTCATAAAATTACAAAGGAGTACATAGTAACTAACTTTTGATACATCTCAAGTCTCAACCAAACAAAGAAACCACCTCGTTACAACAACTCTATAAAAATAAAAAATAAAAAATAAAAAAACTCTCCTCTTTGTAGGCTCTTAGATAACAACATCAATTGTACCTTACAACATAAAACCTAGTAAAAGCCAAAAAAAAGATCTGAATAAGAACACAAGTTCTTTTATGAGGACCTTCAAATGGTTCCCAGATGATGGGAAAGTGCTAGGACTTGGACTACCAAAAGCCGAAATATTTTCTTTGGTGCAAGTATAATTGCATCAACTTGGAGGAATGATTCTGTATACACCACTACTTGCTAAGAGAAAAATGTCCTTTCGATTATCTTCTCCAAACGAGTATATATAATCCAAAGAAGGGAGAGGACTTCTTAGCATTGAATCACATTTGATCGGTGAGTCAACTGCACAATTGAAAGGAATCTTTGTAGAAGTGAAGTTCCCGCTATTTTTTGGATTCTCATCACCTACCCATAGATCATGTGCGTACAAATTTGCTTACAAGTACCTAGAAATCCATATATGAACAAGACGATTAATTAATAAGTTGATTCAAGTCTATATATGTTAACCAACCAAATACTCCAAGGGACTGATCTAATAGGTGAGATTTTGAGTGAATTTTTACATAATCTTCTTGTTATCATCGGCATCCGTATCTAGGCATCTTAGAAAAATATATCCAAATGCAACAAAATATGTCTAAAGAAATAGATAGTTTTGACAACAAAGAAC
This sequence comes from Akebia trifoliata, assembly GCF_017979445.1. Taxonomy (NCBI): domain Eukaryota; kingdom Viridiplantae; phylum Streptophyta; class Magnoliopsida; order Ranunculales; family Lardizabalaceae; genus Akebia; species Akebia trifoliata. The sequence continues at coordinate 8,802,219 of NC_141388.1, read as the reverse complement.
AAGAATAAACTTACTAAGTAATACTCATTTGGTATGTTATTTATGTCCAACCTTATAATCTTTCCAAGCAAGTATTTCTTGTTTTAGGAAAAATTATAAGGATCACCTTTGCTTCCACCATCATCCATCATAAAATATAAATACCCATCTTCAGGTCCAAAGAGAAATAGACATCACGATTCTGAAATGCAATGAAAACTATTTAGAACTATTAAAGGATTTGAAGTAAACATCACGATTTTCTCACAAGTTTGACAGTTTCTTTAAACTCCCAATTGTTTGTTGAATAGGACCCGTAAGACCCTTGTTGTAAGATAGATCCCTACATGGAACAATCAGTAATCAGATATGAATCTATTCAGAAAATTAAAATAGAATTAGTCTGCTATTACAAGGGAACAAAGTGAACTACAAAGAGAAGACATACAGGACGAGTCGGAATATCTCCGGACAGCTGGCCTTTCAGTCCCATAGTAGATAATTGTCTGAGATGAATTTGATTTGGGTCAGAATTTCAAGTATTTGAAATGGAAGATTAAATATAACAAGCACTTACATGTAGATAACACATGATTCGTTGCAGCAAATTCCCACCCAATCATTACCACAAGGATCTGAACCCACCCAATTTGGTGGAGTGTTCTCCCATACATCCTTCAAGGAGTTTAGAGCAGCAACTACACAAGGAGAAGCAAAAGAGTGTACACTATAAGCCTAGTCACATAAAACTGAATTGGATCAATCAAAGCCAAGTATGGATCACTGATTAGATCTTAAGATATTTGCCCATGAGATTCTCTTCGGAGTCAAGACTCTGATTCAGCAAAATGTCTGGCATAACAATGACATATACTTAATCAAATTGGCAAGTTTTTCTTTGTGTCAAATGTGTTCTCAACAGTATACAAAGTATGATCTAATAACACAAAACATACCATATTTGAATTCTCTAATGGATAATTGATGACAAACTAGAAATGACAATGATGGTACATACCATCCGACATGTCAGTCATCGCCATTACAGCCGAGAGTTGGAGCATAAGAGCAAGCAGTGAGGCCTGGATTGTTCAGTCCATTGGTCAAATAAACGTCCTGAAAATCATTGTTTTGGACATGAATTCTTCTATGAGAGTTCTCAAAATCAACGATAAAATATCTGGGATACCTTGAAGTTTCTAATTATATTGGATGGAAGAAGTTGTCCCTCTCAATCATATGTTTCTAAGCATTTTTTACCATATAAATCAACTCAACCAATTTTAAAAAATGAACCCCAACGAGTACATTGGCATTATCAAAAAACATTTATGCTCAAGTGTCAATTGTCCTGAGAAGAGTTGGTGGTGAAACAACTTAACATTTGCAATGGGTTTGAATCAAGGACCTGTTGTAAATCAATATATTTTTGCATTGTTTATGTATGGATTAATTGTTCATATTCAAATGCAAATCTTTATATGCCTAAGCTTCCACATATAATCCTAATTTGATATTAGTACAGGGGCGAATGCAATATTTACCCCACACCCAAACACCCCTAGTTCTCCAATTTTTTGCGCCTCCTAATAAAAACACGATATCAAAACATAAATCGAAATAGAGTACAAGCTGCCAAGATAACCTGAACAACTGCATGTCTCTCTTGGATTTCAAGTGCCATTTGCGTTATACTAGTTTGTAACTTGTCAAAACTGAAATATCAAATCGTAATTCAAAAATGAATCGAAATAGACCAAACCAGAGTGTGAGAGGACTTCAAATCTTTAAGTTTAACGTAATCGAACTATACCTGAAGGTGATTGGTGATTCCAAGAGATGATCGAAGCAGAAACCCATAGTAGTAGCACCTGTTGAAGAAGAAAATTCAGATCTTAGGTTTTGTGGAATTGATACCCTAGATCGATTGAATCAAGTAGGAAAATAAAATCGACCTTTCTTGTCTGAAATAGGCCCTAGATCCACGACAAACACGCATAGAGTTACCTTGATGTGATCGATGAGAAACCCTAGTTCTTAGACAATTGGATTCATTTTAGAAAAACTAGAATCAATTGATTGATCGAGAGGGGTCAATTTGAGTGAGGGAGTTGTGAGGTTTTGGTGAGAGAGAGAGAGGCGAGGTTGAGCTTTCTCGAGTTGTGAGATTCTAGATCGATCAATCGATCGAGAGAGAGAGACTAAGGCAAGTTTTCTTGAGTGGTGAGGTTTTGGATCGATCGATCGAGAGAGAGCTCGAGTTGTGAGTTCTTTGGAAATAAAAATGGGAAGAATGGTTTTAGAAATAAAACGTAAGGTTAGGAAATAAACGCGCGAAGGAAAAGGTGACACAAACTCTACAGTGACTCAAAAATATGTAGATTGCAATGTATATAGTGACGGGAATTTTGGCCGTCATTAAAATAGTGTCACTAAAATCCCATGATTTTGTAGTGCTCACTGTTACACCAACCAGCAAACTGAAATAACCCATCTTTATCTCTCATAATGAAACCCAAACTCGCCCCTGGCGTTGATAAAGATCCATCTGTATTGATCTTCAACACATTGTCCGTTGGGGGTACCCACGATAGACGTTGAATGGCGGTTGGCACCATAGAGAAACCACATGTCCAGTTGTTCAAAATCCACAGCATTACCTATGGAGTTTTATCCTCAACGATCATCCCATCAAACCGGTTCTTCACTACCTCTCCCACCTGTTTTAGGACCAATTCCTTTTGAACGGACAATTCCTTTTGAGGACTAATTTACGCATTGTTTTGAAACATGGATGATGGTGTAACTGATAACATGACGATGATGTAAGAGTTAGATTTTGGCTGCTTTTGCTTTGCTCCAGACTGTGATAAATATATTTTGTTGGATACTTGTGATCCCTTTTCTTTTCTTTTTTAATTTACTATCTCGATCTACTTATTTTATTTTAATTTTTATATGGGATTTGATAATAATGGTGAGATATCATATTGCCCAACCGTTCCAACATTATCTGAAATTGCAATCAATTTATATATATATAGGGAAATGTTCGGCACCTTACACTTTACCATACGTGTTTTGTCCTACATGGGTTAGAAGTTTTGGAATGGACAGATTTTTAGTGAGGATGATCTCTACAGTTGGAAGATCCTCCTCACCAAAAATCAGCCCATTCTGAAATTTCTAGCCCCATGTTTACAAGTTGAAAAATTGTGGACCGTCCATTTTTTGTAAACCATTTTTTATGGGGTTAGAAGTTTTGGAATGAGCTGATTTTTGGTGAGGATGCGTGAGGATGATCTCCTCATCATAGAGATCCATCCTCACCAAAAATTAGCTCATTCCAAAACTTCTAACCCATGTAGGAAAATACACGTAGGGTAAAGCGTAGGGTGCCGAATGGGACCCATATATATATATATATATATATATATATATATATATATATGATTACTGTTGTGGGTTGCTGATTCTTTTCCTTACACCTCCCATAATTTAAAAATAAAAAATAAAGTGATGAGAAGCAATTACCTACACTAACATGACCTACTTTAACCAGCTAAGTGTCCAACAAGTACTTCAAAAATACAAGATGGGAATTACTGTGTTTAGAAGATAGTAACAAAGAATCTAGTATTTTAATTTGTAATTCAATAATAAGCCAATGGCTTAAATGTTAATCAATCCAATGAAATTGAACCTAGTAGCTCATGGTTGTTCAACAAATTTGATCAATTTTAGGTTAGTATCTAGCTATCCACGTGAAATCAACTACAAATCACAATGATCGTCAGCATGATTGCAATAAACAAGATGATCAAGTCTCAGAAAGTCATTTCTGAGATCATAATTACAAAGAGATTACCCACACTTGATTTATATTTTCCCCAAATAAAAACAAATCACCTAAAAATTCCAAAATTATTGATAATTAAAGAATTTATATTGGTTGCAAGTTAAAAGGCAAATATTCAGAGACAAATGGAAAAAAGCAAAGCCAACACTGCAATATTTGAGCCAATTCGGATCAGTCGCCCAAATTTCAGAGCAAAATCATTCCCAATCGTCGTGCCACGGTAAGAATGTGGTGCACCGCGATGGTCCCAGGGGAGACATTCTTGATATTCGTGCTGGAACTTTTTAGTCATTTTGCCTTGCATTAATAGAGTTGTCTCAAAACAACTTGAGGGGGAGTGATCCAGAAACCCTAGAAAAACTCTATAAATAAAAAGTGTGTTAGTTTGTTAGGGAGATTAGAAGGTGGGGGAAACTCCAAGGCTTGAAGAATGAGGCTCTTCCTCTCCCTTCTCCCCTCTCTTCTTTATTCTTCTTTTAGTTTTAGTTTTAGTTTAGTTTAGGTTTTTAATTTGAAGTTTGTAATGAAGGATGATCCAGTTAATTTTCAAACTCAAGATCAATGAAGAATACCTTTCATCTTTCTCATCTCTCATTTCTATTTTATTTTCTTATTTGTTGTTTCTTACGATGATCAGCGACTAGACTCCATCAAAGTGGTCAATGAAACTGGAGCAATATTTTTTCTCATAGTTAATTTGCCTTTTACCTTATACTTCATAATTTTCAATGTGAGAATTATTAAGTAGAGGTTATTAGGTTGAGTATTTGATTTCCTAATTTTGACGGTTTATTCTTAGATAAGCTCATGCTAAACCATGATTCATCAAGAACATCATATACAAATCCTTTAATTTCTTCTTATCGATTCATTCACAAACTTTTAGACTTCATTTTGGATTTAATCGCTTGATCTTTCGATCCATCGACATTAGTTTTGCTCAGAGGATTGAGACAAGTAAAGGACAAATTGATCTAAGGAGAAGATTTGCTCAGGTGGATTTGATTATTCTAAGATTTACATTGCATCTTTATTTCTTATTTTTGTTTTTATTCAACTAGTGATACTCTTTGCTAAAATTGTTTTAATTTGATTACTAAAAATCTACATTGGTTTCGAGTTGAAAGAGTATCAAATCGGTCATTGTCCCTGTGGATCGACCTTTGCTTACCAAAGTCTTACTTGTTCATTGTTATATCGGTAATTTGCATCGAACACAAAAGAGCTACTATTGGCACCCCCCAACTTTTATTTATTATAATCCAACTTTTTAAATTATTTATCACACCCCGATTAAAGATTAAAGATTAAAACATACTCTTCAAACATTACAAAGGTTGTGCTAAAATACAATCTCACCATTTCAAAACATCATAACACTAGTTCAAACAATTTCAGTAGATGTTAAAATTATGATTAGGCTCAAATAAAGTCCTAAACCCAAGAAAAAAAATCTAGAAGAGAAAGAGCTTCTATTCACACCCCGACTTTTACTCGTTCTCAACCATTCACTTATTTTCTTTATTTTTATTTGGGGTGTACTAAGTCAAAGGTAGACTACCAATAACAGACTCCTAGATTTCATGGATTACTAGAATAAAATTATTTTCTTTATTTTAGTCATTTTCAAATCTTACTAAGGGTCATTGGGCCCATGGATTACAAAATTTTCAATCCAACACTCTTAACGTCCTTCTAGATTTCATGGAAAAACCCAGATAATAATAAAATTATTTAAACTTGATCTGGGGTGTTGAAAATGGACGATCACCAAACTCCCAAGACTTAAAATCAAAACTCATTGGTGAAACATAATGGTTTTTTATTTATTGTTTGTTTCAAAGTTCTTAAATTTCATCCTCTACAAGCCAACAGTATTCAATCATGTTTATCGATGCCAAGTGTGAGCTCACAACTCTTTTTAACACTTGAGATCTTACTAAGTATGTCGAGCTAGTCTAACTCAAGATTAGGAGGATTTTCAGCCACGGCCATTAATCCATGGTATTGTTCAACATTCACAGAAGAGAGGGGAGGGGGGGATCTAACCATCAATATCAAGAAGGTTAAGAAAGTTCAGCAAACCGGCAAACAAAATCTGATCAAAAATCAGAACCACATAGTAGAAAACGGAATATAGAATTTCAAAAAGAGTTGTGCTAGAGTGACTTCAACGGGGACACCTTGACGTGGTGGTGCGCACATGTTCGTAGATGCGTTTTACTCGTATCTCGGAGAATAGTCATCTACAAGCATGCACGCACCACCACGTCAAGTTCTCCCCCATTGAGGTCATCACTCCAGCATTAATAGAAATGATTGAAAACCAAATTAATTTATTGCCATTCAATACCGTATCTAGAGATGCGGATAATACCGTGAATAATCTATATTAGCATGCCACATCATTTGTTGGATTGCTAATGTGGTAATCCATAGGAGCGTAACCACCCTTATTAAAATTTGAAAGCTTATTAAGGTAATAAAGCAAGTTTTTCTTTTCCTTCTTTATAGATTTAGGGGAAATTTTAAATAAATACCGATAATAAATAATAGTTTTAATAAAAATGGAAGTGGCAATTTTGGAATTGAGCAAAAGGATAATGAGGTAGTTGCATTGAAAGGGAAAGACACCATGTCTCAATTCTAACACATTAACTAGTAATTAAAACATTAATTAACGTAAATTGAAATCTAAATAAGTCAAATTAAAATTCTTAAACAAATAAAATCAATTAATTAAGCCTCACAGGCAAAATTTTAAGTAGTGACCAATTTACTTAAGTAGGACCCACATAATATTTAATAAAGAACCCTTCATTAGGAGTTTCTCCAAAAATTAAAAAATTCTCATTCTTCGTAAGTCAAAAAATTCAAAATTCAAAATTTTAATAAAACTTATCTAAAATATCATCCGACTCTAAACAACTTAACATATTAGTTAGAGATACACTTTATATCTAAGAGACCTAATCCAAACCCTAATCTTATCACAAAACTTTTTTAAAAGGTGCATTCACCACCTAATCTCGTAGGTCAAGAGAAATCCTAGAAAACGAAGGTCAAAAATCTTCCAAATATTTTTCAAACCCTAAGTAAATACCTAATCCCCAAACCCCAATTTTCAACCTAAAAAATATTCAAAAATTCTAAAAACATCTCAAATAGCTAGTAAAACATCTAGATCTAGAAAAAAGAAAGTCTCATCTTGAAGATTGGAAGCAAATGTAGCAACAAAGATAAAGTGAGAATATTCGCACGAGAAACGTTCACCATTAGTTTCTAAGAGAACCGATCGTCGTAATCACTCATGTAAAAGAAAAGGTATTTTGTTATTATTCTAGATTTAGACTATTTTGCAATGAAAATATTTGAAAAAAGTAGAGATCGATTTTCGTCGAGTGGGATTGGTGCTTGACACCTTCCAATCTCGTAACCTGATCCTCATACTCATAATCTTTTTGTGGTTATGTGGTCCTTGACTATTTAGAGTCATTTTTTGATTCCTAGACCATAAAACTAGGTGATGACTCCCAAAAAGAGAAAAGTGGATCCGCACCCACGGATCAAGGGCACTTTCAATTGAAGTTTTAAATTACCAGTTAGAAGTTATCTAAAGTTCGACACCCTACCTAGGTCCAATCTTTTGTTTGTGTGATTTATGGATCGACTATGTGTGTGATAGTTGATAGGCAACAGTAAAGATAAAACTTCTAATTTAGGAAAATCAAATAGAATTTATGTCATCATGAAGTTTAGGAGAAAGTCATGGATCATGTGTGTTTTGTGTCATAATTATGGTCATGCTTATGATGAATGGGCAATCAAGTTACAGTTCCACTCTTTTGAGAAATTCGATGATTGCTTACCAATGACTAATAACCCTTCATCAATTAAAGTCTAAAAACAAATCAATCATGTTACAATTCCAGTCATAGCAATGATAGAATCTCAAATGTGTTAGATAACTTCGTCGTTAGAAGAAAGAAAGAATGATTGATTTTGAAATGAGATAGCCCCGAGAGCCAACCCTTGTTTCCAACTCCCAATAAGCAAAATAATTGTGCATGTATGACTAAGGAAATTGGTCCACAATCAAAGGAGATTGTTGTTCAAAAGGAATCAAAAGACAACTCTGATGTTAGCCATACCAATTCTTTGAAATCTGATCACCACCAAGTATGGAACCTATTTGAAAATTAGTAAGGTAGATCAAACTTCGTATCCCACACATCCAGCCTATAAATTTACAAAATTGTAAGGACCTTGGTTCTCTTACCATTTTCATTTTATTTGGAAACACAATGGTTTAAAATTGTTTCAAAAAGGTGATGACACTAAAAATCAAGGACATACGTAGGATATTTTCGTAAAATAATTTTCATACCATTATGAGGATACAAATATATCTGATTAACATCTAAGGTAGAAAATCAATTGAGGTGTCCATAAAATTAGACATTAGGAAAATTCGTAGGGATCAACCATTTTTGGAAAATTTGGAGGATATATTCCCTTATGAAATAGATATGATCCCTAGGTTTTTCTTTAGCGGAGAGTGTGTGTGTGTGTGTCTCACACACACACACAAAAAACCAGTATCTTATGATTTTTCGATGGAGAGTGAATGTGCAGGAAGCAAATAGGATTTTTAATTTATATTTTTACTAACCACCACCCTAGTCAATTATGATAATTTACATCCATCCGTTGACTAATGATTTATTCAATTTTAATCTTCTTCATTTTATTGAGACAAAGGTCTGTATTGTTGTGGAAATCCATATTAATGGATTTCTAAACAATCAAAATATCCTTACATCTTTAAATGATCTTACCTTCAAACATGGTAAAAAAAAATTATATTTAGGATTTTTATTTTTAAATAAGAGGTAGAGAAACTGTATTATCCTTCGCGTACCCTCCTACTTAAGGTTTTGTGTGGAAGTTACCGAAACTATCTATTTTATGCTTGGTCAAAATCATGAGTCCAAGGAAAATTAACCTGTATATAAACATGCACACACATCTTATATTTTATTTTTTCATGCCTTTCAAACTCATTTTTTACATGATCTTGGAGTGGGAAAATTAACTTCCACTATAAGTAAAGAAAAGAAGTGACTCTAACTTGATTTTACAATTATTTTTTTTACTTTTGCGGCTTAAAAGTGGTGGAAGTACTGTGGCGTCCTGCCATTGGTTATTTATTTATTTATTTATTTTAATATACCATTGGTTCTTCAGTTTAGCACAAAAATATTAATGATAAATTCGTACTCAATTAATTTCTTAGTGAATTTTTGTCACTGTGCTGATAATGCGTACTTACCATACATCATAAAAAAAAATGCGGTGGTCTGCACATCGTAAAAGCCAAAAACAGAGTCATGATAATGACTGATCATGTGGCATACTCAAATGACTCCGTGACATGACAAGTTTGGGTACCGTAAATCTGAATGCCCAAGGATACACTATTGCATTTCTCCTCTTAAAAAGTGTATCCCAGGGGAATGTGCATCCCGAGGCATATATATATATATATGGGTCCCGTTCAACACCCTAAGCTTTACCACACACTTTAACAAACGTGTTTTGTCTTACATGGGTTAGAAGTTTTGGAATGGGCTGATTTTTGGTGAGGATGATCTCTATGGTGAGGAGATCATCCTCACCAAAAATCAGCTCATTCCAAAACTTCTAATCCCATCAAACATGGTTTACAAAAAATGGACGGTCCACAATTTTTCAACGTGTAAACATGGGGCTAAACATTTCGGAATGGGCTGATTTTTGGGGAGGATGATCTTCTAATCATAGAGATCATCCTCACCAAAAATCAGCCCATTCCAAAACTTCTAACCCATGTATGACAAAAAACATTTGTTAAAGTGTGTGGTAAAACTTAGGGTGCTGAACATTTCCCTATATATATATGTAGAGGCCAACACGTCATCGGAAAAAAAAATTGGATGGCCAACACATCATCCATATATATAAAAACTTAGGGTGCTGAACATTTCCCTATATATATATATATGTAGAGGCCAACACGTCATCGAAAAAAAAAATGGGATGGCCAACACATCATCCAAAAAAATAAGAACATGTGGTGGCCAACGAGTCGTTTGTTGCTCATGGACTCTTCAGTGCTTGCCATGGCAAGCATACAAGGGTAGTTTTGTAACTAATAAGGGTACTTTTGTATATTGGAAATTCCATTCAATACACATGGTGCTCAACGGCATTAAAAAAAAAAAAAAACTTGTGTTGGCCAACAGGTCATAAAAAATATAAAAAACATGTGGTGGCCAACATGTCATTAACAAAAATAAATAAATAAATAACACAGTCCCCACCACGTGAAAATTGAATTTTTTGACAGAAAAATTCGATAGGCGAAAATCGATATTTTAAAATCCGAATATTGACGGCCCAAGGCTGTTGAAAATGTTGATGTTCCCTCGATTTGATGGCTTAGAGCCGTCAAATTTCTCTCATCCTCCCTTAATTTGATGGTTTCGTTCCGCTGGAAAAAAAAATCAACAATAAAAATTTTGACGCCTTGGTCCGTCAAATTTTATGAAATTTGACGGCCTTGAACCATCAAATATGGGCTTTTCTCACATTGTTTCATAGGGAAAATTACTCTTTTTTGTCATCTTTTTTATCTTTTGTTTTAGAGAATATAGGAGAAAACTAATGATAATCTTACGCTCTATTTTTAGATGCTCTCTGACCTGCAAGGGATCACCACAAGAGAAGGGAAAATATTTTATTGTCTCAATACATGGTAATTGCTAAGGGTTTCACAACGTGAAAAAAAAACTCATATTTGACGGCTCAATGTTGTCGAAATTCATAAAATTCGACGGACCGTAAAGTCGAATTTTTCATTCTCAATATTTATTTTTGACGATCCAAAATTGTCGAATAAAGAGAGGATGAGAGAAATTTGATGGCTCTAAGCCATTAAATATGAGGAACATAAAAATTTCCAACAGTCCTAAGCCATCCAAATTCGGTTTCTAAAATTCAGAGGCCTTGGCCGGTCGAATTTTTTAATTTTCATGTAGTGGAAGCCAATTATCTTTTTTCCCCTAAGAATTTTTTCATTTTTTTTACCCTTCCTAGTGTATTCCCCTTTTATTTTTGTAAGTGAATAGTATGTTATTGAATGAGTAGTGAATTGAAGATGAGGCTGGTTGGAATTCAAGAATGGTCCAGAATATTCAAAATGAAGAAGATGTCAATTTGAAGCCTTGGGTTGAAGTTGCTCAAGGACTTCCTTCCCTATTTCTTCTTTACACTCCACTAAAACCTGTTTTTCCATTACTCCATCCCTATCCATTTTTTCCATCCAAAATTCAAACGCCATCCTCTTCAATCACCATCTCCTTCAATTTTCTGATAAATCCAAGGGAACCTTACTTTATGCAATTTGTTACCCACCAAGTCTTACTTTATCATAAAATTCAACTTGATTCAGTTAATTTGTTTCTTAAAAAACCTTGGAGTGGATCCTAACTTCATCAATTTGTGGCATCTAAAAATATAGGAATTTTAAAAAAAAATTTGAAAAAAGCAATAATTTTTCACCATTGAATTTTAATTTTAAATCTGTGAGTTTGTTAGCCTTCAGTTTAAAACACCTTCGATCAAGCTTTAAAAGGGGTTTTCTAGATTTTTTTCTTTAAAGTTTTCGCTATAACAGGCTGCACGTAACATTCCACCCGACATGTGTACAATTTTTTTTCTTTTGAATCTGAGTTTTTCCATGAAATCTAGTAGGTTATAGTGTTCGATTGCCAGTTTGATCGTCCATGTGGATGCAACGACCCTTACTAATACTTGAAATCTTACTAACTTAGTCATGCTTTTTTATTTAAACTTTTTTATAACTAAATTTCAACAGTTAAAATTAGCTTTTGATATGTGAATATTTCCTTCAAAGTTCTAAGATTTTTGTCCTTCGTAACCCTGAGGCATCTGATCATGTTTTTATTGTCACAAATCTTGCCTTTGAAACGACTTGTCAACTTGTCTTTTTGGTGGATGATACCAAAACAACTCAGACTAGTCATCTCGCTCTCAAACAGATTTAAAATCATGGTTAGGATCCACTCCAAGCTATGTTAAATATCAAATTAACTGCAACTTGAATTTTATGAAGTGGATCCCCGCTATAAGGTTTGCTGGTTAGCAGATTTGACAAAGTAAGATTTGGTGGGTAACAAATTTCGTAAAGTAAGGTTCCCTGGAGTTGTCAGAACTCTATGGGAGTTATTGTAATAAAAATGTAACTGTTTCGTCTGCCCTCTAAATTTCTCTCTTTCTTTCCGCTGCGTGACACTGACATCCTGCAAGAGGCTCGAAATTATAACAACGAAAAAGATAAGCAGCATTAGATAATATATATATGTAGATATATATTTTTTCATAAAACATAACATTGATCACATTAAACAGAACTTAAGGTACTTACGTACCACATGACGTGAAGAACTAGGAAAAACAACAATTACAATGGCACTAAACATGCCTTAGGGAAATTAAGGTACGTCACAGATATAGCTAGATAAGCTTAGGATAAGTTTTTTGTACTCTCAAGCATTAGTAGAAACCTTAGTATGAGTGTTGGTGCTGGTGATATTCTTAGATTCATTTCGCTTATTCACCGAGACCCCCGTGCCAATGGAGTTAGTGTGAGTAGCCCATTCTGCACCACCATAGATAACTAAATTCCTGTCTTTCTGAAGAACAAGGACAAAGTTACCTGTCCACCTATGCCAAGTGTTAGAAGCCCATACTGCAGTGTCTTTCTCGTTATAAATCACAAGATTCCCATCGCTCTGCATTGCACAACGGCAATTGCTCCCCTTGCCCATCGTGTTCGAACTCCACACCGCGGATCTGCCCTCATAAAGTACAAGATTGCAATCGTATTGCATTTTTAAGGAGTAAATAGTAGAGTCAAGACTGGTCCCAGCACTTAGATAGCTGGGGCTGTATAAAACATTATTGGGATAACTCTGAGCCTCACAGTAGTGTTGGTTGACAGTGAGGAAGATGGAGAGGAGGAGAAGGGTAGAGGTGAGCATGGCTTTGGGAAGATGAGAAGAAATAGGCATATTTATTTCTCAAAGTTTGTTGTCTATGTGTGAGTGTGACTATAAGTTGGGGGGACGGGGGGGCATTTATAGATGGGGAGAGGACTTTTCTAACCACATATTAATTTATTAATACATTCAGCTTACCTACACGTGTACAATTCTTAGTCTTGTTTTTTTTTTCTTCTCAAAGTTGGTTTTTTTTACAGGTCGTTATTTGTTCTGTTCTGTTCATCAAACTGGATTGACACACAACATACACGTGAGTAACCAATTTGCTTCCTAACTAGTCGCAATTCTTAATAACACACACGCGTGAAACGTGGCATGTTTTAAAGAAACATGGCAGGATTGCTCATCACACTCTCTCTCGTAAAAGCTCTATTTCTCTTCTCGAATAACTCTCATTCGTCTATCATCTTCACAGACATAGAGTGGTTTTGAGATGGACTTCTCCACTCTATATTGAGGTGCGTCCTTGCTGAACTATCTGCTACAGTTTCGAATGATATATCCATGGAAGCTTGTACAAAAGAACTTTTGACAGAAAAATAGTGTGCATGCATTTTTTTCCTCGAAAGAACATATATGCTACATGACTTTGCGAATTTTGAAAATTTCAACAATTTGATTGGATCAATTACATGGTAACCCCTCCTTGGATTTTTGCTAGAATTTTCTTCTCTTATCCATCTCAAATGTTCTACCCTTAAACTTCATTCTTCTCATATTGGTTTGCAGGTTCTCCGTGTCAAGACGGGGACCAATCAGCTGAGAGGTTTCTTATGTCTCATACAACCTATTTTCTTTATTTGAGTATTACTTACTCTACAGGGAATTGAGAAATCCATTATGTATGGATGTAGAGCTCGCCCTCAAAATGCGCTGTATATTGAATTAATGTAAGTGAATCTTCTACAGCGAATTAGAGAGTTGTTAAGGAGTTCACTTGGGTGCTTGTTTGATTTGTCATGAATCTTGTTTGTTGAGAGATTAGTTGTTCGTTTGGAAATGATGTTTGTAATTCCATCGTACATCAAGAAATTAAGTTCTATTTCATTTTTGAGTTCTCTAACTTCAATTGGCACCTTATAGAACTGATGCAAGATGTTGATGGCGGTCAGATTTTATCAAATATTAGGGAACTACATGGTTGTGAATTATAGCGTTCAAATTAAAATGCTATTAAAGTCTTACATCATTGATGTTTTATCGACCCAATTAAAATAAACAATAGCCTACCATAAATTATATACTAATCTCCACAATAGCATTTTTTAAATGCTATAAAATTAGTTAATTTAATAACGTTTTTCAAAATGCTATGAAAGAAGCATAGCATTGCGAATTACAAAATCTTGTGAGCACATGTATTCTAACAACCTCAACCGAATGGGCCTTGGGTGAGTGTGTTTTTGTGCAAATATTGTTTGAGTCGATAACTTACCCATGGTTCTGGTGAGAAAACATGGGGCCATGGGTGACTCACGGCGACGAAGAGAAATCCTTTAGGCCATGGGTACCCCATGGCCTAGCCTATTTTCAGCTTTGAAATTGTTCTCGGGGAGAGTTGGGCTCCATTGAAATGGGCCCCACTTGATCTAATCAAAAACTTATATTGGGCTTCGAGCACTTTTGTGCTCGGTTCGAACAAATTGGGGTCTCTACAACTATTTCATGTAATAAAATAGTTGCCAAATAGAAATTAAAAGAATTATCTTGATATTTTATATTTCATACAATAGGCAACAAAATATTTATTTTATTGTAAAAAATAATTACCAATAAAAAATTTGTTTCTATCTTTATATTTTATGTAATAAATAATTACCAAATAGAAAAAATTATTAGGATTTTTAACAATTTTCATTAGTGATTATAAGTTGAGAGTTGATTCCAATTTTTTAACAAGATTCGATTAGGATTTCGACAAATCTGAATTTGAAATTGCAAAAAAGTTTTCTAAAATTTTTATTTTTATTCTTAATCAATTCAGAGCAATCCGCAATCGAAAACTCCAATTTTTTGCCAAAATTTCATTGTCGCACGGTGGATGCTATCCGTGATGCGATGGTCTTTACAGATCTAACTTTGGGTTTTTATTTGCTTGATATATCTCTCTCTACACTTTTTGGAATTTTAATGAATTTTTAGTTTCGGGATTTTAATTTTAGATTTGTTATGTTGCTTAAAAGAGGTGGATCCGACACGGAGACGATGACCGGAGCTTTATTTGATCATCCAAGTTAGATCCCCAACAAGAAACATAACTTTTATTTTCTTTTATTTTGCAAGTGGGATTGAGTTTTGTGAACACATTTTAATTTTTGAAATCTATCCAAGAAGGCTCAAAGTGTAATAATTTTAGGAGAGGATGACAATAGGAGGAAATTGTCTCGACTCCACGGGTTAGTACATTGAGTTTAGTGTCGGTGACCCGAGTCGACTCAACTAGTACATTCCCTATTTAGAACAGGAAGTAAGACTTGTACCCCCACGAAACTACTACTAGTGGTTTCTATACTACTTTTGGTTGATTATCTCTATACACTAGAATTGCATATAGTAAAATGACACTTTTAAGAGGATGGCACCGTAAGATAAGAATCAGATTTCGCCATTGAATTCTTGTCCTATTAGAATAATTGAATTAGCATAGTAATCCAAAATAATCTAAAACTTGATAGACTTGAATTTAGGACCCTACGAGCTTAATAGGCAAAGCTAATCAAAAGTAGCACTAATTGCACTTCTTGATCATAATTAGTGCCTAAGGACAATCCTGTCTTGCCAATCAAGGGAATAGATTGCGTCTATTCTAGATAAGAAAGTGTTTAATAGTGACCGTACTCAACATTGTGCGCCATATCTTTTTTCGGGATCCAACTGACTGGTTTTGGTTTCAGAGAACTGGGTTGGTGTAGAGACCTTATTTTTGCACTCGCTTGATTAATCAACTCGCCGACTTGATTGCAATTGTTCCTAATGATGAATGAATATTCTAAAGTTTTTATTTGTTACTAAATATTTCCAAAGTTTGGATGAAATATTTCAAACAAGCAAAACTTTAGAATCATGCTACGCTAAGAAAATATGACCTAAACATAAAAATCATCATTTTGAGACAAAAAGAATCTTTATGAGAAAAATCACTAAAAATTGATCTAATTACTAAAATACTCTTGACATCAGAACATCTCTAAAGCCTACATTGCACTTAGAAAAATCATTTCGAACATATAAAATAATAAATTAAAATTAAACAAACTGTTTCACCAATTTTCACAAAAGTTAACAAAATTACCAAAATACCCCTCATAGGATCCACAATCATTTTACGTTGAAAACCTACAAGTGACATAAGTCAATACTCTCATTAAAATCTTATGAAAAATTGATTCTAAAACATTTCAAAATGTCAAATAACAACCTATCAACGCAAAAGTTCTCTTTAAGAGCAAAATGATATTTTTTCAACCCTAAAATTCACAATTTTTAAAATAGTAATTAAAACATTCACTAACGTAAAGTAAAATTTTAATAAATCAAATTAAAATTCTTGAATAAATAAAATCAATTAATTAAGCCCATAGGCCAAATTTTAAACGGTGGCCCATTTATTTAAGTGAGCCCATATGATATTTATTAAAGAACCCTCCATTCGGTGATTCTCAAAAAATTAAAAAAAAATTCATTCTACATAAGTCAAAAAATTCAAAATTTAAAATTCAAATAAAATTTATCTAAAATATTATCTTAATCTAAACAACTTAACAAATTAGTTAGAGACAAACCTTATCTCTAAGAGACCAAATTCATATCTTAATCTTATCACAAAGCTCTTTAAAAAGAAGTCTCCACCACCTAATTTTATAGGTCAAGAGAAATCCTAAAAAATCAAGGTCAAAAACCCTTCAAATACTTTCCAAAACCCTAAATTTGGAGTCCTAAATCAATACCTAACCCCCAAACCCCAATTTTCAACCTAAAAATAGAAATTATAAAAACATCCCAAAAAGTTAGTAAAATGTCCAGATCTAGAAAAAAGAAAATCTCATCTTGAAGATCGGAAGCAGATCTAGCAATAAAGATAAAGTGAGAAGATTCACATGAGAAACATTCACCTCCAATTTCAGAGGGAACCAATCGTCATAATCACTCAGATAAAAGAAAAAATATTATTTTTTATTTTGGATTTCAGCTATTTTCCTGTGTAAATATTTGAGAAAAGTAGAGATCGATTTTCGTCTAGCAAGATTTGAGCTTACACCTTCCAATCCCGTAATTTGATCTTCGTACCCATAATCATTTTGTGGTTATGTGGTCCGTGTCTATTTAGAGTTATTTTTGGGTTCCTAAACCGTAAAACTAAGTGGCGACTCCAAAAAAAAAAAGAAAAATAAATCCACACCCGTGAATTGAGGGCGCTTTCAATTGAAGGCTTAGATTATTCTTTGAAACTGTTAGAAGTTGTCTAGAGTTAGGCACCCCTACTTAGGTCCAGTCTTTTCTTTGTGTGTTTATAGATCAAGTATGTGTGCATATGGTTGATAAGAAACAGTAGAGATAGAACTTTTAATTTAGGAATATCAAATAGAATTTATGTCATCATGAAGTTTATGAGAGAGTCTTGGATCATATGTGTTTTATCTCATAATTATGGTCATTCTCTCGAGTGTTATACGAGTTTATCCATGCTTATGAGGAATGGGCAATTAGGTTACAGTTCCACTTTTTTGAGGAATTCGATGATTGCCCATCAATGACTGATACATATCAATCAGGTTATAGTTCCAATCACAACCATGATAGAATCTCAAATAAGTTAACTAATTTTGTCGTTAAAAGAAAGAGAAAATGATCAATTTTGAAATGAGATAGCCCCAAGAGCCAACCCTTGTTTCCAACTCCCAATAAATAAGATAATTGTGCATACATGACTAAGGAAATTGATCTATCATCAAAGGAGAATGTTGTCCAAAAGAAATCAAAAGACAACTCTAATCTATTAGTCATACTAATTCTTAGAAATCTAAATACCACCAAGTATGGAACCTATTTGGAGGTCAGTAAGGCAGATCAAACTTCGTATCCCATACATCTAACTTATAATTTTACAAGATTGTAAGGACCCTAGTTCTCTTACAATTTTCATTTTTTTCGATAACACGATGGTTTAAAACTATCTCAAAAAGGTGATGACGCTAAAAATTGAGGACATACGTAAGATATTTTCACAAAATAATTTCCATACATTTATGAAGATACAAATATATCTAATTAACATCTAGGGTAAAAAATCAATTGAGGTGTCCATAAAATTAGACATTAGGAAAATTTGTAGGGATCAACCCTTTCTGGGAAATTTGGAGGATATATTCCCTTATGAAATCGATATGATCCCTAGGTTTTTCTTTAGTGGTGTTTTGTGCGTGTGAGAGAAACAAACACACACACACAAAACCAAGATCTTATCTTGTCTTTCGGTGGAGAGTAAATGTGCAGGGAGAAAATAGGATATTTAATTTACTTTTTTACTAATTACCACGCTAGTCAATTATGATAATTTACATGCATCCCTTGACTAGTGATTTATTCAATTTTAATCTTTTTTTCATTTTATTGAGAGAAAGGTCTCTAATTTTGTGGAAAGCCATATTAATAGAATTCTAAACAATCAAAATATCGTTACATCTTTAAATGATCTTACCTTCTAACATGGTAAAAAAACTTTTATTTAGAATTTTTATTTTTAAATAAGAGGTAGAGAAACTGTATTATCCTTCGCTTACCCTCCTACTTAAGGTTTTGTGTGGAAGTTACCGAAACTTTCTATTTTATGCTTAGTCAAAATTATGAGTCTGAGGAAGATTAACTTATGGATATAAGCATGCACACGTCTCTTATATTTTCTTTTTTTATGCCTTTCAAACCCACTTTTTACATTATCTTTGAGTGGGAAAATTAATTTCCATTACAAGTAAAGAATAGAAGTGATTCTAACTTGATTTTACAATTTTTTTTACTTTTGCGGCTTAAAAGTGGTGGAAGTACTTTGGCATCATGCCATTGGTTATTTATTTATTTATTTATTTGATATGCCATTGGTTCATCAGTTTAGCACAAAAATATAAATAATAAATTCGTACTCAATTAATTTCTTAGTGAATTTTCTTCAAACCCCACTTTGTCACTATGCTGATAATGCATACTTACTATACAAATGTGAGTGCAATGGTACAAATATGAGTACAATAATATGTGGTTGCCAACACATCATATAAAAAAATGTGGTGGTCAGCACATCATAAAAACAAAAAAAAAGTCATGACAATATGACTCGTCATGTGGCATACTCAAATGACTCCGGGACGTGACAAGTTTGGGTACTGTAGATCTGAACGCCTCAGGATACACTATTGCATTTCCCCCCTAAAAAAGTGTATCCCAAGGGAATATGATCCCAAGGAATATAGATGTATGATTCCTGGACCTATCGTCATCATTTGAGTACACCATCTGGTAAATCATATTATCAAAACTCAACAATATATATATATATATATATGGGTCCCGTTCAGCAACAAACATTTTGGCAAACATTTCGGCAAAACATTTTTCAAAACATAGGTTAGACGTTTTGGAATGGGCTGATTTTTGGTGAGGATGATCTCTACGGTGAGGAGATCATCCTCACCAAAAATCAGCCCATTCCAAAACTTCTAGCCCCAGTTTACAAGTTGAAAAATCGTGGACCGTCCATTTTTTGTAAACCATTTTTGATTGGGTTAGAAGTCTTGGAATGGGCTGATTTTTGGTGAAGATGATCTCCTCACCGTATAGATCATCCTCACCAAAAATCAGCCCATTCCAAAACCTCTAACCCATGTTTTGAAAAATGTTTTGCTAAAATGTTTGTCAAAATGTTTGTTGCCGAACATTTCCCTATATATATATATATATATATATATATATAGATAGATAGATAGAGGCCAACACATCATCAAAAAAAATTAAAAAACACGGGGTGGCCAACACATCATCAAATAAAGAAGAACAGCATGTGGTGCCCAACACGTCATCAAAAAAAAAATGTGGTGGCCAACGAGTCGTTTTGTTGCTCATAGACTCTTCAGTGCTTGCCACGGCAAGCATACAAGGGTAGTTTTGTAACTAACAACGGTATTTTTGTATATTAGAAATTCCATTCAATAGATATAGTGGCCACGCCATTAAAAAAAAAACTTGTGTTGGCGAACAGGTCATAAAAAATATAAAACATCGGGTGGCCAACATGTCATTTATAAAAATAAAAAAAACAGTCCCCACCGAATGAAAATTGGATTTTTTGACACAAAAATTCAATGGGCCAAGATCGATGAATTTTAAAATCCAAGTTTTGACGGGCCAAAGTTGTTGAAAATTTTGATGTTCCCTCGATTTGATGGCTCAGAGCCGTCAAATTTCTCTCATCCTCCCTTTATTTGATGGTTTCGGTCCATTTAAAAAAAAAATCAAGATTGAAAATTTTGACACATAGGTCAAAATTTTTGAAATTTGAGGCCTTGAGCCATCAAATATGGGCTTTTCTCACATTGTTCCATAGGGAAATTTAGTCTTTTTTGTCATCTTTTTATTTTTTGTTCTAGAGAATATAGGAGACAACTAATGATAATCTTACACTCTTTTTTTAGACACTCCCTCACCTGCCAGGGATCACCACAAGAGAAGGGAAAATATATTATTGTCTCAATAAATGGTAATTGCTAAGGGTTTCACAATGTGAAAAAAAAAAAGCCATATTTGACGGACCAACGTTGTCGAAATTCATAAAATCCGACGGACCATAACGTCGAATTTGTCATTGTCAATATTTGTCTTTGACAGTCCAAAATCATCGAATTTATAGAGGATGAGAGAAATTCGATGGCTCTAAGCCATTGAATATGAGGAACATCAAAATTTTCAACAATCCTAAGCCATCCAAATTCGGTTTCTAAAATTCAGGGGCCTTGGCCTGTCAAATTTTTTAATTTTCACATAGTATTTGAAAGTCAATTATTCTTTTTTCTGATATATCCAAGGGAACCTTACTTTATGCAGTTTATATTACCCACCAAGTCTTACTTTATCATAAAATTCAAATTGATTCATTTAATTTGTTTCTTAACAAACCTTGGAGTGGATCCTAACTTCATCAATTTGTGGCATCCAAAAATATAGGATTTTAAAAAAAAATTGAAAAAAGCGATAATTTTTCACCATTGAATTTTAATTTTAAATTTGTTAGTTCGGTAGCCACAGTTTAAAACACCTTCGATCAAGCTTAAAAAGGTGTTTTCTAGATCTTTTTTCTTTATAGTTTTTGCTATAATGGGCCGCACATAACATTCCACTCGACATGTGTACAACTTTTTTTCTTTTGAATAGGAGTTTTTCCATTAAATCTAGAAGATTATGGTGTTGGATTACCAATTTGATAGTCCATGTGGACGCAACGACCCGTACTAATACTTGAAATCTTACTAAGTTAGTCATGCTATTTGATTTAACTTTTTTATAACTAAATTTCAACGGTGAAAATTAGCTTTCGATATGTGAATTTTTCTTTCAAAGTTCTAAGATTTTTGTCCTTTATAACCCTGTGGCATCTGATCTTGTTTTTATATGCCACAAATCTTGCCTTTGAAACAACTTGTCAACTTGTCTTTTTGTGGATGATAGCGAGGCAACTCAAACTAGTCGTCTTGGTATCAAATAGATTTAAAATCATGGTTAGGATCCACTCCAAGCTATGTTAAGTATCAAATTAACTGTATCTTAAATTTTATGAAGTGGATCCCTGCTCCAAGGTTTGCTGGGTAGCAAATTTAACAAAGTAAGGTTTGGGGGTAACAAATTTCATAAACTAAGGTTCCTTGGAGTTGTCAGAACTCTATGGGAGTTCTTGTAATAAAAATGTAACTGTTACGTCCGCCGTCTAAGTTTCTCTCTTTCTTTCCGCTGCGTGACACTGACATCCTGCAAGACTTATACAAACCCCAAAGGTCCACGCACTCGAAATTATAACAAAGAAAAAGATAAGCAACATTACATAACATATATATTTTTTCATAAAACATAACATTGATCACATTAAACAGACAACTTAAGGTACTTACGTACCACATGACGTGAAGAACTAGGAAAAACAACAATTACAATGGCACTAAACATGCCTTAGGGAAATTAAGGTACGTCACAGATATAGCTAGATAAGCTTAGGATAAGTTTTAAGTTTGAACTCTCAAGCATTAGTAGAAACCTTAGTATGAGTGTTGGTGGATGTGATATTCTTAGATTCATTTCGCTTATTCACCGAGACCCCCATGCCAAAGGAGTTAGTGTGGGTAGACCATTCTGCACCACCATAGATAACTAAATTCCTGTCGCTCTGAAGAACCAGGACATAGTTACCCATCGACCTATGCCAAGTGTTAGAAGCCCATACTGCAATGTCTTTCTCGTTATAAATCACAAGATTCCCATCACTCTGCATTGCACAACGGCAAGTTCTCCCCTTACCCATCGTGTTAGAACTCCACACCGCGGTTCCGCGCTCATAAAGTACAAGATTGCAATCGTATTGCATTTTTAAGAAGTAATTACCAGAGTCAAGACTGGCCCCAGTACCTAGAGAGTTGGGGCTGTATAAAACATTATTGGGATAACCCTGAGCCTCACAGTAGCGTTGGTTGAGAGTGAGGAAGATGGAGAGGAGGAGAAGAGTAGAGGTGAGCATGGATTTGGGAAGATGAGAAGAAATAGCCATATTTATTTCTCAAAGTTTGTTGTCTATGCGTGAGTGTGACCATAAGTTGGGGGGACGGGGGGTCATTTATAGATGGGGAGAGGACTTTTCTAACCACATATTAATTTATTAATACATTCAGCTTACCTACACGTGTACAAATTTTTTTTTTTTCTTCTGCGGATCGTTATTTGTTCTGTTCATCAAACTGGATTGACACACAACATACACGTGAGTAACCAATTTGCTACCTAACGAGTCGCAATTCTTAATAACAGACAAGCGTGAAACGTGGCAGGATTGCTCATTACACTCTCTCTCGTCAAAGCTCTATTGCTCTTCTCGAATAACTCTCATTCGTCTATAACCTTCACAGACATAGAGTGGTTTTGAGAGAGACTTCTCCACTCTAAATTGAGGTGCGTCCTTGCTGAACTATCTGCTACAGTTTCGAATGATTTTGTGAAGTTAGACTTTTTAACTAAACAAAGGCAAACACATTCCTTCTATGAGAAAATCATTATTATTCATTCAATTTTTTTCTCTATTTTTATGTTTTTAATGATATTTTAAGCTTTGTTTGGAGATGGATTTTTTGTCATATACACATAGTCCTCAGACATTTAAATTCTTACAAGGAATAACTTTAGATTGTCTCTCTGATTCTGACTATCAATAATTTATTTAGAAAATAATATTTCTGACCTTCCTCTAGAATCTGAATATTATTAAATTAAGGATCTGTGACAGAGCATGATTTCTTACTGTTTCAATTCTTGAATTTGTTTTCCAAGGCAATGTTCTATGCATTAACACTTCATTGATGAGATAATACTCAATATCTTTGACATTATAAAAATAATAATTACTATTTAAAGCTTTACTACCATAATGGGAAATGCCTGAATTGGTGTTTGTTGACAACAAAATTTGGAAGACCAAGACTGTGTGCATTCCTCATTAATCTTTATATGAATCTGATCCAAAGAATTTCAATTATTTTTCTTTTACAAATGATCCATTTTTTTGAAAATGGACGGCCACCGAACTTCCACATAACTCTCAAATTTAAAATTATAATTCAACTGTGAAAAATGATTTTGTTTGGATTTGTTTCTTTGAAATTCATAAAGATTTTTCCTCTACAACCGTGAAGCACCGGATCATGTTTTTGGATGGCACATAGTGAGCCCAAGGACCCTTAGTAAGTGTGAAATCTTTGCTAACTTAGTAAGGCTAGTTGGAATTTTTTTTTTTTTTAAATTGATGCATCGTGTAAGAGAGAGATGTAGACAAAAGAATTTGTTTTATTTAGAAATTGGGATTTGTGGGAACCTTACCGAAGAGATCTTTTGGGAGATCTTTTAGTAATGATATATATATTTTGGAAAACTCTCACAATGCCAACGTATCCAACTACAAGAGAGTATAATAACTTTCTATTTTTTATAAACACCGTAATAATAGTAAAACATTTTTTTGAAATAAGCAGAATAACTGTTAAAAACGTTTTTAGGGGCCTTCTCAAATTGTAGGGCGTTAGGGGATTGACTAAGTGGCCTTATGCTTGAGCTGGTCTGAAAACTGTTTGAAGCAGATTATTTAAGAGAGATATTATTGTCACACCAACTTTCACTAATGCCACACCAATTCTTATGTAAATCACCAAAGAATTGCACATAGTTGATGTGGCTTACCACTACAAAAAAAAAATGTAAAATTGGAACATAAGGGTAAAACGGTATTAAGCCGTTTTTATTAAAAAATGGTATTAAACCGTTTTATCCGACCCATATCCGTTTATTTAGATGGAACGAAAGTCTGATCCATCTCTCTCAACCGTCTCTCTCACTCGACTCTCTCTCTCGTCTCTCTCTCTCTCTCTCTCACTCTCTTGTCTCTGATCTCAGTCGCTCTCTAGTCTCTCTCTCTCAATCGATCATCTCTCTGATCTCAGTGGCTTTCCTCTCTATTTCTCACTTTGAAACTCTTCTCGATCTGTTTCAACTTTCAAGAGAAGATGCCATGAGATGACCTCCAAAAGGCTCTATCGCTCACAAGAAGCTTAATCCAACGTAAGATCTGCTTCTCTGTTCTTCTAATGTTTCGATTTTTCTGGTTTTTCTTCTCTTTCTTTCGTTTCGATTTCATGTTCTTCGTTTTCTAATTTTCGGGTTTTAATCGATATCATCTCTCTGATCTCAATCGCTCTCTCATCTCTCTCTCAGTCGATCGTCTTGATCTCATCTCTCTCTCGCTCAGTCGCTCGCTTGATCTCAGTCATTCTCGCTCGATCTCAACTCTCTCTTGCTCAGTCGCTCGCTCAATTGATCTCTCGGGCTAGGTACTATCTCTAATCTCTCTTTTCTTTATCTAGATTGTATTAGGGATTTGGATTGAAGATTTAGATTTTTAGATGTGATTAAACACAGTTTTGTTTGTTCTATTATCTCAAAGTTCTGATTTACATTGGAATTTCAACATAATTATTTATTTGATATTCTTTGTATTCTGGATGAATGACAAATTTATTTTTTATTTTTTTTGCTTTAAGTAATCTATTCTTAATCTCAGACCTTCCATTTAGTTAACCATCATGGTCCTACATCACATACCCAATAAATTAATTTTTTCTTTAAAATTGTGTTAGACATCAGCATAATTAAGTGTACTGAGAATTTCAAAGTGTTCGATTTTGAATTAAGCAAGGAAGACATGGACTTGATTAAGTCTGTGGACCAGAAATATCGAACCAATCAGCCGGCCAAGTCTTGGGGCATGATCCTTATGCGTAAGGGGTGTGTCTTAATTGGGTAAGCAAAAGGTACATTTCTGTTACGAAAGAATAAAAATGGACAATTAATGAAAATGAGAGTAATATGAATAAAAATGGACAATTAATGAAAATAAGAGTAATATGGTGCCTCTCTGTTTGTACTAATGTTTGGAAACTAAGACCTTTATTTCCTCAATGCTTGGGCTCTATTCCCTCCCAAATCCTGTGGAGTTTTGATTTCATGATATGAGGTTATGAACAATAATTTTCAGCTAATGCATTTACCTTATGGTCTGTTTGTTTGTTGGAAAAAGTTTGTCAGCATTTTGCTAAGAAATAGGTTTCTTGTTGAAACCTGATTTTCCTCTAATTGTGGATACTAATTACGGCCAACATGAGGTAAACATGTTTGTTGATTATTGTGTTACATGCTTGTGCATTGAGTTTTTAATTCCCTCACTTTTTCAGTATCTATACTGTAAAAACTTGGCTAAATATCCATTTGATGCCATATATGCGATGTGTTGTGCATCTGTATCAGTGGGTCAATTTCTACTATGTGTCCTGCAGAAATAAGAAATTCTCAGATGATAATCATCAAGAAATACAGTGTATGGTTATTATATATGATCATTTTTTATTATAATAAACTTAGTGAATGTATCAATAAGCCAACATGTTCTGAAGAAAACGCTGCTACACGTATGTTGCCAAAGGACTTGGGGGTAGGGCTGCTTCCACTTGAAGAGTTTCAATAAAATACTTCGAAATTAGATGTTTGGTGACAAATCATAAATTACTTTTTAGAGCTAAACTATTTTTCTGTGATTGCTAGGCTTGGGTAAAAAAACAAAAAATTGTATATAAGATTGTGTTTAGATAATTATATTGTCCCTTACATAAGAAGCAGTTTTGGTCTTAAAAGGTAAATAAATTGTACTTATAGGTATTTAGTGGTTTCATTAATCAAATAACACAAATAAAATAAAATGTTACAAATTTTGAACCCATTAAATTTGTAAATGATGGCATTTCTTAATTGTTGAAGATGTTTCTGGTGTCAGTTGATGGATAAGGGAAGAAAATGGGCAGCAAAACATAATAGATTGGGATGTTAGTATTGGAGAAGATGTTGAGGGGAAAAATTACAAATAGGGGTATTTTGATAGATATTATATCCATCTTATTTGAGAATAATAGATCTTCTGTTTGTCTAATAATGTTATTATAGTGAATTATATCATCTAAGCAAATATACATCTGTTTTTGTATTTGATAGGAAGTGTGTTTACTCAACAAAACAGATCAAGCTTGTGGAATTGCAGCATGAGAAGGAAGAAAAGGTATCCAAATGAGGTTGTAATCAACCTGGGTTTAACGTGGACAAGAATGGCTAGGAATCTTAACATTTTTTCTGTCATTCTAGAAGTGAGTCTTTCTTTCCAATTTCCAATTTCCAACAACATTGTTTGTTTCTTTCCTGAATCCAGATCCAATGACCTTATTATTTCATTTGTACATACTTCCACGTGACTAGTCATGCCAATATGCCACAGACATAACTCTTCACTGCTTATCTATCAAATAAATAAATAAATATATAAAACCTGTCAGCACTCTCATATCATCTGGTTCCTGAAATTCTGGATATGAAAGAAAAAAAGTTACTTTCATTTGTAGTCATTGTTTCAGTTATTAACACATTCTTGGGCATATAAGATTTTCTTTTAACTCCAAGTTGGGTTGTTAATATTTTTAGGCTATTGCAGTGGGTTATGCCATCATGACTACTAGATCCGTCCATTTAAACTGGAAGATGAGGGCCATTCGAGTTCTGCTCATGTTTCTTTTGCCTGGTCTATCTTCTAGCATTTATTCAACACTTATGAGCTACTCAAGTCTCAATTGTCCTGAGAAGAGTTGGTGGTGAAACAACTTTACATTTGCAATGGGTTTGAATCAAGGACCTGTTTTACATCCATATATTTTTGCATTGTTTATATATGGATTAATTATTCATATTCAAATGCAAATCTTTATATGCCTAAGCTTCCACATATAATCCTAATTTAATATTAGTACAAGGGCGAATGCAATATTTACCCCACACCCAAACACCCCTATTTCTCCAATTTTTTGCGCCTCCTAATAAAAAACACGATATCAAAACATAAACCGAAATAGAGTACAAACTGCCAAGATAACCTGACCAACTGCATGCCTCTCTTGGATTTCAAGTGCCATTTGCGTTATATTAGTTTGTAACTTTGTCAAAACTGAAATATCAAATCGTAGTTCAAAAATGAATCGAAATAGACCAAACCAGAGTGTGAGAGAACTTCAAATCTTTAAGTTTAATGTAATCAAACTATACCTGAAGGTGATTTGTGATTCCAAGAGATGATCGAAGCAGAAACCCATAGTAGTAGCACCTGTTGAAGAAGAAAATTTCGATCTTAGGTTTTGTGGAATTGATACCCTAGATCGATTGAATCAAGTAGGAAAATAAAATCGACCTTTCTTGTTTGAAATAGGCCCTAGATCCACAACAAACAAGCATAGAGTTACCTTGATGTGATCGATGAGAAACCCTGGTTCTTAGCCAATTGGATTCGTTTTAGAAGAACTAGAATCGATCAATTGATCGAGAGGGGTCGATTTGAGTGAGGGAGTTGTGAAGTTTTGGGGAGAGAGAGAGAGAGGCGAGGTTGAGCTTTCTCGAGATGTGAGATTCTAGATCGATCAATCGAGAGAGAGAGAGTGAGAGAGAGACGAAGGCGAGTTTTCTTGAGTGGTGAGGTTTTGGATCGATCGAGAGAGAGAGAGAGAGAGAGAGAGAGTTGTGAGCTCTTTGGAAATAAAAATGGGAAGAAAGGTTTTAGAAATAAAACGTAAGGTTAGGAAATAAACGCGCGAAGGAAAAGGTGTCACAAACTCAACAGTGACCCGAAAATATATAGATTGTAGTGTATATGGTGATGGGAATTTTGGCCGTCATTAAAATAGTGTCGCTAAAAGCCCATGATTTTGTAGTGCTCGCTGTTACACCAACCAGCAAACTGAAATAACCCATCTTTATCTCTCAAAATGAAACCCAAACCCGCCCCTGGCGTTGATAAAGATCCATCTGTATTGATCTTCAACACATTGTCCGTTGGGGGTACCCACGACAGACGTTGAATGGCGGTTGGCACCATAGAAAAACTACATGTCCAGTTCTTCAAAATCCACAGCATTACCTATGGAGTTTTATCCTCATCGATCATCCCATCAAACCGGTTCTTCACTACCTCTCCCACCTATTTTAGGACCAATTCCTTTTGAACGGACAATTCCTTTTGAGGACTAATTTACGCATTGTTTTGAAACATGGATGATGGTGTAATTGATAACATGACAATGAAGTAAGAGTTAGATTTTGGCTGCTTTTGCTTTGCTCCAGACTGTGATAAATATATTTTGTTGGATACTTGTGATCCCTTTTCTTTTCTTTTTTAATTTACTCTCTCGATCTACTTATTTTATTTTATTTTAATTTTTATATGGGATTTGATAATAATGGCGAGAGATCATATTGCCCAACCGTTCCAACATTATCTGAAATTGCAATCAATTTATACATATATAGGGAAATGTTCGGCACCCTACACTTTACCATACGTGTTTTGTCCTACATGGGTTAGAAGTTTTGGAATGGGCACATGTTTTGTGAGGATTATCTCTACAGTTAGAAGATCCTCCTTACCAAAAATCAGCTCATTCCGAAATTTCTAGCCCCATGTTTACAAGTTGAAAAATTGTGGACCGTCCATTTTTTGTAAACCATTTTTTATGGGGTTAGAAGTTTTAGAATGGGATGATTTTTGGTGAGGATGATCTCCTCATCATAGAGATCCATCCTCACCAAAAATCAGCTCATTCCAAAACTTCCAACCCATGTAGGAAAAAACACGTAGGGTAAAGCGTGAAAAAACACGTAGGGTAAAGAGTAGGGTGCCGAATGGATCCCACCCATATATATATATATATACGGGGGCGGTTCAAGGGCCATATGTAAAAACATATGAAAAAACAATGGTTTTTCAAAATATGGGTTAGAGGTTTTGGATTGAGCTGATTTTTTGCAAGGATGGTCACTATGATAAGAAGATCATCCTCACAAAAAATCAGCTCAATCAAAAACTTCTAAATCCATCAAAAGTGATTTACAAATTATTGACAAAAATTGGTAAAAAAATCGACGGTCCACATTCTAAATCACTTTTAATGGGGTTAGAAGTTTCACATTGGACTGATTTTTTTTTTTTTTTTTCGGATGATCTTCCCATCACAGAGATCATCCTCACAAAAAATCTGCTCAATCCTAAATTTCTAAGCCATATTTTAAAAATTTATAAATGTTACATTGTTTTTACATATGTTTTCTCATATGGCCCTTGAACCTGACCCTATATATATATATGGGTAGCGTTCAATGGCAAACTTTTTGGCAAAACATTTTTCAAAACATGAGTTAGAAGTTTTGGAATGGGCTGATTTTTTGTGAGGATGATCTCTACGGTGAGGAGATATTGGTTCTTTACCTCCAACTTCAAATGTAGATGATTTTGGTAATGATCTCTACGGTGAGGAGATATTGGTTCTTTACCTACCATTATTCAATGATGGTAATGATTCTGATACTGGTTCTTTACCTCCTCGCCTATTAGGAATTGTGGAATCTGATGTCGCCTATAAAATAGAATTATTGTTTATGATTAGATATGTAAGTTAAAATCCATCATTTATATGAATTAAATATTAATGAAAAATTAAATGAAGAATCTCTAAAGTTAAAGTGTTTTTACATCTTACCTGAGTAGAAGGACCTCCAACTTCAAATGTAGATGATTTTTTCTTCTTGTGCTTGTTCTTGTTCTTCTTTTTCTTCTTCTTATCTTTCATTAGTGTATGAACTAGTTGAGTTAAGTTAACCATGTCTCTTTCAAACTTATCCGAATAATTTCGACTTTGAGTTGTATAACGTAATGAAGTCTTTGAAACTCCACCCCCCATGCATCTTATTCTGCCTTTTCCATCTTTCCCAAACACCTATGCACAAACTATGATTAATATAATGTATGTAAATAAAAAATTAAAATTAAATAATCTAAGTCATACATACAATGGAAATAGGATCATGGTCGATATCCTTATGGGTAAAACTAGGATCTTCTTTAATAAGATTGTTTAATTGACCCTATAAAACAATGAAAACATTACGATGATAAGTAATTTTTTTAAAAATAAAAATAAAAAATTTGACCAAAAAAATGACATCACTTACGAGAGATTTGGTCAACTCAGGAGTGAGAGCACTACCATCACTCCTCGTATGACTATCGATGAAAAGCTCTGTTCTTGTGGGATGCCGACCATCCGTCTTATATTTTTTCTGTTTAGATCAAAAATGTGCCACATCAAAAATGCATACAATCTTAAAAGCAATATAAATTAATGAACATTTGAAACAGAGTATGTAAATTAATAATTAGATTAATACTTACCATTTCTTCTGCCTTTTTTGCTATACCCTTTCTACCGGTTGTGTGTGGAGTTTTATTTTGCTTACGAAGCTTTTTCATTTTATCACATTTTTCTTGGTCAGTCGATGTCGATTTTAAATCAACAAACTTCTCCCAATCATCCTGTTTGATCCATCCACTTTTGGGCTTATTCAACTTTCGCTCTACATCAGTATTACCAACTCTGCAATATTCCTTCCCCAATCGATATTTCCAATCTCTCCATGCATGACCAGTTTTCT
The DNA here is from genome assembly GCF_017979445.1 of Akebia trifoliata. Lineage (NCBI taxonomy): Eukaryota > Viridiplantae > Streptophyta > Magnoliopsida > Ranunculales > Lardizabalaceae > Akebia > Akebia trifoliata. Next base: position 8,770,896 of record NC_141388.1, on the reverse strand, counting down.
GTAGGTAGAACTTCTTGTAGTCCTCAGAAATATCGTAACGGGACTGTCCAAATATGAACAAATAAATCAATTATAATATAATGAAAATATTCATCATTATTACAACTAATCAATAGAATATTTATACTACCTGGAGAAGACGCCAAATAAGTTCAAGCAACTCTGTTGGTACTTTCCTCCAAGAAGAATAGAAAGGTGGCACGTGTGCCATCGCATAGCGGCCTATATTGGTCGATAAGTCTGTCGAATTATCCCCAATGCATTGCCTCATAGCATTGAATTCCACATGAAGACGTGAATCAGATGATGAATGTGGATCCGATGTCGACGAACTCTGATGACTATCTCGTGTAGGAATCGAGGATGTCGAGCTATCAGAATCCGATGTCGACGAGCTATCAGAATCTTCTATCAACGTCATAAGGTCTGTATGGAATAACATTAAAAAAAATAGTATAAATATTTGAAAGCAATAAGATTAAAAATGAAAGCAATAAATCAAATGGTGTGTTAAATAACAACCAAAGCAGAAATATTACACAATATCAACAATGAATTTGTATTTGAAAGAAATAAAAGTAGATCATTACTATTGTAACACACTATTTTTCATAAATATATACATAACGTACCAATATAGTTAGTTTTCATCATCATTTTCAATGATATCTTCTTTAAGAACAGATGATAAAGCATCCACGTTACTTGCCGCAAATGCTAAAGGATCTTCAAAAGCGTCTACATCTTTATTCAATCTCTTTGGAGCTTCTAAAACCACGTGCCAAGCTTCCGTAGGCCGACTTTGATCTTTACAATAAAAAACTTGAGTTGCTTGTGAGGCAAGAATAAACGGTTCATCGTCCACTTTTGTATTTCTCATCAATCTCTCTAGATTAACATATCGTAAATTTGTGTCTCGATCAACCATATACCCATTTGAATCTTCTATACGCACCCAATCACAATAAAATACCGTCTCTTTGAAATATAGGTAGTCCAACTCAAGTATTTTCTTTACAATACCGTAATAGGTAACTTCTTCATCTACATAGTTCGTATCTCTAGCATTTGCCCGGAAACTCGTTACAGCTTTCATTGACACCCCAGAGTTTTGTGTTGATAAATTCATTTCATATTTCGCTGTATAGAAAATATACCCATTTACTGCATATGCGTTATATGAAATTGCAGAAGCATTTGGGCCAATAGCAAGTCTTTTTGTGATTAAGGGGCTGAAATCGTCATGTAGTTGTTCTCTAACCCAATGAGCGTATGACATTTCTTTCTCTACTTGTGAATTGGTCTTTCGACTATTAGCCCTTGACGCAAGACTTTGAAGGTATTTATTATATTTCCTATAGAAGATAGTATGAATTAATGAGGTTTAAATTCATATAATATAGAAATAAATTTGAGTTGTTGCTACATACTTTTCCCATTGAGAATTCTCAGCAGACTGACGAAGTACCCATTTGCGAACTTGTTCCTACTCCACATTGTTCAGAACATAACGTTTCCCATTCTTATCAATAGGGTAGGCAGGTTCACAGCCATCATTCATAATCATATGTTGGCCTCGTTGATGACTTCCTATTTTACGTAAATCATCAGGCATGTAATGCATAGCATACATCATTGCTTCTTCCATAAGATAACATTTTGTGATAGAACCTTCTGGGAATGTTTGGTTCACCACATATCGTTTATAACTCTTCATCATCCTAATAATGTTTTACGAATTAGACAACAATAAGACAAATAAAAATATTCATTACTTATTGATCATCACATACCGTTCAAAAGGATACATCCATCGATATCTAACTGGTCCACACATCAGCGCTTCCTCCACCAAGTGCACAAGGAGATGTATCATAGAAACAAAAAAAGGTGGAAAATATTTTTCGAATACACACACTGTTTCTACAATACGTCCTTTAAAACTTTGTAGCTCCAAACGATTGATTTTTTTCGAGCATAAGACATTGAAAAACATCGACAGTTGTCGAATAACGGCACGCAATGGCTTTTGATTCTTCATCTTGAATGCGTGCATTAGCAACACCGGTAATAAATGTTGCATAAATATGTGGTAATCATGTGATTTCAAATTTTTCAATTGAAGTTCTTGTAAACTCACATTTTGTTTCCAATTTGAACTGTATCCGACAGGAACTTTCAAATCCCACAAAGTTTTACAAATTAATTCTTTTTCCTCATTAGACAGTTCGTAAAGAGCTTTTGGTAAAACCTCATTGCCATTAATGTTCATCGGCCACAAATTCTTTTTTATCTTCATTTCTTTCAAGTCTAATCGAGCTTTACGGCCATCCTTCGTCTTATCCTTCGTCTTCATAATTGTTGCGAAGAGATTTTCAGTCACATTTTTCTCAATGTGCATCACATCAAGATTGTGACGAAGTGGCAAATCCCTCCAATAAGGCAAGTCAAAGAATATTGATCTTTTCGACCATGGAGTTTCATCATTCATAGATTTTTTCCTTTTCTTACCTGGTAATTTTCCAAACTCTGTATGAACTGTTTCCAACTTGGCTAATAGATCAACTCCGCTCAACCGACGATTCTGTTTCTCTTTTTCTTCATACCCATTAAATTGAGATTTTTGACTTCTAAAAGGATGGTTGAGATTAGTTAAAAATTTCCTGTGCCCCATATAAGCAAATTTTCCACCATGTTTTAACCACATTGAATCTGTTCCTTCACTACAAACAGGACATGCAAATTTTCCCGCTGTTTTACAACCCGATAAATGACCGTACGCTGGAAAATCATGTATAGCCCATAACAAAATTGCTCTCATTGTAAACATATGTTTAGTGCTGGCATCATATGTTTCAATTCCTGTAGACCACAACTCATTTAGCTCTGCAATAAGTGGTTGCAAGTACACGTCAATGTCATGTCCTGGACCATTTCTCCCAGGAATCAAAAGTGTCAACATTGTAAACTCCTTTCGCATGCATAAAGATGGTGGCAGATTATATGGAACAACCATAACAGGCCAACAACTATATGAGTTTTTTTTCATCTCAAATGGATTAAATCCATCTGTTGCAAGTCCCAACCGAACATTACGTGGCTCAATAGCAAAATCTTCCCATTTACTATCCACTCCTCTCCAACAGGATGAATCTACTGGATGGCACATAAACTCTTTTCGTTGTTGACCTCCTTTAAAATGCCATTTCATATTCTCCGCAATCCATGGCACACTATACATTCGTTTCAACCTTTGCGTTAGTGGAAAATACCTCAATATTTTCACCGGTAAAAGTTTTTTCCTCGATTTCTTTTCATTAACCGGTTTCCATCTACTCTCGCCACATTTTGGACAACTATCTCTATCTTCATTCTCTCTCCAATACAATATACAATCATTAGGACACGCATGAATAATCTCGCACTTCATCCGTAAAGTCTTGATCATTTTCTTCGCGGAGTAGGTGTTTTCTGGTAAGGAGTTATCATGTGGCAATATCCTTTTAATCATTTGCAATAATTCATCAAAACTCTTCTGAGACCATTGATGTCTAGTCTTCATACTCAGCAACTCAACTATAACTGACAATTTTGTATCCTCTTTTCGACATGAGTGATATAAGGGTTGCATCGCTTCCTCTATCATTTGGCGATATTGAGTATCATCTATTGAATCATCATGAACTTGGTCATTGTTTCTATCAGAACACTCATCCATACAAGTAACTTCATCTTCTTCGTTGGAAAAATATCCAAGCGCATCATTCAACATGTCTGTCATTCTTGGGATCATATCTTCATCACACTGACGAACAGACGTACTAGCTCCGACTGTTGCATGAACCCCATCCCTCCAATGTTCTCCATGGAATGTCCATCTCTTGTAAGAAGTATCTATACCGTCACAGACTAAATGTTCTGCGATTGTTTCTATATTTTTCCTCATCGATAAGGTATTACGACATTTGACACAAGGACAAAAATAATGATCATCATTACCCAAATTCTGTCTATTCGTTTTCAAGTACTCAATAAATGACACTACACCATCAATGTATTCCGCTGATAGCCTAGGTTTCGACATCCACTCTTTGCTTGGAACTTCAAACCTCTCCATCAAGCATACAACTGATAAGTAAAAGGAAAAAAAAACAACATATTTTTATAACGATGTCTAAGCTAATTATAAAATATATTGTTGGTACTGTCATTAATCATAGTCTTTCACATCATTTGATGTGATCATGACCATCAAATCAGTAGACTTCTATGAACTAATGATGTTGGACTTCTAATGCCGTTAAAAATTAAGGATAACCATTGGTTTCAATTCTCAAATGGGTACTTAAATTCTTAATCTAATTTGAGATTTAAACCAATACTAAAGCTATGGAAACCATAAAAGATATCTAATTGAGAATAAGAATAGAAGCAAAGACTACAAATAAATAATAAATAGCAAATAACAAATAAAAAAGAAAAAACGAAAATGAGAATGGTCATGAAATTTGTAAGTTACAAAAGTGAATATGTTGCTTTGATTAAGGTTTGCTAATATTATCCCACATTCTAGCATTCTAGACATTCTAGTACTAGTTTTTCTCTCAAAGGAGCCCGGATTTGATAGCTATATATCTTGAAGCTTTTGCATTTTTTCTTGTGTAAGTTGGGGAATCTATAAATAGGTAGTTAACACAGGAAAATGTATATAATGTTGGAATAATTATGAATGCACGCAGTTATAGAACACAAGTATGGTACCGCCCATCTTTTTTCTTGTGCATCTTAAAGAAATTTTTTTATGATTATGCACTCTTAGCACATCAGCCGCTTAACAATTGGGTTTGGGAACCAAAACCGTGTGCATTCTTCACAGTTCATAATGTTAATGTTGGCTCTTTTATATTTTATCAAATTAAAGACTCACTTGATCATGATAGTATATTCGTATACATAATCACACGGTCAAAGATTCTAAGTAATACTATTAGAGAGAAAGATTGGAAATACACAATAGTTCACAGGAGTAGTCAAAATCTACTGAAGTTTAGTTTGCAAGTTAGGAAGCATTGATTTTACAATCACATAGCCCAATGCCTTATATTGCAAAGACTACTGTTTAGTCATTGTAAAACAAACAGAAGAGAAAAAGAAAGAATAGAAATAGAGAGGAACCACAAGAAAATACAATAGAGTAGCAATCAAAAATAAAAGTCATGGGAAGATAAGATGGACAATAAGCATAAATCTTAAACAGTAATGCTCTATATATGGAATAATGGGGACATTAAAACATAGGGATTCAAGCATACCAGGAAAATATGATATCATAAGTGCCAACCAGTTAAAGATGAATCATCAAGGATAAATGTGGAGAAAATTGGAATAGGAAAGATGAAAGTTTGGTGGAGTTTCAATTCAGATGAAGCTGCTGTTGAGCAACAATCAGTTGGCTCAGAATAGCTATGAGATATTGATTATATCTTACATCTTGTTTAGAGAGAGATAATGCAAATAACTTGCCTTCCCTTACGAATCTTCTCTTCTCTTCTGCAACTATTGTCCCATAGATGTTTAGAGAGAGATATTGATTATATGTATTGACAGCCATAGTTCATGGAGTTAGTTTACTGAAAGGATTTTGAATGGCTAATTTTGACTTGGATATTTATGTCTAACACCACATGTTTCCTTCTAGCAGTAATATTATACTTCTCAGTAGCAGCTTATTATATATAATACTGCCTCAGTTTTAGCCATAGATCTGATTCTAAAATATTAAAGTCAAAACGAATCAGATGAAGATTCTCATAAAGTCTGACATGAGCGTGGTAAGATATCTGACTACTGACTGGACCATAGCATCATATCCCTTGAAAAATAAGAAACAGAGTGTGTGTGTGTGTGTGAAGGAGATGACAGAACATAGGTGGGAGTGGGGAAGCGGGCAGCTACCCTCTTCTCTTGATGTGACTTCTGACCACATGTAGTCTAATTTACGTGCATATGGGCCACATTCACAATAGCACGGGTACATGAATTCCATATTCATCCACTTAACTTTTTCTAAACATTCATCTTCCATTAGCTGCCTCATATTTGCTGGCTTCCATGACCTAGCTCTACATTAGATGATTGGACAGATTCAAATTTTATTGTTGGATGTCATGCTTGCATTGTCAGATCAAATCTATATGAAACAAGAATTCAAATTTGAATTTTTAGTTTCTTTTTAGATAGATTGATGAATGAAGAGATTCAATTTAAACTAATGGGAGAATGGGGTTTGGGCTTGGGTTGATATGGACCTTCCTAAAGCTGCAAAAATTTCAAGGTCTAGCTCAATGAGTGGGTGGGTCACATGTGTCTAGCTCAATGTGTAGGTGGACCATGCACATGGTACACATGACGGAAGATTGAATTTTAGTTGCTCAAGTGGACATGGTTGTGTCATGAACTTGAACTCAAAGAGGTATTTAAGCATGGCTCTTAGGTGATTGCTGAAGAAGTGGACCAATTTTGTTGGTGTTGGCGTATCTGTGTTAGTAATGGCTTTTAATTAAAGTGGTTGCTTTTATATACAGAATCTGAGAGTACAAGGTGAGACATTTTTTGGAATGCTAAATGGAACTAGGAGGCTTGAAGCAGGAGTAACTATATTGTTGTTGTGAAATTATGAGAGTTTGATGTTTGGTTTCTATTACAAGAATAAGAGATGAGCAGAGGAGTGTGTCTGTTCAATAATATGGGTGAGATGGACCATTGGCATGTATAAGAGGTCACATTATACATATAGAGGGAAATCACAGAGTTGACAGAGAGCTCCAAAAATAGACCCTTAACGAACTAAACTCAAATCAAAGAAACTACATTCATATCATCTAAGCTAAATTCATAGAAAAATGCATCCAATTAGATTTCTCCAATTTTAGATCCAAATTTATCAGAAAAGCTCCAAAAAAAAACTATAGATCACCATCAAAACATAATAATTAGAGAATATTAAAGTGAAAAATAGAAGCAGTAAAGAAACTAGAATAAAAATATAAGAAATAAAAAGAAGTGAAGATGGCCGACTGGAAAATTAGGGTATTTACCAAAAAATTCGCTAATAACTCTACGATTAGAAGTTCATTTTAGCACAAACAAGCTCGGTAAACAAGATTAAAGCATCTAAAGTAGAATTTTAACAAGATTAAACTGAAATTACAGAGAAAATTATAAAATGTACCACTTAAAAGGCTAAAACGAGGCAGGAAGAAAATCTGATTTGCAGAAACACTAAAGATCTCTGGATTTGAAGCAGATCAAAAATCTATCAACGAAGTGATCGATCGATCGATCGGTTTGATCAATCGGTGTTCTCGAATGCCTCTCGAATGTCTGGTTTGATCGGTGATCAGTGTTCTCGAATGCCTCTCAAATGCCGCTCGAATGCCTCTCGTATGGCTCTCGAATGCCGCTCGAATGCCGCTCGAATGCCGCTCGAATGCAGCTCGAATGCCTCTCCACAGTCTATTTTGGTAAGAAATTCAGAGTCGAAGAGGGAGATTGAGAAGAGTAGATCGAAGAGGGAGATTGGAGATTGAGAAGAAATTTTGAAAGGAGAGGGAGATTGAGAAGAGAAGGAAAATCGAAACTGTTCGATAATTTTATTAAAAATAAAATATAAAATATAAAATACCGGTGGGTCGTTGGGCTGGGGCTGTCGAATACGCGTGTTGGGCTTAAATGCGGGCTTTGGGCCGGCGAATATAAACGTGAGATTTGGGCCGTCGAATTTACCGTTAAATAAGTGCAGAATTTGGGCTTTTTTGACGTAGTGATTACTGCTGTGGGTTGCTGATTCTTTTCCTTACACCTCCCATAATTTAAAAATAAAAAATAAAAGTGACGAGAAGCAATTACCTACTTTAACCAGCTAAGTGTCCAACAAGTACTTTAAAAATACAAGATGGGAATTACTGTGTTTAGAAGATAGTAACAAAGAATCTAGTATTTTAATTTGAAATTCAATAATAAGCCAATGGCTTAAATGTTAATCAATCCAATCAAATTGAACCTAGTAGCACATGGTTGTTCAACAAATTTGATCAATTTTAGGTTAGTATCTAGCTATCCACGTGAAATCAACTACAAATCACAATGATCGTCAGCATGATTGCAATAAACAAGATGATCAAGTCTCAAAAAGTCATTTCTGAGATCATAATTACAAAGAGATTACCCACACTTGATTTCTATTTTCCTCAAATAAAACAAATCACTTAAAAATTCCAAAATTATTGATAACTAAATAATTTCTATTGGTTACAAGTTAAAAGGCAAATATTCAGAGACTAATGGAAAAAAGCAAAGCCAACACTACAATATTTGAGCCAATTCGGATCAGTCACCCAAATTTCATAGTAAAATCATTCCCAATCATCGCGCCATAGTAAGAATGTGGTGCACCGCAATGGTCCCAGGGGAGACATTCTTGATATTCGCGTTGGAAATTTTTAGTCATTTTGCCTTTGCATTAATAGAGTTGTCTCAAAACAACATGAGGGGGAGTGATCCAGAAACCCTAGAAAAACTCTATAAATAAAAAGTGTTGTTAGTTTGTTAGAGAGATTAGAAGTTGGGGAAACTCCAAGGCTTGAAGAATGAGGCTCTTCCTCTCCCTTCTCCCCTCTCTTCTTTATTCTTCTTTTAGTTTTAGTTTTAGTTTAGTTTAGGTTTTTAATTTGAAGTTTGTAATGAAGGATGATTCAGTTAATTTTCAGACTCAAGATCAATGAAGAATACCTTTCATCTTTCTCATCTTTCATCTCTATTTTATTTTCTTATTTGTTGTTTCTTACGATGATTACCGACTAGACCCTCTATCAAAGTGGTCAATGAAACTGGAGCAATATTTTCTCTCATAGTTAATTTGCCTTTTACCTTATACTTCATAATTTTCATTGTGAGAATTCTTAAGTAGAGATTATTAGGTTGAGTATTTGATTTCCTAATTTTGATGGTTTATTCTTAGATAAGCTCATGCTAAACCCTGATTCATCAAGAACATCATATACAAATCCTTTAATTTCATCTTATTGATTCATTCACAAACTTGTAGATTTCATTTTGGATTTAATCACTTGATCTTTCGATCCATCGACATTAGTTTTGCTCAGGATTGAGACAAGTAAAGGACAAATTGATCTAAGGAGAGGATTTACTCAGGTGGATTTGATTATTCTAAGATTTACATTGCATCTTTATTTCTTATTTTGCTTTTAGTCAACTAGTGATACTCTTTGCTAAAACTGTTTTAATTTGAATACTAAAAATCTGCATTGGTTTCAAGTTGAAAGAAGTATCAAATCGGTTATTGTCTCTGTGGATCGACCTTTGCTTACCAAAGTCTTACTTGTTCATTGTTATTTCGGTAATTTGCATCGAACACAAGAGAGCTACTATTGGCACCCCCCAACTTTTATTTATTATAATCCAACTTTTTAAATTATTTATCACACCCCGATTAAATATTAAAGATTAAAACATACTCTTCAAACATTACAAAGGTTGTGCTAAAATTACAATCTCACCATTTCAAAACATCATAACACTAGTTCAAACAATTTCAGTAGATGTTAAAATTATGATTAGGCTCAAATAAAGTCCTAAACCCAAGAAAAAAAATCTAGAAGAGAGAGAGCTTCTATTCGCACCCCGACTTTTACTCTTTCTCAACCATTCACTTATTTTCTTTATTTTTATTTGGGGTGTACTAAGTAAAAGGTAGACTACCAGTAACAGACTCCTAGATTTCATGGATTACTAGAATAAGATTATTTTCTTTATTTTACTCATTTTCAAATCTTACTAAGGGTCGTTGGGCCCATGGATTACCAAATTTTCAATCCAACACTCTTAACGTCCTTCTAGATTTCATGGAAAAACCCAGATAATAATAAAATTATTTGAACTTGATCTAGGGTGTTGAAAATGGACGATCACCGAACTCCCAAAACTTAAAATCAAAACTCATTGGTGAAACATAATGGTTTTTTATTTATTGTTTGTTTCAAAGTTCTTAAATTTCGTCCTCTACAAGCCAACAGTATTCAATCATGTTTATCGATGCCGAGTGTGAGCTCACAACTCTTTTTAACACTTGAGATCTTTCTAAGTATGTCAAGCTAGTCTAACTCAAGATTAGGAGGATTTTCAGCCACGGCCATTAATCCATGGTATTGTTCAACATTCACAAAAGAGAGGGGAGGGGGGGATCTAATCATCAATATCAAGAAGGTTAAGAAAGTTCAGCAAACCTGCAAACAAAATCTGATGAAAAATCAGAACCACATAGTAGAAAACGGAATATAGAATTTCAAAAACAGTTGTGCTAGAGTGACTTCAGCGGGGACACCTTGATGTGGTGGTGCGCACATGTTCGTAGATGCGTTTTACTCGTATCTCGGAGAATAGTCATCTACAAGTATGCGCGCACCACCACGTCAAGTTCTCCCCCATTGAGGTCATCACTCCAGCATTAATAGAAATGATTGAAAACCAAATTAATTATTGGCCTTCAATACCGTATCCAGAGATGCGGATAATACAGTGAATAATCTATATTAGCATGCCACGTCATTTGTTGGATTGCTAATGTAGTAATCCATAGGAGCATAACCACCCTAATTAAAATTTGAAAGCTTATTAAGGTAATAAAGCAAGTTTTTTTTTTCCTTCTTTATAGATTTAGGGGAAATTTTAAATAAATACCGATAATAAATAATAGTTTTAATAAAAATGGAAGTGGCAATTTTGGAATTGAGCAAAAAGGATAATGAGGTAGTTGCATTAAAAGGGAAAAACACCATGTCTCAATTCTAACACATTAACTAGTAACTAAAACATTAATTAACGTAAATTGAAATCTAAATAAGTCAAATTAAAATTTTTAAACAAATAAAATCAATTAATTAAGCCTCACAGGTCAAATTTTAAGTAGTGACCAATTTACTTAAGTAAGGCCCACATGATATTTAATAAAGAACTCTTCATTAGGGGTTTCTCCAAAAGTTAAAAAATTCTCATTCTCCGTAAGTTAAAAAATTCAAAATTCAAAATTTTAATAAAACTTATCTAAAATAGCATCCTAATCTAAACAACTTAACATATTAGTTAGAGATACACTTTATATCTAAGAGACCTAATCCATACCCTAATCTTATCACAAAGTTTTTTTAAAAGGTGCTTTCACCACCTAATCTCGTAGGTCAAGAGAAATCCTAGAAAACCAAGGTCAAAAATCTTCCAAATATTTTTCAAACCCTAAGTAAATACCTAATCCCCAAACCCCAATTTTCAACCTAAAAAATATCCAAAAACTTTAAAAACACCCCAAATAGCTAGTAAAACATCCAGATCTAGAAAAAAGAAAGTCTTATCTCGAAAATTGGAAGCAGATGTAGCAACAAAGATAAAGCGAGAATATTCGCACGAGAAACGTTCACCATTAATTTTTTAGAGAAATGATAGTCATAATCACTCACGTAAAAGAAAAGGTATTTTGTTATTATTCTAGATTTATACTATTTTGCAATGTAAATATTTGAAAAAGTAGAGATCGATTTTCGTCAAGTGGGATTGGTGCTTGACACCTTCCAATCTAGTAACCTGATCCTCATACTCATAATTTTTTTGTGGTTATGTGGTCCTTGACTATTTAGAGTCATTTTTTGATTCCTAGACCATAAAACTAGGTGATGACTCCCAAAAAGAGAAAAGTGAATCCGCACCCACGGATCGAGGGCACTTTCAATTGGAGTTTTTAATTACCTTTTGAAACAGTTAGAAGTTGTCTAAAGTTCGACACCCTACCTAGGTCCAATCTTTTGTTTGTATGATTTATGGATCGACTATGTGTGTAATAGTTGATAGGCAACAGTAAAGATAGAACTTCTAATTTAGGAAAATCAAATAGAATTTATGTCATTATGAAATTTAGGAGAAAGTCATGGATCATGTGTGTATTGTGTCCTAATTATGGTCATGCTTATGATGAATGGGCAATCAAGTTACAGTTCCACTCTTTTGAGAAATTCGATGATTGCTTACCAATGACTAATAACCCTACATCAATTAAAGCCTAACAACAAATCAATCATGTTACAATTCCAGTCATAGCAATGATAGAATCCCAAATGTTTTAGATAACTTTGTCGTTAGAAGAAAAAAAGAAGGATTGATTTTGAAATGAGATAGCCCCGAGAGCCAACCCTTGTTTCCAACTCCCAATAAGCAAAATAATTGTGCATGTATGACTAAGGAAATTGATCCACAATCAAAGGAGAATGTTGTCCAAAATGAATCAAAAGACAACTCTAATCTGTTAGCCATACCAATTCTTTGAAATCTGATCACCACCAAGTATGGAACCTATTTGAAAATTAGTAAGGTAGATCAAACTTCATATCCCATACATCCAGCCTATAAATTTACAAGATTGTAAGGACCCTGGTTCTCTTACCATTTTCATTTTCTTTGGAAACACAATGGTTTAAAATTGTTTCAAAAAGGTGATGACACTAAAAATCAAGGACATACGTAGGATATTTTCACAAAATAATTTCCATACCATTATGAGGATACAAATATATCTGATTAACATCTAGGGTAGAAAATCAATTGAGGTGTCCATAAAATTAGACATTAGGAAAATTCGTAGGGATCAACCCTTTTTGGAAAATTTAGAGGATATATTCCCTTATGAAATAGATATGATCCCTAGGTTTTTCGTTAGCGGAGAGTATGTGTGTGTGTGTGACACACACACACACAAAACCAGTATCTTATGATTTTTCGATGAGAGTGAATGTGCAGGAATCAAATAGGATTTTTAATTTATATTTTTACTAACCACCACCCTAGTCAATTATGATAATTTACATCCATTCGTTGACTAGTGATTTATTCAATTTTAATCTTCTTCATTTTATTGAGACAAAGGTCTGTATTGTTGTGGAAATCCATATTAATGGATTTCTAAACAATCAAAATATCCTTATATCTTTAAATGATCTTACCTTCAAACATGGTAAAAAAAATTATATTTAGGATTTTTATTTTTAAATAAGAGGTAGAGAAACTGTATTATCCTTCGCTTACCCTCCTACTTGAGGTTTTGTGTGGAAGTTACCGAAACTATCTATTTTATGCTTGGTCAAAATCATGAGTCCGAGGAAAATTAACATATATATGAACATGCACACATATCTTATATTTTATTTTTTCATGCCTTTCAAACTCACTTTTTACATGATCTTGAAGTGGGAAAATTAACTTCCACTGTAAGTAAAGAAAAGAAGCGACTCTAACTTGATTTTACAATTTTTTTTTTTTTTACTTTTGCAGCTTAAAAGTGGTGGAAGTACTGTGGCGTCCTGCCATTGGTTATTTATTTATTTTAATATACCATTGGTTCATCAGTTTAGCACAAAAATATTAATAATAAATTCGTACTCAATTAATTTCTTAGTGAATTTTTGCCACTATATGAGTACAATAATATGTGGTGGCCAATACATCATAAAAAAAATGCGGTGGTCAGCACATCATAAAAACCAAAAACAGAGTCATGATAATATGACTGATCATGTAGCATACTCAAATGACTCCGTGACATATATATATATATATATATATATATATATGGGAAATGTTCAGCAACAAACATTTTGACAAACATTTTGGCAAAACATTTTTCAAAACACGGGTTAGAGGTTTTGGAATGGGTGGATTTTCGGTGAGGATGATCTCTACGGTGAGGAGATCATCGTCACCAAAAATCAGCCCATTCCAAAACTTCTAATCCCATCAAAAATTGTTTACAAAAAATGGACGGTCCACGATTTTTCAACTTATAAACTGGGGCTTGAAGTTTTGACATGGGCTGATTTTTGGTGAGGATGATCTCCTCACCGTATAGATCATCCTCACCAAAAACCAACCCATTCCAAAACCTCTAACCCATGTTTTGAAAAATGTTTTGCCAAAATGTTTGTTGCTGAACGGGACCCATATATATATATATATATATATATGTAGAGGCCAACACGTCATCGAAAAAAAAATGGGATGGCCAACACATTATCCATATATATATATATATAGGGTCCCGTTCGCCACCCTTAGTTTTACCACACACTTTAACAAACGCGTTTTGTCTTACATGGGTTAGAAGTTTCGGAATGAGCTGATTTTTGGTGAGGATGATCTCTATGGTGAGGAGATCATCCTCACCAAAAATCAGCTCATTCCAAAACTTCTAACCCCATCAAAATTGATTTACAAAAAATGGACGGTCCACGATTTTTCAACGTGTAAACATGGGGCTAAACATTTCGGAATGGGCTGATTTTTGGGGAGGATGATCTTCTAATCATAGAGATCATCCTCACCAAAAATCAACTCATTCCAAAACTTCTAACCCATTTAGGACAAAAAACGTTTGTTAAAGTGTGTGGTAAAACTTAGGGTGCTGAACATTTCCCATATATATATATAGAACAACGTTCCTAAGACTCATATTGGGACTCATATTGCGACACACCGTTTTGTCTTATATGGGCAAAAATATTTGGAATGGGCTGATTTTTTGTGAGGATGATCTCTATTGTGAGGAGATCATCCTTGCCAAAATTCAGCTCATTATGAAACTTCTAGACCGTCCAATTTTTGTTGAAAAATTATAGACCGTCCAATTTTTGCAAATCAATTTTGATGGGGTTAGAAGTTTTGGAATGGGATGATTTTTTGCCAGGATGATCCCCTAATCACAGAGATCATCCTCACAAAAAATCAGCTCATTCCAAACATTTTTGCCCATATAAGACAAAACGGTGTGTCGCAATGTGAGTCTCAATATGAGTCTTAGGAACGTGACCCTAAGTCTCAATATGAGTCTCAATATATATATATATATATATATATAGGGTCACGTTCCTAAGACTCATATTGAGACTCACATTGCGACACACCGTTTTGTCTTATATGGGCAAAAATGTTTGGAATGAGCTGATTTTTTGTGAGGATGATCTCTGTGATGAGGGGATCATCCTGGCAAAAAATCATCCCATTCCAAAACTTCTAACCCCATCAAAATTGATTTGCAAAAATTGGACGGTCTATAATTTTTCAACAAAAATTGGACGGTCTAGAAGTTTCATAATGAGCTGATTTTTGGCAAGGATGATCTCCTCACCATAGAGATCATCCTCACAAAAAAATCAGCCCATTCCAAATATTTTTGCCCATATAAGACAAAACGGTGTGTCGCAATGTGAGTCCCAATATGAGTCTTAGGAATGCTGTTCATATATATATATATATATATATATGTAGAGGCCAACACGCCATTGAAAAAAAAATGGGATGGCCAACACATCATCCAAAAAAATAAGAACATGTGGTGGCCAACTAGTCGTTTTGTTGCTCATAGACTCTTCAGTGCTTGCCACGGCAAGCATACAAGGGTAGTTTTGTAACTAACAAGGGTACTTTTGTATACTGGAAATTCCATTCAATACACATGGTGCTCAACGGCATTAAAAAAAAAAAAACTTGTGTTGGCCAATAGGTCATAAAAAATATAAAAAACATGGGGTGGCCAACATGTCATTAACAAAAATAAATAACAGAGTCCCCACCACGTGAAAATTGGATTTTTTGACATAAAAATTCGATGGGTCAAAATCGATGAATTTTAAAATCCGAATTTTGACGGCCCAAGGCTGTTGAAAATGTTGATGTTCCCTCGATTTGATGGCTCAGAGCCGTCAAATTTCTCTCATCCTCTCTTAATTTGATGGTTTCGGTCCGTTGGAAAAAAAATCAACAACGAAAATTTTAATGCCTTGGTCCGTCAAATTTTATGAAATTCGACGGCCTTGAGCCATCAAATATGGGCAATTCTCACATTGTTTCATAGGGAAAATTACTCTTTTTTGTCATCTTTTTTATCTTTTGTTTTAGAGAATATAGGAGAAAACTAATGATAATCTTACGCTCTTTTTTTAGATGCTCTCTGACGTGCCAGGGATCACCACAAGAGAAGGGAAAATATTTTATTGTCTCAATACATGGTAATTGCTAAGGGTTTCACAACGTGAAAAAAACCTCATATTTGACGGCTTAATGTTGTCGAAATTCATAAAATTCGACGGACCATAAAGTTGAATTTTTCATTCTCAATATTTAATTTTGACGATCCAAAATCGTCGAATAAAGAGAGGATGAGAGAAATTCGATGGCTCTAAACCATTAAATATGAGGAACATAAATATTTTCAAAGCTCCTAAGCCATCCAAATTCGGTTTCTAAAATTCAGGGGCCTTGGCCGGTTGAATTTTTTAATTTTCATGTAGTGGAAGCCAATTATCTTTTTTCCCCTAAGAATTTTTTCAATTTTTTTACCCTTCTTAGGGTATTCCCCTTTTATTTTTGTAAGTGAATAGTATGTTATTGAATGAATAGTGAATTGAAGATGAGGCTTGTTGGAATTCAAGAATGGTCCAGAATATTCAAAATGAAGAAGATGTCAATTTGAAGCCTCGGGTTGAAGTTGCTCAAGGCTTCCTTCCCTATTTCTTCTTTACACTCCACTAAAACCTGTTTTTCCATTACTCCATCCCTATCCATTTTTCCCATCCAAAATTCAAACGCCATCCTCTTCAATCACCATCTCCTTCAATTTTCTGATAAATCCAAGGGAACCTTACTTTATGCAATTTGTTACCCACCAAGTCTTACTTTATCATAAAATTCAACTTGATTCAGTTAATTTGTTTCTTAACAAACCTTGGAGTGGATCCTAACTTCATCAATTTGTGGCATCCAAAAATATAGGAATTATAAAAAAAAAATTTGAAAAAAGCGATAATTTTTCACCATTGAATTTTAATTTTAAATCTGTGAGTTTGTTAGTCTTCAGTTTAAAACACCTTCAATCAAGCTTAAAAAGGGGTTTTCTAGATTTTTTTCTTTAAAGTTTTCGCTATAACAGGCTGCACGTAACATTCCACCCGACATGTGTACAATTTTTTTTCTTTTGAATCTGAGTTTTTCCATGAAATCTAGTAGGTTATAGTGTTCGATTGTCAATTTGATCGTCCATGTGGATGCAACGACCCTTACTAATACTTGAAATCTTACAAACTTAGTCATGCTTTTTTATTTAAACTTTTTTATAACTAAATTTCAACAGTTAAAATTAGCTTTTGATATGTGAATGTTACTTTCAAAGTTCTAAGATTTTTGTCCTTTATAACCCTGAGGCATCTGATCATGTTTTTATATGTCACAAATCTTGCCTTTGAAACGACTTGTCAACTTGTCTTTTTGGTGGATGATACCCAAACAACTCAGACTAGTCATCTCGGCCTCAAACAGATTTAAAATCATGGTTAGGATCCACTCCAAGCTATGTTAAATATCAAATTAACTGCATCTTGAATTTTACGAAGTGGATCCCCACTATAAGGTTTGCTGGTTAGCAGATTTGACAAAGTAAGATTTGGTGGGTAACAAATTTCATAAAGTAAGGTTCCCTGTAGTTGTCAGAACTCTATGGGAGTTCTTGTAATAAAAATGAAACTGTTACGTCGGCCCTCTAAATTTCTCTCTTTCTTTCCCCTGCGTGACGCTGAAATCCTGCAAGAGGCTCGAAATTATAACAAAGAAAAAGATACGCGGCATTAGATAATATATATATTTATATTTTTTCATAAAACATAACATTGATCACATTAAACAGACAACTTAAGGTACTTACGTACCACATGACGTGAAGAACTAGGAAAAACAACAATTACAATGGCACTAAACATGCCTTAGGGAAATTAAGGTAGGTCACAGATATAGCTAGATAAGCTTAGGATAAGTTTTAAGTTTGTACTCTCAAGCATTAGTAGAAACCTTAGTATGAGTGTTGGTGCTGGTGATATTCTTAGATTCATATCGCTTATTCACCGAGACCCCCGTGCCAATGGAGTTAGTGTGAGTAGCCCATTCTGCACCACCATAGATAACTAAATTCCTGTCTTTCTGAAGAACCAGGACAAAGTTACCTGTCCACCTATGCCAAGTGTTAGAAGCCCATACTGCAGTGTCTTTCTCGTTATAAATCACAAGATTCCCATCGCTCTGCATTGCACAACGGCAATTGCTCCCCTTACCCATCGTGTTCGAACTCCACACCGCGGATCTGCCCTCATAAAGTGCAAGATTGCAATCGTATTGCATTTTCAAGGAGTAAATACCAGAGTCAAGACTGGTCCCAGCACCTAGATAGCTGGGGCTGTATAAAACATTATTGGGATAACTCTGAGCCTCACAGTAGTGTTGGTTGAGAGTGAGGAAGATGGAGAGGAGAAGAGTAGAGGTGAGCATGGCTTTGGGAAGATGAGCAGAAATAGCCATAATTATTTCTTAAAGTTTGTTGTCTATGTGTGAGTGTGACTATAAGTTGGGGGGGACGGGGGGGCATTTATAGATGGGGAGAGGACTTTTCTAACCACATATTAATTTATTAATACATTCAGCTTACCTACACGTGTACAATTCTAACTATTGTTTTTTTTTTTCTTCTTCTCAAAGTTGGTTTTTTTTTTTGCAGGTCGTTATTTGTTCTGTTCTGTTCATCAAACTGGATTGACACACAACATACACGTGAGTAACCAATTTGCTTCCTAACGAGTCGCAATTCTTAATAACACACAAGCATGAAACGTGGCCTGTTTTAAAGAAACATGGCAGGATTGCTCATCACACTCTCTCTCGTAAAAGCTCTATTGCTCTTCTCGAATAACTCTCATTCGTCTATCATCTTCATAGACATAGAGTGGTTTTGAGATGGACTTCTCCACTCTATATCGAGGTGCATCCTTGCTGAACTATCTGCTACAGTTTCGAATGATATATCCATGGGCTGATATTTAATTCTCCTAACTGATCTAGCTAGCCTATTCCAGTTAGAGGACTTAAAGGAAGCTTGTACAAAAGAACTTTTGACAGAAAAATGGTGTGCATGCATTTTTTTCCTCAAAAGAACATATATGCTACATGACTTTGCGAATTTTGAAATTTTCAACAATTTGATTGGATCAATTACATGGTAACCCCTCCTTGGATTTTTGCTAGAATTTTCTTCTCTTATCCATCTCAAATGTTCTACCCTTAAACTTCATTCTTCTCATATTGGTTTTGCAGGTTCTCCATGTCAAGATGGGGACCAATCAGCCGAGAGGTTTCTTATGTCTCATACAACCTTGTTTCTTTATTTGAGTATTACTTACTCTACGGGGAATTGAGAAATCCATTATGTATGGATGTAGAGCTAGCCCTCAAAATGCGATGTATATTGAATTAATGTAAGTGAATCTTCTACAGCGAATTAGAGAGTTGTTAAGGAGTTCACTTGGGTGCTTGTTTGATTTGTCATGAATCTTGTTTGTTGAGAGATTAGTTGTTCGTTTGGAAATGATGTTTGTAATTCCATCGTACATCAAGAAATTAAATTCTATTTCATTTTTGAGTTCTCTAACTTCAATTGGCACCTTATAGAACTGATGTAAGATGTTGATGGCGGTCAGATTTTATCAAATATTAGGGAACTACATCGTTGTGAATTATAGCGTTCAAATTAAAATGCTATTAAAGTCTTACATCATTGTTGTTTTATTGACCCAATTAAAATAAACAATAGCCTACCATAAATTATATACTAATCTCCACAATAGCATTTTTTAAATGCTATAAAATTAGTCAATTTAATAACGTTTTTCATAACGCTGTGAAAGAAGCATAGCATTGCGAATTACAAAATCTTGTGAGCACATGTATTCTAACAACCTCAACCGAATGGGCCTTGGGTGAGTGTGTTTTTGGCCAAATATTGTTTGAGTCGATAACTTACCCATGGTTCTGGTGAGAAAACATGGGGCCATGGGTGACTCACGGCGACGAAGAGAAATCCTTAAGGCCATGGGTACCCCATGGCCTAGCCTATTTTCAGCTTTGAAATTGTCCTCGGGGAGAGTTGGGCTCCATTGAATCGGGCCCCACTTGATCTACTCGAAAACTTACATTGGGCTTCGAGCACTTTTGGGCTTGGTTCAAACAAATTGGGGTCTACAACTATTTCATGTAATAAATAGTTGCCAAATAGAAATTAAAAGAATTATCTTGATATTTTATATTTCATACAATAGTCAACAAAATATTTATTTTATTGTAAAAAATAATTACCAATAAAAATTTGTTTCTATTTTTATATTTTATGTAATAAATAATTACCAAATAGAAAAAATTATTACGATTTTTAATAATTTTTATTAGTGATTATAAGTTGAGAGTTGATTCCAATTTTTAACAAGATTCGATTAGGATTTCAACAAATCTGAATTTGAAATTGCAAAAAGGTTTTCTAAAATTTTTATTTTTATTCTAATCAGTTCAGAGCAATCCACAATCGAAAACTCCAATTTTTTGCCAAAATTTCATCATCGCACGGTGGATACTATCCGTGATGCGATGGTCTTTACAAATCTAACTTTGGGTTTTTATTTGCTTGATATATCTCTACACTTTTTGGAATTTTAATGAATTTTTAGTTTCTGGATTTTAACAGATTTGTTATGTTGCTTAAAAGAGGTGGATCCGACACGGAGACGATGACCGGAGCTTTATTTGATCATCCAAGTTAGATCCCCAACAAGAAACGTAACTTTTATTTTCTTTTATTTTGCAAGTGGGATTGCCTTTTGTGAACACATTTTAATTTTTGAAATCTATCCAAGAAGGTTCAAAGTGTAATAATTTTAGGGGAGGGTGACAATAGGACAAAAACTATCTCGACTCCGCGGGTTAATACACCGAGTTTAGTGTCAGTGACCCAAGTCGACTCAACTAGTACATCCCTTATTTAGAACAGGAAGTAAGACTTGTACCCCCACGAAACTACTACTAGTGGTTTCTATACTACTTTTGGTTGATTATCTCTATACACTAGAGTTGCACATAGTAAAATGGCACCCTTACGAGGATGGCACCGTAAGATAAGAATCAGATTTCACCATTAAATTCTGATCCTATTAGAATAATTGAATTAACATAGTAATCCACAATAATCTAAAACTTGATAAACTTGAATTTAGGACCCTACGAGCTTAATAGGCAAAGATAATCAAAACTAGCACTAATTGCACTTCTTGATCAGACTTAGTGCCTAAGGACGATCCTGCCTTGCCAATCAAGGGAATAGATTACGTCTATTCTAGATAAGAAAGTGTTTAATATTGACCCTACTCAACATTGTGCGCCACATCTTTTTTCAGGATCCAACTGACTGGTTTTAATTTCAGAGAACTGGGTTGGTGTAGAGACCTCATTTTTGCACTCACTTGATTAATCAACTCGCCAACTTGATTGCAAAGGTTCGCAATGATGAATGAATATTTTAAAGTTTTTATATATTACTAGATGTTTCCAAAGTCTGTATGAAATATTTCAAGCAAGCAAAACTTTAGAAATCACGCTACACTAAGAAAATATGACCCAAATATAAAAATCATCATTTTGAGACAAAAAGAAGTTTTACGAGAAAAATCACTAAAAATTGATCTAATTACTAGAATACCCTTGACATCAGAACATCTCTAAAGTCTACATTACACTTAGAAAAATCATTTCGAACATATAAAATAATAAATTAAAATCAAACAAACTGTTTCACCAATTTTCACAAAAATCGATAAAATTACCAAAATACCCCTCATAGGGTCCGTAATCATTTCACTTTGAAAATCAAAAATGACATAAACCAATACTCTCATTAAAATCCTTATGAAAAATTGATTCGAAAACATTTCAAAATGTCAAAAAACAACATATCAACACAAAAGTTCTCTTTAAGGGCAAAATGATAATTTTTCAACCCTAAAATTCAAAATTTTCAAAATAGTAATTAAAACATTAATTAACGTAAAGTAAAATTTTAATAAATCAAATTAAAATTCTTTAACAAATAAAATCAATTAATTAAGCTCATAGGCCAAATTTTAAACGATTGCCTATTTACTTAAGTGGGGCCCATATGATATTTTATTAAAGAACCCTCCATTCGGTGATTTTCAAAAAATTAAAAAAAGTCCATTCTATATAAGTCAAAAAATTCAAATTTTAAAATTTAAATAAAATTTATCTAAAATATTATTTTATTCTAAACAACTTATCAAATTAGTTAGAGACAGACCTTATCTCTAAAAGATCTAATTCATATCTTAATCTTATCACAAAGTTCACCACCTAATTTTATAGGTCAAGAGAAATCCTAAAACCCTCCAAATACCCTCCAAAATTCTAAATTTGGAGTCCTAAATCAATACCTAATTCCCAAACCCCAATTTTTAACCTAAAAATAGAAATTATAAAAATATCCCAAAAAGTTAGTAAAATATCTAGATCTAGAAAAAAG
This sequence comes from Akebia trifoliata, assembly GCF_017979445.1. Classification (NCBI taxonomy): domain Eukaryota; kingdom Viridiplantae; phylum Streptophyta; class Magnoliopsida; order Ranunculales; family Lardizabalaceae; genus Akebia; species Akebia trifoliata. The sequence goes on along the minus strand of NC_141388.1, from coordinate 8,748,386 downwards.
AAAGTCTCATCTCGAAGATCGAAAACAGATCTAGCAATAAAGCTAAAGCGAGAAAATTCACATGAGAAACATTCACCTCCAGTTTCAAAAGGAATCGATTGTCGTAATCACTCAGGTAAAAGAAATTTTTTTTTTTTTACTCTAGATTTAAGCTATTTTGCAATGTAAATATTTGAGAAAAGTAGAGATCGATTTTCGTCTGGCGAGATTTGAGCTTAACACCTTCCAATCCCGTAAGTTGATCCTTGTACCCATAATCCTTTTGTGATTATGTGGTCCGTGTCTATTTAGAGTTATTTTTTTATTCCTAAACCGTAAAACTAGGTGGCGACTCCAAAAAAAAAAAAAAAAATGAATCCACACCCGCGGATTGAGGGCGCTTTCAATTGAAGGCTTAGATTATTCTTTAAAACTGTTAGAAGTTGTCTAGAGTAAGGCACCCCTACCTAGGTCCAGTCTTTTCTTTGTGAGTTTATGGATCGAGTGTGTGTGTGCACATGGTTGATAAGAAACAGTACAGATAGAACTTTTAATTTAGGAATATCAAATAGAATTTATGTCATCATGAAGTTTAGGAGAGAGTCTTGTATCATGTGTGTTTTATTTCATAATTCTGGTCATTCTATCGAGTGTTGTACGAGTTTATCCATGCTTATGAGGAATGGGCAATCAAGTTACAGTTCCACTCTTTTGAGGAATTGGATGATTGCCCAACAATGGCTGATAACCCTTTATCAATTAAAAATCAAATACATATCAATCAAGTTATAGTTCCAATCATAACCATGATAGAATCCCAAATAAGTTAGCTAATTTTGTCGTTAAAAGAAAGAAAGAATGATCAATTTTGAAATGTGATAGCCCCAAGAGCCAACCCTTGTTTCCAACTCCCAATAAATAAGGAAATTGATCCATCATCAAAGGAGAATGTTGTCCAAAAGAAATCAAAAGACAACTCTAATCTATTAGTCATACTAATTCTTAGAAATCTGAATACCACCATGTATGGAACCTATTTGGAGGTCAGTAAGGCAAATCAAACTTTATATCCCATACATCCAACTTATAATTTTACAAGATTGTAAGAACCCTAGTTCTCTTACAATTTTCATTTTTTTTTTAGAACACGATGGTTTAAAATTGTCTCAAAAAGGTGATGACGCTAAAAATTGAGGACATACGTAAGATATTTTCACAAAATAATATCCATACATTTATGAAGATACAAATATATCTGACTAACATCTAGGGTAAAAAATCAATTGAGGTGTCTATAAAATTAGACATTAGGAAAATTCTTAGGGATCAACCCTTTCTGGGAAATTTGGAGGATATATTCCCTTATGAAATTGATATGATCCCTAGGTTTTTCTTTAGCGGTGTTTTGTGCATGTGAGAGACACACACACACACACACACACACCAAGATCTTATCTTGTCTTTCGGTGGAGAGTAAATGAGCTGGGAGAAAATAGGATTTTTAATTTATTATTTTGCTAATTACCACGCTAGTCAATTATGATAATTTACATGCATCCCTTGACTAGTGATTTATTCAATTTTATTCTTTTTCATTTTATTGAGAGAAAGGTCTCTAATGTTGTGGAAATCCATATTAATAGAATTCTAAACAATCAAAATATCCTTACATCTTTAAATGATCTTACCTTCTAACATGGTAAAAAAACTTATATTTAGGATTTTTATTTTTAAATAAGGGGTAGAGAAACTGTATTATCCTTAGCTTACCCTCCTACTTAAGGTTTTGTGTGGAAGTTACCGAAACTTTCTATTTTATGCTTAGTCAAAATTATGAGTCTGAGGAAAATTAACTTATGGATATAAGCATGCACACGTCTCTTATATTTTTTTTTCTTATGCCTTTCAAACCCACTTTTTTCATTATCTTGGAGTGGGAAAATTAATTTCCATTACAAGTAAAGAATAGAAGTGATTCTAACTTGATTTTACAATTTTTTTTTACTTTTGCGGCTTAAAAGTGGTGGAAGTAATTTGGCATAATGCCATTGGTTATTTATTTTTACTTTTTTTTATATGTCATTGGTTCATCAGTTTAGCACAAAAATATTAACTATAAATTCGTACTCAATTAATTTCTTAGTGAATTTTCTTCAAACCCCACTTTGTCACTATGCTGATAATGCATATTTACCATACAAATGTGAGTGCAATGGTACAAATGTGAGTACAATAATATGTGGTTGCCAACACATCATATAAAAAAATGTGGTGGTCAGCACATCATAAAAACAAAAAAAACAAAAAAAATAGAGTCATGATAATATTACTCGTCATGTGGCATACTCAAATGACTCCGGGATGTGACAAGTTTGGGTACTATTGATCTGAACGCCTCAGGACACACTATTGCATTTCCCCCCTTAAAAAGTGTATCCTGAGGGAATATGATCCCGAGGCATATAGATGTATGATTCCTGAACCTATCCTCGTCATTTGAGTAGGCCACTGGCAAATCCTAGTATCAAAACTCAAAAAAAAAAAAAAAAAACATATATATATATATAGAGGCCAACACATCATCAAAAAAAATTAAAAAACACGGGGTGGCCAACACATCATCTAAAAATGTAGAACAGCATGTGGTGCCCAACACGTCATTAAAAAATAATGTGGTGGCCAACGAGTCGTTTTGTTGCTCATAGACTCTTCAGTGCTTGCCACGGCAAGCATACAAGGGTAGTTTTGTAACTAACAAGGGTATTTTTTTATATTAGAAATTCCATTCAATACATATAGTGGCCACTCCATTAAAAAAAAAACTTGTGTTGGCGAACAGGTCATAAAAAATATAAAAACATTGGGTGGCCAACATGTCATTTAAAGAAAAAAAAAACACAGTCCCCACCGAATGAAAATTTGATTTTTTTGACACAAAAATTCGATGGGCCAAGATCAATGAATTTTAAAATCCAAATTTTGACGGCCCAAGGCTGTTGAAAATTTTGATGTTCCCTCAATTTCTCTCATCCTCCCTTTATTTGATGGTTTTGGTCCATTTAAATAATATTAAAAAATCAAGAATGAAAATTTTGACATATCCGTCAAAATTTTTGAAATTCGATAGGCTTGAGCCATCAAATATGGGCTTTTCTCACATTGTTCCATAGGGAAATTTACTCTTTTTTGTCATCTTTTTAGTTTTTGTTCTAGAGAATATAGGAGAAAACTAATGATAATTTTTTTAGACACTCCCTCACCTGCCGGGGATCACCACAAGAGAAGGGAAAATATATTATTGTCTCAATAAATGGTAATTGCTAAGGGTTTCACAATGTGAAAAAAAAAAACCCATATTAGACGGACCAATGTTGTCGAAATTCATAAAATTCGACGGACCATAACGTCAAATTTGTCATTGTCAATATTTGTCTTTGACGGTCCAAAATCATCGAATTAATAGAGGACGAGAGAAATTTGATGGCTCTAAGCCATTGAATATGAGGAACATCAAAATTTTCAACAATCCTAAGCCATCCAAATTCGGTTTCTAAAATTCAGAGGCCTTGGCCTGTCGAATTTTTTAATTTTCACATAGTATTTGGAAGCCAATTATTCTTTTTTCTGATAAATCCAAGGGAACCTTAATTTATGCAGTTCGTTACCCACCAAGTCTTACTTTATCATAAAATTCAAATTGATTCAGTTAATTTGTTTCTTAACAAACCTTGGAGTGGATCCTAACTTCATCAATTTGTGGCATCCAAAAATATAGGATTTTAAAAAAAATTGAAAAAAGCGATAATTTTTCATTATTGAATTTTAATTTTAAATTTGTGAGTTCGGTAGCCATTAGTTTAAAACACCTTCGATCAAGCTTAAAAAGGGGTTTTCTAGATTTTTTTTTTCTTTATAGTTTTTGCTATAACGGGCCGCACATAACATTCCACTCGACATGTGTACAATTTTTTTTCTATTAAATAGGAGTTTTTCCATTAAATCTAGAAGGTTATGGTGTTGGATTATCAATTTGATCGTCCATGTAGACGCAACGACCCGTACTAATACTTGAAATCTTACTAAGGTAGTCATGCTATTTGATTTAACTTTTTCATAACTAAATTTCAACAGTGAAAATTAGCTTTCGATATGTGAATTTTTCTTTCAAAGTTCTAAGATTTTTGTCCTTTATAACCCTGTGGCATCTGATCTTATTTTTATATGCCACAAATCTTGCCTTTGAAACAACTTGTCAACTCGTATTTTTTGTGGATGATACCGAGGCAACTCAAACTAGTCGTCTTGGTTTCAAAGAGATTTAAAATCATGGTTAGGATCCACTCCAAGCTATGTTAAGTATCAAATTACCTGCATCTTAAATTTTATGAAGTGGATCCCTGCTCCAAGGTTTGCGGTAGCAAATTTAACAAAGTAAGGGTTGGGGGTAACAAATTTCATAAACTAAGGTTCCTTGGAGTTGTCAGAACTCTATGGGAGTTCTTGTAATAAAAATGTAACTGTTACATCCGCCGTCTAAGTTTCTCTCTTTCTTTCCGCTGTTTGACACTGACATCCTGCAAGACTTATACAACCCCCAAAGGTCCACGTGCTCGAAATTATAACAAAGAAAAAGATAAGCAACATTACATAACATAAATAGATATATATTTTTTCATAAAACATAACATTGATCACATTAAACAGACAACTTAAGGTACTTACGTACCACATGACGTGAAGAACTAGGAAAAACAACAATTACAAAGGCATTAAACATGCCTTAGGGAAATTAAGGTACGTCACAGATATAGCTAGATAAGCTTAGGACAAGTTTTAAGTTCCAACTCTCAAGCATTAGTAGAAACCTTAGTATGAGTGTTGGTGGATGTGATATTCTTCGATTCATTTCGCTTATTCACCGAGACCCCCATGCCAAAGGAGTTAGTGTGAGTAGACCATTCTGCACCACCATAGATAACTAAATTCCTGTCACTCTGAAGAACCAGGACATAGTTACCCATCGACCTATGCCAAGTGTTAGAGGCCCATACTGCAATGTCTTTCTCGTTATAAATCACAAGATTCCCATCGCTCTGCATTGTACATCGGCAATTTCTCCCCTTACCCATCGTGTTCGAACTCCACACCGCGGCTCCGCTCCCATAAAGTACAAGATTACAATCGTATTGCATTTTTAAGAAGGCATTACCAGAGTCAAGACTAGCCCCAGTACCTAGAGAGTTGGGGCTGTATAAAACATTATTGGGATAACCCTGAGCCTCACAGTAGCGTTGGTTGAGAGTGAGGAAGATGGAGAGGAGGAGAAGAGTAGAGGTGAGCATGGATTTGGGAAGATGAGAAGAAATAGCCAATTTATTTCTCAAAGTTTGTTGTCTATGCGTGAGTGTGACCATAAGTTGGGGGGACGGGGGGTCATTTATAGATGGGGAGAGGACTTTTCTAACCACATATTAATTTATTAATACATTCAGCTTACCTACACGTCACTACGTCATAATGCGGTTTTTGCGACGCCACAATTGTGGTAAAAACGACTGCTAAAGGCTGTCGTTACTGGCGACGGTTTTTGGTAGTCGTTTTATCGTCGTTTCGACTAACAACGGTGATAAGTAAAAGTTGGGGTGCCAATAGCCACTGTCAAACTTCTCTCTTCTCTCACTCTCACTCGACTGCTCCTCTCACGACTCTATCTTCTCTCTCTCTCTCTCGAATCCATCGCTCTACCGAATATCTGTCTCTCTCTCTCTCAAATCTACCTCTCTCTAATTTTCAAGAAGAAGATCAACTCTTCGATCAGAATTTTTTTTGGGAAAGAATAACGACGCTCTGTTTCTCGTCCTCATTTTCTCGCTCTCTCGCTCTCTCGTTCTCTCGTTCTTAAAAAGTCTCGATCACACTCTCCAGTATCTGTCTCTCGCACGCAGTCTCTCTCCACAGCATTCCAGATCTAGGATTTGTGAAATCGCTTCCCAAATTTGTCTCAACTCTACAGATCTTAATCAGATCTAGGGTTTGCTTGCGTACACACACACTTTGTCTCTCTCCATAGCTTCCCAGACCTAGGGTTCGCACACTCTCTTCCTCCTTAGATTCCTAGATCTAGGGTTCGCAGAGATCACAAGTAGAAAATGAAAAAAACTAAAAAATTAGGGTTCATGTTCTTCGATTGGAACTCAAGATTAATCGCATCACTCGCTGCTCTTCGATTCAATCAAAGAAGAACAAAACGACTCTTCCGATTTCTCTTTTCAGGTAAGATTTTACTCTCTTTGTCTTTCGTTCCATCTTTCGAGATTTGAGATTTTGAGATTCTTTGATCACATGAGGTTCCTTTACTAGTGGATCGAATTACTTTAGGGTTGTTGTATGATCTGAGTATTTTTTTGGTAATTAGGGTTCGATTGGTTTTCTTATGGTTTGTTGAGATTTGGTAATTAGGAAAATTGAAACTTTGACCAGACACCCAATTCAAGGCTGTTTTTTTTTTCAAAAAATTGTTTCGATCTATCTTGATCTAAAATTGTTTTGTTTTTGTTTTTTTTTTCCTATTTTGGGAGTTATAGATTATAAAGAAAAATGTTGGCAAGAAATAGCCTTTTTTACCTGATTTATTATGCTCTTAGAGTACGTGTGGCACTCAAGCTAATCCCCTTATATAGCCTCACCCAAGAGTCCAAGGAGTTCCTTTGATTTCACCAACACACTCACATACTCAACAAAATGCTCACACACTTAGAAAGGGGGATCCACATACTGGGACACTGGCAACAATGATTGTGGTAAGCTATGCTTCCTGTTGTACTTTTGCTTTACCCTCCAATTCCATCACTTTATGTTTCTTGCAAACCATCATTACTTAGTTTTTAGTTTTAATTTGCTTCTAGTTTAATTTATTTTCCTACTCATTTAGTTGTTGTATTTTGTGGTTCACATTCATCACAAAAACAAAGTAACAAAAAAATTAAGAAAAAAAATGTGAGAGTAGAGTGCATCTGCTTCTCTCTCTTGGTTGGCAACATCAACCCAGTAAGTTAGGGTGTATCTGCTACATATTAGTCTTTTTCTTAACTTGTTAGTCTTGGTTCCATATAGTTTTCCTTAATGCTTTTGGTTTGGTCTTTTTCTTCCCTTATAAATAATTGTGATTACTAAAAGTTAGCAAGTGGTATTATAAAATTGTGTGAAGGGAATGCCTCTTAAGATTGAAAGATCTTTTTTGGTTTATATATTTTGGTATTGTTCTTCATGTATCCTTATGTATGATCCTATGCAGTCACATCTATTGTTTTGAAGGACTAGATACTAATGATTCAGATTCAAACCACTGTATTTTCTGTTTAATTGATGCATATAATGGATTATATCCATCTCTACTTGGATGATATTGGGTTCCTAAGATTGATTTTATTGATGAAAATGTAACATACAACATTACTCTTGACTTATTTTCTTCATTTTTTGGAGTTTCCATACAGGGGACCCTTAGTGAATTCCTATCCTAGCTAGAGTTATAAATCATTGCTTATGGTGTTAATTATTTTCATGTTCTTAACTATTTCCTGCTTGTTTTGCCCACATTCTATATTGTGAGTTCTATGATGAATTCCATATGTAAAAAAACTTTGATTATTATTATTTTGTTTTCCATATGACTTCCATACTTAATATACTCTTATCATCCACATTTATATATGATTTAATTGAACAATCGCCTTCTTTTTTCGACTCTATGGATACAACCAAATCTGTTATTTTTAGTTTGGTTAACTTATTGGAGTCAAAAGTACTTTAAAGTAGGACTCGACTAATACTAAGTACATAGAATGCATCTTCAGCACTGAAAGATAGAGCTGGTCCACTCCATTGATTATGGATCATATCTAATGTATCGTCCACATTTAATTGATTGTTTTTTCTCCATAATTTTCTGGTTTGTTCCTTTACAATTATTTTGTGATTTCAATCATATTTTGGATTTCTATATGGTAATTCTTTTCGAATTTTGAACTATTGAATGCTTGCACACTATGAGAGCTATACATGTAAGGTGTGTTCTGTTTGAAGTAACCAGCTTTGAGAGAGCTTCCCAAGTTCTTTTTGGGTTTTTTGCGGACATTTTCTATAATTTTGCCAAGCTTAACCCATTTGTAGGTACTGATATCCATTTGCATTATTTCCTTTTTATTAACTGACATTATTGGATCTTGCATTAATTTGCAAATGTATGTTTTTGTGTATGTGTAGGACTGTTGGAGCTGAAATTTCTGTTGTTAACTATTAATAGTGCAAGGCTTTTGGAGAGGTAACTATAACTTGTGTTATATTTTACTTTGTAACTTGTCCCTCCAATTGATTTTACAAGAATCCTTTACAGGTTGGCTTACTTTTGGGGTTTCAACGGAAAATCCAATTGGTTCTCCAAAATCTAGTAATGAGAATGTATTTGAGTGAAAGTTTTGGACCATGAGAAAAATGTCATTTTGGGTTGCAATCGATCCAAGTGGATGTCCAACATGTATGAGGTTCTAGTTGATGCCATATGGCACAGGTAAACTTAAGAAATCACCTATGCAGTAAGTGTGTAATATGTGACCTCATCTTTATAACTAAAATTTCATTTTTTGAATTTACAACTTAGAACTGCCATGAAGAATATAAAATCTGCAGTTATTACACCTGGTTTTTCATAGTGGCACCATACTTGTAATTTTATTTTATTTTTTTTAATATTTCGAGCAATATTTACCTTGAATGTGTGTGGACTCCTTGTTATTTATGTAAATGTATGGAGGATATCAATATGGGATTTCATAATTTTTAATTGAATATTAATATGGGATTTAATTATATAAATTGCAAACATTAGAATAAATGTCTCACTTGCAGTTCTGTATGATGAATTGAAAAAGAAATCGATGGAAGCACAATCAATAAAAGCTATAAAAGACTGCCACTTAAAAGGAGATCAACCTGTTCTAATTGTTGGTCTCCAATACTCACTTCTCTTCAAAGGTTGGTTCTTAGACGACGATTGTGAGAAGGAAGGCAGGTATAATTTTTTTCCTATGTTAGATTTTGGCTTATTTTTATTCATTTTTTTGTTCTATTAAAGATTTGGGGATCCTAGATGTGATGCTACAATCGGAATCAAGGGAAGAAGCTTGCATGCTAACTCATTAAAGTAGCTCGACTTCTATGTCAAAAGTGGTAAGTTTTACTATTTTTAATTTATAACTGCATCACATAAACTTCTTAGATTTTAGTTTCTTATACATTTTTTGGTCTATTTCTCAATTTGAATTGTTGGTAGATGTTGGTAATGGTCAAACAAGGAGTTTATTGAGACTTAACAATGTATGATGGTTCATTGAACAAGAATAATCCCATCCCATTGTTATATATATTCTTATATTTAATGAGCTTTACGTGATTGGGGTTGATTTCCTGTTTGAATGCTCTTGAATACAGATACGGTTATTCCGAGTATGGGCAGTCTTCTGGAAAGGTATGGCATCTTCAACCAAGATTTATTGATTAAAGGAATTTGGATTGGTACTTAGATTTGCATCAAATTTCTAGAATTTGGATTGGTAGTTAGATTTGCATAATTGGTCGAGTCGACACGTTGAACTTGGGGAGGATGTTTAAGTTTGATTTGTTGAGTTTACGGACTTGATTCTGGTGATGATAGAGAAGCTACTTCTCTCAAGTTCTAGTTGATTCTGAATATAATTACTTAGATTTTATGTTTAGTTGACGAAAGCCTATGTTTGTTCTTTATTTTTGCAAGATTTTGATTCTGAATCTTACTGTTTTGGCCCCAAAGGAAGTTTCTTTATTTATTATAAATGTGGAATATTTTAATTTCAATTTATGTCTTTTTTGATAACTTCACTTCACATAACTTCGATTTGATATTTTTTTAAACTTTTTTGGGTATTCAAGATTTTGTAGCCTCAGTTTCTCATCTTTTCAAAATGGCATGGTTATGGTTCAATTGCTTCAGGGTGATCCAGAATCTCAAGATCCTGTTATGTATGTAATGACGTCATCTACATGTTCTACGTCGCGTAGTTGATGTAAGTTTGCTCCATAATCCTAGTTTATGCTTCTGTTACATGGTTTTAAAATTTGGTTTCGCGTCTCGTCTCGTCCATGCCTGATACTGAGTTGTCTCGGACAAGTTTTCCAATACATTTGAGATGTCACGTCCAAAATTTCATTTGGACTTATTCATGGCACCTATGGTTCATCTTGTAGAGTTGTAGTTATTCTCTTATAGTTTTTAGGAATCATGGTTGATGTGCCAAGCGAACCAAAAAAATGGTATTGAGCATCAATTGATCGGCACAAGTGCAAAGGTTTCAGATCTAAAGATAACTCTGTGGACATCATTATCTTCATTGTTAAATTTTTTTTTTTTATATTTAAATTTATAATTGGAGTACATAATTCATTGTTTGTTTTTGATGTTGAATGTGAACTAATAAATTGAATTTGATCTGCATTTGTTTCAGGCTCAAGAAAATGTCTTTGATTTGCAAGTATTCTTGTTTTGATGACTTGTGTGATTTTATTTCTTTTTTTTTTGTTGAAGGAGGTCCTTTGTGTTTATAGAAGCTAAGGACCCTAGACTCCTAATAATTTTATTATCTGATTTATTTTTTCACGAATTTGATACAGCTCCATCGGTCTCTGATGGAATTTTTCCTTTGTAGTTGATCTTTCACTTCTTTAGCATAAGAAAGGTTGAGGTTATGCTATGGATCTGTTGTGATAAAGAACTTGATTATATTTAGGATCCACCAATTTGATCTACACATTAAGACTTGATCAAGATTAGAGATTTCCAGTCTCTTTATTCGATTAATTTTTCTCAGAGGGAATTATTATTTTTAAATATTCTGCATTTTTTTATGGCTCAAGAGAATTTCTGTATATAAATTATACTTTCCCTGAAGTGGTTTTACTTAGATCTGATTACTAGAGTTGCATATAGAAATTTGAATCTTAGATCTAGCAATTTTAAAACTTGACTCATCTGGACCATAATACTGACATTACCATAATGCTGAATTATGATATTATGATTCTCTGTAGGCATCTCCAATACAGCTTGGTGGACGGCAAGTACACATTGAGGAGAGGAGGGCAAATGGCACCAGCACATATCGTGGGGGAAGTATGTGCCTTTTATCCCAAGTTCTCTACTATTTGCAGCCTTTTTTCAGTGTACACATCTCTCTTTTTGTCTTTCTCTTTCCCACTAACTTAAATGTGTGACCGCTTTGTATAACTTCTAATCTCAATGTTATATTGTGCTGTTTTCTGCTGGAATGATTCATCAGAAATAACAGAGATCGCTATTAATGAAATATTACCAAAGATTAATGGCAGAGTAAGACACATAAAATTCTTTACCTAGCCCCAGCCTCATAGCTATTTTATTATCAGCTGAATGATTTTGCTGTTATGAACCACTCTGTCAAGGTTGTGTGTATATCTATTCATTTATACCTTTAGTAATGAATGTTAGGCGTAAGAGTCAAAGTTAACATCCGAGTATCTCACATTGATCGGAATCACTATAAATCAAATGGATGTAGTGAAAAACTAGAATTGGGGTGCTATTAAGATGTCAAGTTAAGGAGGGAGGATCTAGTTGTTTTTTACGAGTACCACTGGTAAGGATGAAGGAGGTCTCTGGATAAAGAGGAATATAAATAAAAACTGTCAATTAGTTTTTGCATCAGTAGCCATACGAATTGGTGCCAACCTGGCTGAGAAGCTTACTTTGAAGAAGCACAACTTTTTGTATAATTTGATTCAACTTGGCCAAAATGCTCACATGATCAAATAGTATTGCTGCCACTTGACAATGATGAACCGGCCAAGTAGCATCTGAGCCAAAATTTAAAATCCTGTTGAAGAACAAAAGTTTGTCTTAGATATGACATGTATACTTAACTTCCATGTATGCTATTTGATTTCTTTGATGTATTTGGCTTGTACTTCTTGTACTAGATGCTCTCAGTCATTTAGGCTGGTGTCCACACGCAATATTACACCAAGTGTATTTGCTCTATTATGTTGTCCAAGGTTGGTGAACCTTTCACCGACAGTTTATACATGCCGTTGCTTGTGTAGTTGCATCAAGTTATGGAGCTTGGTGTATAGATCAAGTTATGGGCTTCTTTGTTAGATATAGTTTTATAGATAAACAAATAGATGCAAATTTGTGCTTCTTTATTCATATTCAGTGTTTGGATTCTGGTGTGATAATAGACCACTACAACTTCATTTTACTAGCTTATTTAGTTCATCAGTATATGACCTACCCTAAGATTTCAGGAACTTCAACCTACCATAAGCCTATATGGTCAAACCAGCAATTACCAAGGCCAGAGATGGAGCAATCATAGTGCCATTCCTTGCACAATGTAGGCTAATTTGGAGTTAAGGCAGGACATAGGAAGGTGGTTTACATAGTCTAGTACAGATGCACACACACTATATATATGGGACCATCTAATGCTCCTGGTTTTTATATGATTTCTTCGTGTTTTACTTCATCACTCTATATAAGATCTCATCCTCCATCTCAATTTCTTCATCCAAATTCGAAACAAAGAAGAAATCTATTTCTTATTTTTCTAATCAAATATTAATCAAAACAAGCAGACAGAAGAAGAAATATGAGTTCAACCAGCAGAGCTTGGATTGTTGCAGCAAGTGTTGGAGTCGTGGAAGCATTAAAGGATCAAGGAGGGTTGCATTGAGCCATCTTGTATCCAGCCATCCTGTGTAGCCCCCACAACATGCTTCTCGTCCCGTCTCTTCTCCAGCAAATCCAAGAAAGATCGAAAACCCAAAAATGAGATTGGAAACCAAGTCAGTCCATTGCCTGAGCTCATTGCGGAGCCAACTGGGGCTCGGTCAATGTCATTTGTTGGGACCCATGAATACTTGGCACCCGAGATAATCAAAGGTGATGGCCAAGGGAGTGCTGTGGATTGGTGGACTTTCGACATCTTTCTATATGAACTTTTGTTTGGTAAAACTCCTTTCAAGGGATCAGGGAATCGGGCAATGTTCAATGTTGTGGGGCAGCCATTATGGAAGCTAGTGGCTGTATGTTGTGGTAGCACCCGCTAGGACGTTATATACAAAAGGTTGTGGTTGTTAATTGTTTGATTTTACTTTCTAAAAATAAATAATTTATGGTAGGTGGCTGAAAATAGGTAGATTTATGAAAGTTGAATATGAGGGGTATTTGGGTCTTTTCATGTTATTAGTTGGGGTGTAGGTCATTAATGTCAAAACATAGGGGTATCTCCAACATTTAGCAACATATGAGGGGGTCAGGTATAAAATAATTTTTTTTTTAAAACAAAATATCCTATAGCGACGGTCGCTGACCGTCGCTATATCTCTATTTTAGAGTCGTTTTTTCCGACTGTCTTGGACAGTCGTTTTTTTCCGACTGCCTTGGACAGTCGTTTTTAAAAAACCACTCCTTTTAAAACGACTTGTTTTCCGACTGTAGGGGCAGTCATTTTTGGCGCATTATGACGTAGTGCGTGTACAATTTTTTTTTTTTTCTTCTGCGGATCGTTATTTGTTCTGTTCATCAAACTGGATTGACACACAACATACACGTGAGTAACCAATTTGCTACCTAACGAGTCGCAATTCTTAATAACAGACAAGCGTGAAACGTGGCAGGATTGCTCATTACACTCTCTCTCGTCAAAGCTCTATTGCTCTTCTCGAATAACTCTCATTCGTCTATGACCTTCACAGACATAGAGTGGTTTTGAGAGAGACTTCTCCACTCTAAATTGAGGTGCGTCCTTGCTGAACTATCTGCTACAGTTTCGAATGATTTTGTGAAGTTAGACTTTTTAACTAAACAAAGGCAAACACATTCCTTCTATGAGAAAATCATTATTATTCATTCAATTTTTTTCTCTATTTTTATGTTTTTAATGATATTTTAAGCTTTGTTTGGAGATGGATTTTTTGTCATGTTCACATAGTCCTCAGACTTTTAAATTCTTACAAGGAATAGCTTTTAGATTCTCTCTCTGATTCTGACTATCAATAATTTATTTAGAAAATAATATTTCTGACCTACCTCTAGAATCTGAATATTATTATATTAAGGATCTGTGACAGCATGATTTCTTACTGTTTCCAAGGCAATGTTCTATGCATTAACACTTCATTGATGAGATAATACTCAATATCTTTGACATTATAAAAATAATAATTACTACTTAAAGCTTTACGACTAATGAGAAATGCCTGAATTGGTGTTTGTTGACAACAAAATTTGGAAGATCAAAAATGCGGCCACTTTTATATGTAACCTTACTATTATCAGGATCCTTTCTGTCAAAATCAGTATAATTACAATTCCGTGACTGCAGCAACCACATTAGTTAGTTTTAGTTTTCTAAAATTATAGAAATATCCTTTTTATTATGTGATTTGTCCAGTTTTCAGTTTTTCAAGCTTAGATTCAGCCTATTATAAATCCAAAATGTAACACCCATAAGGAAGGAGTCATAAACCTGGATGAGAGTTTAGCTGTTATTACTGTCCACAAGAAATTTGATCTTCATCTTTGCCTATAAACCACAGAACATGAGCCGAAGTTTTGGTTGGATATGTATAATTTATATAAGAGTCGTGATGAATATACGCGGTCTTGGTACTTGGTTGGGTATGCGGCTGATGTGCAAGCGCACATAACCATAGATCATTTTCATCGGGATACACAGGAAAAAGATGTGCGGTAGTGTGCCCTTACCATGTCAGCCCCTTCCCAAGACCCCATGCATTCCTCATTAATCTTTGTATAAATCTGATCCAAAGAATTTCAATATTTTTTTCTTTTACGAAGGATCCAATTTTTTGAAAATGGACGGCCACCGGACTTCCACATAATTCCCAAATTTAAAATTATAATTCAACCATGAAAAATCATTTTGTTTGGATTTGTTTCTTCAAAGTTCATAAAGATTTGTCCTCTACAACCATGAAGTATCGGATCATGTTTTTGGATGGCACATAGTGAGCCCAAGGACCCTTAGTAAGTGTGAAATCCTAACTAACTTAGTAAGGCTGGTTGGACTTCTTTTTTTCAATTTTTTTTTTTTTTAAAATTGATGCATCCTTTAAGAGAGATGGAGATAAAAGAATTTGTTTTATTTGGAAACTGGGATTT
The DNA here is from genome assembly GCF_017979445.1 of Akebia trifoliata. Taxonomy (NCBI): domain Eukaryota; kingdom Viridiplantae; phylum Streptophyta; class Magnoliopsida; order Ranunculales; family Lardizabalaceae; genus Akebia; species Akebia trifoliata. Next base: position 8,733,154 of record NC_141388.1, on the reverse strand, counting down.
GTGGGAATCTTATCTAAGTGATCTTGGGAGATCTTTTAGTAAAGAAATATATACTTGGAAAACTCTAACAATGCCAACTTATCCAATCACAAGAAAGTATAATAACTTTCTTTTTTTTATATAAACACTTAATAATAGTAAAAACAAAATTTGAAATAAGCAGAATAAGAGTTAAAAACATTGTTAGGGGCCTTCTCAAATTGTAGGGTTTTAGGGAATTGATTAAGGGGCAGTTTGTTTGTGCTTATTTTCAGTACTTAATGCTGAGGAAAAAAAAAATCAGCATTTTTTGTCAAATCAACATGTTTGTTTACTCCATATTTTCTACACTTATGACTGAAAAATAAGTGACAAAAATTAAGTAAAGTTGAGTCACTTAATTTTTTTCGTTAAAGCGGAAAGCATCGGTCATTTTCGACACGGACAAGTATGCCCTTATACTTAAAAGGATATTACTACTTATGTCCCATGGATAATTATATAGCACCCCACAAATTAATAAGGCAACCCCACACCATAGCCACATTGTTATGTCTTATATGGGTTAAAAGTTTCATAATGAACTGATTTTTGGTGAGGATGATCTCTACAATGAAGAGATCATCCACACCAAAAACCAGCTCATCCCGAGACTTCTAACCCCATCAAAACAAGTTCAAGAACAGTAAGTCATCCTTTTTTTTTTAAACAAGTTTTGATGTGGTTAGAAGTTTCGAAATGGGCTGATTTTTGGTGAGGATGATCTCCAGACCATATAGATCATCCTCACTAAAAATTGACTCATTCCAAAAAAACATTAAAATTAGTTATGGTATGATTTGCCCTTATTAATCTGTGCGTGCTTTTATAAGTACCCATCCTTCATTCCCATTGAAAATTATTCATCCAAAATTAAATTCTTTCATCTTTGAAATAAGATGATGGGATGTTCCAACTATTACTATGATAGAGAAGATCGTGCATGTTGTATGAACAAATTTAAATTTGGATGAGAAAGTTATTATCTTGTAATTTAAAATTTTGGTACAATGAATTGTGTACATAATTTAGAATATCAAAATATATTATATTTTACATTTATGCTCGTTTTATTAATTGTGATGTGAATTAGTAGTTAAAATAGTCAAATAGAATATATGTGATTGAAAAGAGTAATATAATTATTTTATCAGTTTTCAACCATTACTATCAAATAATATTCTATTATTAAAATGCTTAATTTGAATCAATTCAGCACAATTCAAACAGGTAAACAGACAATATTCTCAACACTTAAATTCAGTGCTTATACATTTTCAGCAATTATAGTCTTTCCATACTTATTTGCTCAGTTTAACAAACGGCCCCTAAGTGGCCTTATACTTAAGCTGGCCTGTAAACTATTTGAAGTAGATTATTTAAGAGAGTTGTTATTGTCACACCAAATTTTACTAATGCCACACCAATTCCTATGTAAATCACTAAAGAATTACACACAGATGGTGTGGTTTATTTAAACAATGACCAAAGCAAGGTTAAGGTATGATTTTATTGTTTGAGTAATTCAATAGATAAAAATTTTCTTAAACTTGAGTGTCAGAGTACCTATTTTCAAGTATCCACCCAAGTAAACTCGAAGGGCAAAAGGATACTTACTCAGTGAGTCTAGAAGCTATTTGAATCAACATTGAAGTTAATGTGATAAAAAAAGAATGCAAATATTACTTCAATTTTAATTACTTATAGAATTAAATATGGAAAATTTATCAAAATATGCATCGAAATTCAATTAATTCCCAAAACGATGCACCATTGCAAGTAATTTAAAAAATGGTAATGTACCATTTTTGGAAATAATTTTCTTTTACAAAATCAGCAAAAAATAAAATGAGTAGTGTTTTGATAAATTTTTGCACCAAAAAAACCCTTTTCTCTCTCCTTTTCCTCTACTGATTTAATTTAAAACTATAGGTTAGTAGGATCTTGTCAATACTAAATAAAATAATATTCTAATCTAATGTCAACAAAACCTTATTGACAATGTATAAATTATATTCTAATACAATGTCAATAGGGTTTTCTTGACACTGTTTAAAATAATAACCTAATCTAGTGTCGACAAGACCCTATCGACATAAAATCAAAAATCATATTCTGATACAATGTCAACAAGGTCTTGTTGACACTGTTTAAAATAATATTCTAATCTGAAAATGGTATATCCAGTATGAAAAATTATCAAAACACTGTTCATTTTATATTTTACCGATTTGGTAAAAAAAAAAAACCTTAATTTCTTAAATGGTAATTACATTGTCGCAAATAATTTCAATACTGAACCATTTTGGGAATTTGTCAATTATTGTGTTCCGTTTTGGGAATTTTCTCATTAAATATTATAGTCCTTGCTTGTAATGATTCAGAATTAATTTTAACAAAATAAAAAGAATAAATAAACTTGAAATTATTGTTTAGTTGGAGTTATTATATATTGTTTTAAAGGGTTATCGTGACATTAGACCCATGAAATCTGTCATTCACAGTGGTTCAAATATGTTTGCCTTATACTAGTGAATGGCATGTGCATGCAATTGCACAAGTTACAAAAATTAGTATCTACATAAGGTTAGAATTATAGTTATAACTAATTTAGATAACCAATTTAGCTTTATAATACTTTGTATCATTTAACATAGTGTTGGGATTTAGGCTCTAGAAAAAGGACTCATAAAGAATGACAAAATCCCAACCATTAATAAAACATAAATACAACGGTCAAATGATGTATCATTGAATAATTGTGATAAACGAACTCAAAAAATTCGCTCAAAATTCACTCAACTGCATAGTACCATAGATATTTTCCTTGTATCCTGTGGAAAAAATCTATGGCTCCGTGTACATGCCACATCAATTGACCGAATTTTGACTATCTATTTTCGAGTCAATTATCACGACTCATCCTTGAAATTTGCGTCACCCTTCTCTCAATATATTATAACTAGAAGATGACATGTGCAAACACACATGTATCAAAAGGGCTTTATTGTAATTTAAAGTGTTGTTTAAAGGGTCTTTATAGATTACATAGTTTTTAAAAATAATTAATTAATTAATTTTGAAAACTAAGCAATGAGATTGTAGGGACATGGGATTGCAATCTTGTGGATTTTTGACCCAAAATGACCCTAATTATATTAAATTTAAATGTTCAGGTAGGGAAATTTATGACCATTCAAATCTTGATGTGGAACAACTTCTACTCCATCTTCTCTTATTGTAATAGTAAATGTGGCATCAGCAATAGTAGTTGGTGTGGCAATAGCATCTATCAATAATAGTTGGTGTGGCAATAGCACATCTCTCTCTATTATAAACACAGTAGCTATCTTGTGGTAGAATGTGAGAGATAGAAAATCTGTAAAATTAGAGAGAGAGGGCTAGGAGAGATTACAAAGGAAGAGGTTGATCTTCTCTTTGATTAAAAATCAAGCTTCCTTCTTGAGATGAACTTGCGGGTTGTGCAAGTCGTTGGTTTCTTCTTATAGTGGATTCTCCCTTCACCCCCGTGGACGTAGGCACATCGCCAAACCACGTAAATATTGTGTGAGCATCTCTTTAATTGCTATTTACATTCGTAGTTAGTTTTAGTTTACTTTGATTGCTTGTTGGTGTGTTTTGGAACTTGGTATAAATTCCGATTTCAGAACTTGGTATTCGAAACTTGGTATAAGTTTCGACAAAGGGTTTCTCTCTAGGTGGTTTGCTTCCGTGGCTTCACTTCTAACAGTAAAGATAAAAGAAAAAGGTATATAAAATATATATTTTCTTAAGTATTAGTATAGAATCAGACTCTTCTCTGTTGGCAAACGAGCTGAAGGGAGCAAAGATTCCTTGGACTATTGATCATTGGTTCCAAAAAAAAATCATGAAGTTCTCAAGGCATTAAACTAGAAAGTGCAATATGATTGGAGGGAAACAAATGCAGTCACCCATGAATGACCTTCTCTTATCCATCTCAAATGTTCTATTTTTGAACTTCATCCTTCTCATATTGGTTTCGCAGGTTCTCCGTCTCAAGGCCAACATTTATTTTATCTAAAGGAATGGGGATTAATTAGCCGAGAGATTTCTTATGTCTCAAACAACCTTAGTTTCTTTATTTGAGTATTAGTTACTATATGGGGAATTTAGAAATCCATTATGTATGGATGTAGAGCTAACCCTCAAAATGCACGGCAAATTAAATTCATGTAAATGAATCTTCCACAAAAAATTATAGAGTTGTTAAGGAGAAGTTCACGTGGGTGTTTGTTTGATTTGTTGTGAATCTTGTTCGTTGAGAGATTAGTTGTTCGTTTGGAAATGATGTTGGTAACTCTATCATATATCAAGATATTAAAGTCTATTTCATTTTTGAATTCTCTAACTTCAATGGGCACCTTATAGAACTGATGTAAGATGTCGATAGCAGTCAGATTTTATCAAATATTAGGGAACTACTTAATTGTGAATTATAGCGTTCAAATTAAAATGCTATTAAAGTCTTACATCAATGGCGTTTTACTGACCTTATTAAAATAAACAATAGCATTCTTTAAGTATTATACTAATCTCCACAATAGCATTTTTTAAATGCTATAAAATTAGGCAATTTAATAACGTTTTTCAAAACAATATGAAAGAAGCATAGCATGGCGAATTACAACATTTAGAAATTAAATGCTGTAAAAAATACTTAATAGCAGTTTTTGATTGTCATTAAAGGTCTCTTTTATTGCCATTGACCCTTGACTTTGAGTCAAATTCGAGAAATATAAGTCAAGTAGCATGTAATTTGGTGCTTAGTCGTTTTTAGACTTTTAGGTCACTTACTTTGAAAGAGTCTCCAACAACTTGAGGATAGGGAGGTCTTTGCACATAAGTTCGAGAGAATTCTTTTGGTTGGAAAAAAGTGTCATAACCTCTTGAATATGGTCAATTTATAAGGAATAACATGAAAACCTCTTGAATTATGAACAAGATTAGAAGGAACAAGAGTTGATCACCTTTAATATATTTTTAACAAGATGAGATTAGGAAGGTAATTCAACTCATGTGAGAACCAACATTTGGCTTGGGGTCAAGCTTAGTCAATTTAATAACGTTTTTCAAAACAATATGAAAGAATCATAGCATGGAGAATTACAACATTTAGAAATTAAATGTTATAAAAAGTACTTAATAGCAGTTTTTGATTGTCATTAAAGGTCTCTTTTGTTGCAGTCGACCCGTCACTTTGGGTCAAATTCGAGAAATCTAAGTCAAGTAGCATGTGATTTGGTGCTTAGTCGTTTTTAGACTTTTAGGTCACTTACTTTGAAAGAGTCTCCAACAACTTGAGGATAGGGAGGTCTTTGCACATAAGTTCTAGAGAATTCTTTTGGTTGGAGAAAAGTGCCATAACCTCTTGAATATGGTCAATTTGTAAGGAATAACATGAAAACCTCTTGAATTATGAACAAGATTAGAAGGACCAAGAGTTGATCACCTTTAATATATTTTTAACAAGATGAGATTAGGAAGGTAATTCAACTCATGTGAGAACCAACATTTGGCTTGGGGTCAAGCTTAGTCAATTTAATAACGTTTTTCAAAACAATATGAAAGAAGCATAGCATGGTGAATTACAACATTTAGAAATTAACTGCTATAAAAAGTACTTAATAGCAGTTTTTGATTGTCATTAAAGTCTCTTTTGTTGCAGTCGACCCTTAATTTTGAGTCAAATTCAAGAAATCTAAGTCAAGTAGCATGTAATTTAGTGCTTAGTCATTTTTAGACTTTTAGGTCACTTACTTTGGTACAATTGTGAGGCACAAACCTTTCTATGAGATCCACTTTAACCAGTTTATTGTTTTTTCTATTTATCCTCTTTAACTTTATTTTTACTCCTCTAATTTTATTATATTTCTTCTTTTACCCAGTTGTTTTATTATTTTTCATCTTTTACTTATTTAATCTCAAAATTCTTCAATAATATATTCTTTCCAACTTTTTTTTTATGCCCCTTAACATTTCCATCAAATTATAGTTTTGTGGGATCCACTTTATTTTTATTTTTTTACATTTCACTCATATAAATTTACTATATTTTCTTTTTTACCATTTAATCTCGCTTTATAATTTTTCATCTTTTACCTCTATGATCTTAAAAAGTTTCAATAATACCCTAAATCCAATTAAACTTGACCCAAACTCATTAATTTAGTTTAATGTTCGAAGGTCGTGTTAAAATTGTCAACACGTACTCCAACTTTTTTTTCTTTTTTTATAAACCCTTAACTGAAAAGAGGATGCCCATGCCTAAAACTCTAGTGTATATATATAGGGTCAGGATCCGTGGATAACATTCTAGACAACGTGTTTTGTCTTATATGGGCAAAAAGTTTCAAAATGGGTTGATTTTTTGTAAGGTTGATCTCCATGGTGAGGGGATCATCCTTGCAAAAAATCAATCATTCTAAAATTGCTACCTCAATTTACAAGATAAAGAATCGTAGATCGTTCTTTTTAACCATTAGTTTGTAACCACTTTTCATAGTGGTAGAAGTTTTAGAATCGGGTGATTTTTTGTGAGGATGATCTACTCACCATATAGATCATCCTCGCAAAAATCAGCCCATTCCGAAACTATTTTGCCATATAAGATAAAATGTTGTCTAGAATATTGTGTACAGAACGCTGCTCATATATATATATATATGGGTCCCGTTCAGCAACAAACATTTTGGCAAAACATTTTTCAAAACATGGGTTAGAGGTCTTGGAATGGCCTGATTTTTGGTGAGGATGATCTCTACGGTGAGGAGACCATCCTCACAAAAAATCAGCCCATTCCAAAACTTCTAGCCCCAGTTTACAAGTTGAAAAATCGTGGACCGTCCATTTTTTGTAAACCATTTTTTATGGGGTTAGAAGTTTTGGAATGGGCTGATTTTTGGTGATGATGATCTCCTCACCGTAGAGATCATCCTCACCAAAAATCAGCCCATTCCAAAACCTCTAACCCATGTTTTGAAAAATGTTTTGCCAAAATATTTGTCAAAATGTTTGTTGCTGAACATTTCCCATATATATATAGTATATCTTTGAACTGACAAAAAAAAAAGTACCGATGAAAAAGCAACAATTAAAAGGGTACTAAATAGGGGTGCACATTGGCTTGGGTAAATCTGAGATCCGAAGCCTTTGGATTGGATTGGTTCGGATTAAACACACCCACGGTTCGGGTACGGATTGAAGAAAAAAAATCCGATTAATTTGGTTCAGTTCCGGATTAGGATATAATAGAACCGAACCAATCCAAAAACCGAACCAATTTTATATATATATATATATATATATATATATAGGGTCGGGTTATTACGACCCCCTGTGCGACACACCATTTTGTCTTATATGGGCAAAAATGCTTGGAATGGGCTGATTTTTTGTGAGAATGATCTGTATGGTGAGGAGATCATCCTTGCCAAAAATCAGCTCATTATGAAACTTCTTGACCGTCCAATTTTTGTAAATCAATTTTGATGGGGTTACAAATTTTGGAATTGGATGATTTTTTGCCAGGATGATCCCCTCATCACAGAGATCATCCTCACAAAAAATCAGCCCATTCCAAACATTTTTGCCCATATAAGACAAAATGGTGTGTCGCAAAGGGGGTCGTAATAACGCCATCCATATATATATATATATATATATTTAAAAAATAAAATTTTCGATTTTTTATTTCTTTCTTCTTCTTCCTATTCGAAGAATTCTGAAAACAGAACCCTAGTCGCCGTCATTCTCAATCTCAATCGTCTCTTTCACTCATCTCACCTCACTACCTCGCTAACTTATCGGAAAATGAAGATTGAACTCTCTCTCTCTCTCTCTCTCTCTCTCTCTCTCTCTCTCTCTAATTCAAAAAGTTTCAATAAATCTCTAAGCTATCGATCTCTCAGGCGCCTTCAATTAACGGTAAATAAATTTAAATTCTTCTCGAATGGATCTTCAATATATTTCTTATTTGTTTAGGAGAATAACATAAAATGGCTTAAATGTCATTATTTTAAACCTCAAGCCAAAACCCTTTCATTTTTCTTAGAGAATTTTTTTCATTTTCAACTTCTTGAACTCATCTTCTATAAAATATACTATTTTCTACTTATTGAACCTCATCTACATCAAATTTCTTAAATGAAATATAGAAAATTTTTAATTTTTTTATTATCCCAAAATCCACACTTAAAAAAAGTCCTACTTGTTTTTAAGGTTTGAAGATTGGAGGAGATAAAATGTTTGGATTGAGGAAGAAGGTATCTATCTTCAATAAGTATGAGAATCGAGAACCGATCCGAACCAATCAGAACCAATATTGGATTGGATTGGTTCGGTTCTATAGGGTAATTGGATTGGTTCGGTTTCAAATTTGTAGAACCGATCTTGTTTGGTTCGGTTCCAATTTTGCCAAAATCTGAATCAATCCGAACCATGTGCACCCCTAGTACTAAACATGCCTTTTAGGATAAGGTTCAAATTTGTACTCTCAAACATCAAGAGAGACTATTAGTTTCATTTTGATTAATCACTGGGACAGTAGAAATTGCACCCGTAACACCTCTTCTAGTTCCAAAATGAAAAATTGCATCACCGTAGACAACTAGATTTCTATCTTTCTGAAGAACGAGGACATATTGGTCCTTGCCTCTCACAGTGAAAGTAGCCCCAATGGGCTTCTTGTTCTGGTCATAGCTCACAAGATTCCCATCGCTCTGCATATAACAAGAGCAATCTCTGGCCAACCCACCCATTTTTATAGACCAAACTGCATTGCCATTGTCATAAAGCACAAGATTACAATCTCGTTGCATGACCAAGTGTAGTAATTATATCTGAGATAGCCCTCAGGAGGGAGATGTTCACCGCTGTACAAAATGTTTTTGTTTTGGGCATGGCAAGGTTGGTTGAAAATAAGGAAGAGGAGGAGGAGAAGAGAAAAGGTGAGCATAGATTTGGGAAAATGAGAAGACGTAGCAAAGTTACTGGCCATGTTTCTCAATGTTTGGTGTGTGTGTGTGTGTGTGTGTGTGTGTGTGTAGGTGGGAGGAGTATTTGTTGATGGGGAGGGGACTTTTCTAACCACAAAGCATTTATCCAAGAAAAAGAGAACTTTCTACTTAGGGACAGTATTTTGTATGTGTGTGTGTAAGGGGACACCTTACTTGATCCTGATTCTTTATGAATGGGAGAGGACTTTTGATTAGTAAGTTTTATACCTACGAATTAACCACTTTTAAATATAATATTCTGTTAATTTTAGAGTCTTTTAGTTGTTTTTATTTAAGTTTAGTTAGTTTTATACTTTTTATATGTTTATATGTTTTTATTTGATTTTTATGCTTATTTTACAGATTAGTAACAATATGGAACATTGGGATGTTTGCATACGTTTAGGAAAAATTCTGGACTCAAATTTGTTCACTCTCGGAAGAAGGAAGCTAAGCATACAAGCTAGAAAGTCTTCAAGCCGCAGCTTGATAGAAAACGAGGCCGCGACTGGAATTCAAGAAAGGCATAACAGAAATATAAAAATACACGTCGCGGCATGATATATTGGGAAGCCATGGCCTGCCTACGTTTCCAGCTTTACACGATTAATTTGTGGTGACCGAATTAGAGACGGATTTTGGGACTCTTAAACCCTAATGACTCCATATCTATAAATAGGAAAGTTTAACCTTTATTTGGGGATAGAAGTTTTGGGGTTTTTCTTGGAGGTAGAAGATTGAGAAGGAGGACGGGAATTGGAGATCGGCTCTTGAGTTTTATCTTCTTTAACTTTAACTCTTCTCTTAATTTTGTAATCTAAGAATGACTGAATACTTTTGTGATTTTGTTTTCTTTTCAATGATGAACTAATTTCTATTCTAGGATTATAATGGAACCCATTCATGATATTTGATTAGTTTTCTTTCTTTTTTCTATGATCCCACATGTGATTGTTTATTCTATCCAATGTTTAATGCGATTTGATTAACTGATCATTGATTGAATTAATTTGGTGAACCTTAATAATATCGGCAGAGTTATTTTGTGTTCATGACCTAGATAGATTAACATATGCTAATTTGAGATAGGAATATACTTAGGTTGCATGTGCGTTCCTTATGAGAACTTATTCTTAATGAATTCTTCTTGATTTGATTCTCATAGGCATATAGGGAATTAGTCTAGAAGAGTATTTTTACATGACCATCGGAAGAGGCTTGTAGAGAATTTAGTGTTCTTGGATGACAACCATAGTGGATTAATTTATCATAGAGGGAAGGAGAATTAAATCAAGTGGATTGTTTGGGGAAAATTATAAACCTAGATTTTATCACTCATTGATTTTAAATCTACAAGTTTATTTTCTCTGTTAGTTTTCTTGTTTAGTTTTAATTCCTATTTTTGCTTTTGTTTGGATAAAATTAGAGTGAGATAAATTGGTAATTAGCAATAGATTAGTATTTAGTCTCCGTGGGAACGATACTTTCTTATCACTTTATTACTTGTTTCGATACGTATACTTGCGTGCGTAAATTTAGACAATAAGTTTTTGGCGCCGCTGCCGGGGATTAATTTATTAATCTTTTTTGTTAATATTAATTCAATCTTATTTGATTTTAGATCAAACTTTTCTTTATTTTGTAAGAGTTTGGCTAGTGTATGCGTAGTACGGGAAATTCAGAACTTATTCCTTTGGATCTTGAGATCGAGAAAACTTGTCGAAGAAATAGAAAGAATAAGCAAGAAGCTTCTCAACACCATACAATGGCCGACCAAACTAATGGTAATGAAGGCCCTAAGTTTATGCGGGACTATGCTGTTCCATTATTAGATGGGATTCACACTAGTATTCGTCGTCTAACGATACAAGCCAACAATTTTGAACTCAAGCCGGCGATTATTCAAATAGTACAAGCATCTCAGTTTGGGGGTTCACATGTCGAAGATCCTAATGCACATTTAGCTAATTTTCTAGAGATATGTGCCACGTTTAAGTATAATGGTGTTGAAGATGATGCCATCCGGTTGCGGTTATTTCCATTTTCATTAAGGGACATGGCTAAGAATTGGTTGAACTCATTGCCAAGGGAATCTATTACCACTTGGGATGACTTTGCGAAAAAGTTCCTCGCTAAATACTTTCCACCGTCAAAAATTGCAAAGTTGATGAATGACATCACTACTTTCATGCAGTTGGACAGTTAGGGGCTGTTCGTTTGGGCTTCGAAAGCCCGCTCCTTATGCTCTTTTAACTTTTAAGCCTAAAAAGCCCAATAAACACTGTTCGTTTGGGCTTCTTCAGCTCTTATCAATATCAAAAAAAGCCTGAAAATAGCTCTTATCAAGAGTCCTCTAAAGAGGGCTTCTTCATTCTGCTTCTGCGCAAAGCAAATCACCGAAAACGGTTCAGGTATAAAGACTAAAATACCCTTCATCTTTTTCTGAATTTCCAACAACATTACAAACCTAAAACCCTTCGTTTTGTTGATTTCCAACACAGACGACAACACAAACATCGTCGTTCTTGTTGAATCTCTCAATACCTCTCTATAATCTCATCTTCTTCCCCAAAATTTCTCATCAACTCCGTCAACTCCGCCAACTCCTCTTTGTAATCTCTTCTTCTTCAAGCTTCTTTCAACTCCGCCAACTCCGTTAGGGTTTCTCAAATCGAACAAAGGTAAGGTTTCTTTTACATCACTTTCAAGTTATATATATATATATATATATATATATATATATATATATATATATATATATATATATATATATATATTCTGATTTAAGTTCTGTTCTTAGTGATTTTTTTAAAGAATTTTGATGTTGATTTTTGGATGTTTTTCATTGATTATATTTTTAGGGGTTTTTTTCTGATTTTTTTGGGATATATGTGTTATGTGAATGGGTATCCACCTTGGTTTTGGATTCCTTTTTATAGGAATCAATTACAATGTAATCTCTTGGAATGGAGTCGATTGAACAATTTTGTTGGATTCCTTTTTTGGGATATATTCCTTTTTCTTCTCTTCCTGACTTCGTCTAAGAGGCAAATATGATGAATAATTTTCCACCTGAAAATCTGAATTTTATGAGGACATTCCAATTTTCAGATTATTGTCTATTTCTGATTTATTTTAGTGATGAGCCCAAACAACCTCCAAAGCAGATTTTGAAGTGAACAGCCCATCAGATTAATACCCTGTTGCACCTGAATAAAGCCATGCAAGTTTGCAACATCTTCACCATAAAGAACTTCAACCCTCTCTAGATTCCACCTTCTATTTGTCCACGCTTGTCCCAACTGAAGAGAACCGCTGGCGAAAGGAAATAATTCAACTAGTGCGTCATTGCCTCTCCAATTATGAAACATTAAAGAGATATTTTTACCATTCACTACAGGAAAAGTGATATAAAGCGACGAGATTTAGCGACGGCAAAATTCTATCCGTCGGTGTAGAGAGCTTTTAGCGACGGATTAAAAAAGATTTCGTCGGTAAAGAGTTTATTTTCTCAATTTTTTTTTCCTTCTCCTTTCATTTTCCTGAAGTAAACGAAACACTTGTTTCTTTGTTTTCCCAACCGAACGAGCTCTCTGATTTCCTTCGTTTCTATTTCCCTTGAACCAAATTGAATCTCTCGATTTCGACATCTGAAATCAAATGAAATCTCCGTTTTTGATCCGAAGAGATCGAGCTGAATCTTGAGGCATCGAGCTGATCAGGGACGAAGATTAGATCCGAGGAGAGAGCTGATTAGGGACGAAGAGATCGATTCGTTCAACAATTTCAGATTTTCGACTAGAGGTCTAGGGTTTCTCATCGATCAAACCAAGGTAAATAGATCTGTGTTTTATTTTATTTTCCAAGTTGATCCTCAAAACCTAATTAAAAGTCTTCTGTTTTGAGCTCTCCGATTTTAAAAGTCTAATTAGATATCGTTAATAAAGTTCTGTTACGTTTGCAAATGGAAATGGTGGACAAACTAGGTTTGAATTCGAAGCTTTAAAAATCAAAGAAACTCAGAAAAGACTTTAGTGAGTTCAGTTCTTTCTTCACTATGAAAAACAATCCAAAACGAAATCTGTTTTTGACTCAGTTTCAAAATTTTCAATTTACTTTATAAAATCCTAATTCCTGGATTGATCCTATGATCTCTTATTATTATTGTGATTTATCTTTCAAAAATCTTTCTTGAACTATTGATTAGATTAATGCCAAATCTGATGCTGAATTTTATGTTGAATCCGCGAACTGGAAGAAATTTCTGAGAATAATTTAGCATTAAAAGAGTTCCATAAGAAGGACATCAAGTCCCTCGTGTTCAAAAAGATTAGGCCTCTTGCCAAGTATCAAGTACTAAAATCTCTATATTTCCTGTTTGGTAGTTTGTTTATAACAATATAATGTATATCGATTTTGATGAGAATGGTGATACAAATTCAATTTCATCTCTATCTCTCAAGAAGAGGAAAGGTACTCCTCATAGGGCTCCTCTATGTTAAACAAAGAAAAATGACATTTTTTTATTTAGAATATTATATGGTAATTAAATAATATTTATGGTTATAATTAAGAAGAAAATCCCTTCTACTTGTATACTCCATTGGAATTGCTAGGTGGACCCTAAAACTTGGATAAAGTTTTTTGATGATTGGTCGTTATGATCATGATTGGGGTTTGCTAGGTGGGACAGTAAATATAAGCTGTACAGCATAAGAGGTTGGGTATTTTTTGTTATTATTTTCTGTTTGAGCTCATGTAGCTGAAATATTTTAATTATTAATAGTAAAAAAGGAATAATTTTTTTTTTTTTTAATTTAGATGATTGGATGTAGTTTTGATTGTATGTTTCCATTATTGAATTATAGTTAATTGAATCAAATTGCATCGGATCAAATTTAGATCTAAATGTAAAGATCCGATCCAATAAAACTAGATCTATTCTGACTCTTATTTGGGCTGGTTCCAAATCCATCGATCCATATGGGATCCAATGACAGCTCTAGTTTATTAGTCTTAGCTTCCTCTATTTTCTTAACTTCTTCATTGTTTCAAGCAAGTATTAGCCTCTTCTCTAACTTATCTCCATATGATATGGGAAGTCTTGGCTTTAACAAGACTTCATTAAATGATCTTTTAGAATTGACTTCCACTTATATGCCACATTATAATTAATATTTTATAACTTAATGATTAATGATTCTATTATTTAATAATTGTTTTAGTAACCAACGTATAATTTATATTCTGTTACATTTATTAATTAATCATTTCCTAATAATGATGATACCACCTTTGGAATTGAGAATTGTTATAATGCTAGTTGTTAGCTTATACTTACATTTTCATACAGAAAATGTACTATATGAATTTTCAACATTTTTCTTATCCCATATACTACTAAAGATTCTCTTTTTCGTTTTAAATTAACATTCTTGTGATATGTTCTTTTGTGTGTGTGACCTTGTGTTATTGGTTTAAAGGTGACGTCGTCGTAAAGTGGACATGCCAATAGATAAAAGTTGGATTCAGTTGCCTAGAAGTACCCTTGAGTATGATGAAGGAGTTATTAAGTTCTTAGATTTTGCATTTTCTCGTTCAAGGTTTGGTAACATGATTAAGTGCCCATGTGTCAGATGTCTCAATGCGATTTTAAAGGATCGAGATAACGTGCATGGTGACTTATTATGGTATGGGATGAATAAACATTATACTCGTTGGACTTACCATGGAGAGAAATTTGAAGATGAAGATAATAGTGATGAGTCTGAAGAGGGTGATGATATGCAAGGGATGTTACAAGATGCATTCGGAATCCCTAATTTTGATGATGAAGAGGTTAATGAGTTAAATGATGATGGTTCGGATGAGCCAAACGATGATGCAAACAAGTTTTATGAAATGTTGAAGGATGTTGAGACTGAGTTATACCCGGGTTGCACTAAATTTTCAAAACTATCTTTCATTGTAAAGTTGTTACACCTGAAATGTCTTAACGGATGGAGTAATAAATCATTCGATATGTTACTTGAGTTGTTAAAAGATGCATTTCCTGTTGGAGAAAAGTTGCCAAAGAATTACTATGAATCGAAGAAGATTTTGCGAGGACTTGGTTTACATTACAATAAGATAGATGCGTGCCCGAATGATTGCATGTTATTCTGGAAAGAACATGAGAATGCAAATGCATGCGCAGTATGTGGTGAGTCTAGGTGGAAAACTGTTAAATGCCAATCATTTGAAAATCCCTCCGATTCGTCTTCAAAAGAGAAGCAAATACCTGCAAAGATTTTGCGTCATTTTCCATTGATTCCTAGGCTTAAGAGGTTGTTTATGTCTTCAAAAACAGCTCAACATATGAAATGGCACGTCGAATATCGTATAAAAGATGGGGTAATGAGGCATCCAGCAGACTCTATGGCGTGGGAAGCTTTAGATAATAAATACCCATCATTTGGTTCTGAACCTCGGAATGTTAGACTTGGATTAGTCACTGATGGCTTCACTCCTTTTAGTTACATGAGTACTCCTCACAGTACATGGCCCGTTGTTTTGATTCCATATAACCTCCCGCCATGGATGTGTATGAAGCAAACCTCTTTTATAATGTCGTTGCTTATTCCTGGTCCTAAGGCTCCCGTGAATGACATCGATGTTTACCTACAACCATTAGTGGATGAATTGCATGAATTGTGGATAGAAGGAGTTAAAACATATGATGCATCAACAAAACAAAATTTTCGGATGCATGCAGCGGTTTTATGGACTATCAGTGACTTTCCTGCATATGCTAACTTGTCAGGATGGAGCACTAAAGGAAAACTTGCTTGTCCATCCTGTCACAAGGATACTTGTTCAATACGATTGCAAAAAGGAAATAAAGAATGTTACTTAGGACATCGTCGATTCTTACCACTTGATCATAAATTTCGACATAATAAAATGTCCTTTAATGGCAGAAATGAGTTGGGAGTTGCGCCAAAACCATTGACTGGCGAGAATGTGTTCGATCAATTACGTGACTATGAGCAAATTATATTTGGTAAGGCAGATAAAGATAAGGATGGGAGGAAAAGAAAAAGGGATGATTGCAAATTACCGAAGAATTGGAAGAAGAAGAGCATTTTTTTCAATTTACCGTATTGGAAAGATCTTTTGTTGCGTCATAGTTTGGATGTTATGCACATTGAAAAGAATGTGTGTGAGAATGTGATCGGAACATTATTGAACATTGAGGGTTCAACAAAAGACAATTTGAAGACCCGTCTTGATTTGCAATTAATGGGTATAAGAAAAGAACTTCACCCGATATCGAATGGGGGAAAGTTGTTACTACCACCTGCATGTTACACAATGTCTTCAGTTGAGAAAAAGAAATTTTGTGAATGCTTGAAGGATGTAAAAGTACCAGATAGTTATTCGTCTAATTTCTCAAGGTGTGTTCAAGTCAAACAATGCAAAATATCAGGGCTCAAGAGTCACGATTGTCATGTTTTAATGCAACAATTTATTCCACTTGCGCTAAGAGGAATCTTGCCTAAGAATGTGTGTTTGGTTTTGATTGAGTTGTCCACATTCTTCAGACAATTATGTTGTAAGGTTCTAAGGATAGAGGAGTTAGAACGCCTTGAATCTCAGATTGCGTTAACACTTTGCAAAATGGAGATGATATTTCCGCCGTCTTTCTTTGATATTATGGTACATTTGCCTATTCATTTAGCCGATGAGGCCAAGTTGGCCGGACCAGTACAATATAGGTGGATGTATCCAATAGAAAGGTACTTGCACAGGCTAAAGTCATATGTACGTAATAAAAATCATCCAGAGGGTTCTATTGCTGAAGGGTATCTTTGTGAAGAATCGTTGACATTTTGCTCGAGGTACTTGCATGGGATTGAAACGAGGTTCAATCGACCAGTGCGTAATAATGATGTTGTTGATGATGGTTCAAGTGAAAAATTGTCAATTTTCAAAGAAAATGGCCGTGTTATAGGAAAGGCAATCTCACAAATGTTGGGACGGAGTGAGTGGGAACAAGCTCGTCTATACGTGCTAAACAACTGTAATGAAATTGCTCCATTTGTTCGGTAAGATAAATCATTTCAAAATATTTTTATTTATATTCATAATTGATAGTAGTCCTTAATCAATGAAATAATTTATTGTACAGACAACACAAACAGATGATTAAAGACACTCATAATCACATGAGTATTAGGGATGTGGAGCGAAAACATGTGAAGGAGTTCGCTGAATGGTTCAAACATCATGTATGTGATAAATATTATCAAAATTAACCCACTTAAATATAGTTTTAAATGTATTAATTTCATTTTTTGATCTTAATAGGTTTCACAAATGCGATTAAATGGTGAAGACGTAAATGAACAAATCTATCAGTTAGCTCTTGGCCCTTCTCATAATGTGATTTGTTTTAAGGGCTTCATTGTAAATGGCTTTAGATTTCACACCAAAGAACGAGATAGCCGGAGAAAAACTCAAAATAGTGGAGTATTTGTCTTTGCAGAAACACATAGTTTTGCAAGCGCTAAGGACACTAATTCGGTGATAGGTAATGTGGGATACTATGGCATCTTAAATGATGTTTTAGAGCTGAAGTATCCAGGTGGGAATCGAGTCATACTATTCAAATGTCATTGGTGGGATGTCATAAACCGTGGGGGATTCAAGCAAGATGAATATGGTTTCAAGTGTGTGAATGTTACACGGACCTTAGCCACCAACGAACCATACATTCTTGCAAATCAAGCACAACAAGTTTTTTATATAAAAGACAACACCCATTGTGATTGGCGTGTTGTAATAAATACACAACCACGAGACTTATACAATATGGAGCCGGAAGATGATGTAGTAGCAGAACCTTTCCAAGATAATGAGCCAGGGTTGCATCAAAATGCAATCGATACAAATGATGATATTATCACTTGGAATAGGAACGATATCCAAGGAGTACTTGTCGAAGGATATGTTGGTGATGATCAAGGCTTCATTAATGATGATGATGACGATTACATCTAGTATATGATTGATTGTGTAAATTGTTGTTTTTTTTTATAATAATAGTTCGTTTTAATAAAATGAAATTACTCTGTCATTTGATGAATATATTGATTTTAATTATCTGAGAAATTGTTGGTTAGATATGTTGCGTAGAAAATCATCCAAGCAAGTGGTCCAACAGACAGAGGGGAGAAATAACCCCTCAAATTCAATCTCAGATGCATCATCGAGTATAGCTAGACCATCTATGAGAGGTAGAAATGGGAGTAGTAATACAGGTATGATATATTTTATTAAGTTATTTTGAATACCTTGTAGTATCATTAATACAATGTTTGTCTAAATAAGTTTTCATTGACATATTTCTTGTTTTGTTATATTTTTTTAACTCTTTAAACAGCTTCTAGCAGTACTAGAAGAAGAGGGCCTACGCGAGGTGTAGGAAATTTTGGACAAAAAGTAGGGCAGAAGATGTTAGTAGATTGGAATGCTCATTGTCAACCAATAGGAAAAAATTCTAGCCATTTTACACATTTCTTAGGGTACGTTGTGAGGCATTCTGGTCATGCCCCATTGCAATTCAAGTCATGGACTGAGGTTCCAGAGCATGCAAAGGATTCCTTGTGGCGAGAGGTTCAGGTAAATATAAATTACTTTATATTTTAGGTATTGTTTTACGTTTGCCTTAACAATATGATATATGTTTATTATTTTTTTTGTAATGTTTATTTTTTAGAGATTTGTTGAGATTGATGATGATAAAAGAGATTGGGTAATGCTATCCATGTCAATGAAATATAAAGGTTGGAAGAATGACTTAAAACAGAATTACCTACAATTCGATACGGATGAAGAAAGATTGCTTAATATTCCTAACAACGTCTCAGAAGCCGATTGGACCTGGCTCGTCCACTATTGGAGTACTCCTGAGGCTCAGGTATAAATTATTAAGAATTTGTTAATTAACAATCCTTTATTATAATTTTATGAAATTTGTGTAGGTTGTATCCAAGAGGAACAGTGAGAATAGAAAAAATCAAGTAATCAAACATGTTGGGGGGACAAAAAGTTGTGCTCAATATCGTCATGAATTGGTGCGTATCTAATATCTGTCATTTTGATTATTTCATTATCTTCTAATATTCAATGTGATTTATGACATATATTTAATATGATTATGTTTGTGTTACTAAAGGGTGAGGGTAGAGAACCGGGTAATTTACCTACTCGAGCTGAAGTCTTTAGGAAAACCCATATTAAAAAAAATGGGTCACCATCTGATCCTAAGTCGGCTGAGCTTATGGTATGTGATCTTCAATAAATTTTAATATAATGCCAAATAAATAAATTTGAATAAGTTCATACTAATTAGTTCATTTTTGTTGTATAGGCTAAAATGCAAATGGATCATGAAAAAAGTGGTGGATCAGATTCTACGCCTATAGGCGAGAAGATATTCACTAACGCGTTTGGACCAGATGGGCATGGTCGAGTGCGTACATATGGTCTAGGCCCGACACCGAAATCAGTTTTTGGCTCCTCTTTTCGTTCATCTCGTACTAGTTATGCCGAAATGCAATCTCAGTTGACCAATCTACAACAAACGTTAGAGGAAAATAAAAGAGAACATGAGGAGAAGTTTGTTGAGATGCAGAATCAAATGCAAAGTCAAATCCAGAGTCAGGTGCAAGAGCAAATAGCGCAGTACTTCCGCACTATGTTTCCAGACGGTCATCCTCCTAGCCATGGGTTATGAGACTTTTTCTATATGCTTGTTTGTCTTTCCCATGACATTTAACTTTTTTTGTATTATCTTCGTACAATACTTAGACTATATTAGATAACTCTGCATGTATTAAGTAAAACCTTTTTTAACTTTGCATGTATTAAGTAAAACATTTTAAAACTCTAGATGTATTAGGTAAAACCTTTTTAACTCCGCCAATGTACAACTAACGTTTTACATTGCCGGTCCCAAGCCCGGATAAAGGAGGAGGGAGAAGGTATGCCATGAAGAAAGTCCTTCGTCAGGTAAAGATTCAATTTTTTCTGATTCGTACTCTAGTTTTCCTCTTTTTCGAGTGTTTGATCGGAACAAGTGGACAGACAAGAGGTTCTTTTACAGCACTGCTCTGGTAGGTGCCTACCACTACCATAATGACATTATCCAACTTTTGACTTTGTGTGGACTCGGCAACTATTCCAGTAGCTATGAAAGCAGATTTGAGAAGAAGGATCTCCCAACTTCAGGTAGTGTTTCTTGATCCAACAAGTCATATGATAAATTGACTACTGTTAGATTATTGTAGGATTCTTAACTACTTTTAATTTGCCAATTGTGTGTAGGATTCTTGGTTTTTGTATATGGGATACAGAAGGTAAGGTTGTTGGAAGGATTTGGTGTGGGTGTAATCTCCTACATAGTAAGCTTTTGAATAATGCTCTGGGGTGACACAGGGATTTACTGTGATTCTCCCATTTCTGATGTGGAGGTGGTCACATAACCGTAGATTCTTTTACTCATAGGTTCTTGTGTATATAGCAGAGATATCGCCTAAGGACATAAGAGGAATTCTTGGAGTTGTGAACCAGGTTGGTACTGTTTTTGTTTCCTAATTTGAATCCTGGGTTCTAAATATTTTTAATTAAAAACCAAATGTAATCCTTCAAATCAAACAAGTTTGATCTCTCTGTTTTCTTTCTATATAGCTCTCTGTCAATAAAATCTAAATTCATAAAATTTACATGTGACAGTGGGATTAGCCTCACCCAAAGGGTGGGGGTCACTCTCTAAGGACAATTCAACCAGTTGCACATAGGACTTTATGAGGAGGTGGTACATGTGACAGTGGGATTAGCCTCACCCAAAGGGTGGGATACCCAATATAAGCAAAAAAGTCGTTGAAACTTTAATTAAGTTGTTAGGTTTGTCAAGATGTTGGCAAAGCATTTAACAAATGGTATATAGTTTGCTATCCTTCCCATTCCCATATGGTGACTATATGTTTGTATTGGTAATTTTCTGTACATATTTTTCTATCCTACGTACCCACTCCCATATGAAGAGTATATGCTCACATTAGTAATTTTCTATGACTAGAATCCTATATGAGATTAGGGTTGGCAATGAGTTAGGTGTGGCCGTGTGAGTCGGATGAAGCATATTTCATATTCATATCGGATTCTATATTTGGATATCCATATCCAATTTTTTACTTGATTTTATTAAGGATATTTGTATCCAACTACTGGTTAGTGGCAATGAGGCTTTTCTTCCCATTTATGTTCTTAATCATGAAAAATGTGTTTATATTTATAGTTTATTCTTTCTCCACTTTTATTCAGCATGCTTTGTATAATGGTAAGAGCAAAAAACCTGATAAATGGGGAGTGCACCAAGAGCAAGCTTTGGCTGGCAGTGAGAGGCTTGCCAAGACTGATTTGCAAGGGGAACGACTCAAGGAGGCTCAAAACATCAACAAATCACTTTCAGCTCTTGGGGATATCATATCCGCTCTAGCAAACAAAAGCAGCCACATCCCTTATAGGTTTATATCCATAGTTTGCTTATATGTCTGACTAACTTTGTATCAGTTTTCATATTCTGATTCATTTCTTGGGGTTTTGACAGGAACTCCAAGTTGACACATTTACTTCAAGATTCATTGGGTAAGTCTTAGTTGACATACTAGATTAACTAATCAGATTGTTAAATATTATTGTTTCTTTCTTTTGTTGACTCTCTCCCCCACTGATTTATGCTTGCAGGGGGTGACTCTAAAACTCTGATGTTTGTGCAAATCAGCCCTTCAGAAAATGACTTGGGTGAGACATTAAGTTCATTAAATTTTGCGACTCGAGTAGGGGCATTGAGATGGGTCCTGCAAAGAAGCAAGTTGACACGGGTGAGCTGCAGAAGATGAAAATGATGGTAAGTTGCATTAATAAGATTTGAAAATCATTATTCTTTATTATTCTATAGACATCTGGGTACCAAGACAGATGAGCAAGCACTTAATAGGAGTTTCAGAATAAGGAAGAGCATTTAGTGGGGGACCATGTACGTCCTGTTTGAGATGTACACTTTTGGGAATATTCATGGAAATTTGTATGTGCATACACCCCTATGCATTTATGTTAAGGGGTATCGTGTGTGCCATTTCTTGGTGTCGTGTGTAAGTGCCTTGTAGATACATTCCATGCCTTTTATGCATGTGTAGTGAATATTTATGTGTATTAATTATATATGCATCTGCTTTTTCATGATCATCGATGTATGGGTGAACGCGTAGATGTTGTGTAGTCTTGGGAGATCCATTTTATGGTGAATTCATGCATTGGTCTTAGGTCTATACGTGTATGAGATCAATTTGTGCTATTATCTGCTTTTCTTCACATGTACTAAGATGCACTGAATTGAACACTATTTCCACTACTTTAGTATTTATTGTTCATTTTTCTTGATTCAGCTATGGAGCTGGTATTGTCTTTGGAGAAGTTGACGAATGAGAAGCTTCTGACTGAGCAGGTGAAGTTTGGCTTTCATGTTTAATTTTCTACTATTTTCTTTCTTTTTTGTCTGAAATTTGTGCTCATCCCTTTATTTGTATTACTTAGGAAAGTGGTGTTGAACAATGTTTAGTTAGATTGATTTAGACTCAGAAAGGGTTCTAAGCTGGCAAAATGTTTTAATAAATGAGTAATGATTTACTGACACCCCCACGTGGCATACTCAAAATACTCTCCTGATGTGGCATGTGCTAGAACCATAGATCTTTTCCCCTCGGGATACACAACTGCTCATACATATGGGGATGTGCAGATGTGTATCCGAGGCATAAAATCTAGGGTTCTGGCATATGCCACGTTAGGAGAGTATTTTGATTATGCCATGTGGGGGAGTCCGAAAATCACGACTCTTAATAAATATAAGAGTTTTATACACTTTGCGGGTGACGCAAACCTTAAAGACTGGGATTTGAATCTAGGTTTCATTTCTTGAATACCAATGGTAGAGAGTTGCCCATGGGAGGATGCAACCATCATCTTCAACATTTTGGGGTCATTAAATTTTCTAAAACTAAAATATTTTATTTTTTAACACCAGAAAAGAAGTTTTTTATTATGATTGTCGGATGTGATTAGACAGACATGTTTGTGGTTTGGTTTTGATTTGGATTCATTAACTCTTGGTTTAGGTGGAAGCCATAAAAAAGATATCGGAATATGTTGCTCAATTAAGAAGGGTGGGGAAAGGACATGGTAAGAATCAAATTGAAAAACACAAACCCTCACTCTTCATTATTTATTCAACTTTTCTTTCTAAAAATGGTGCTTAATAAGTGCATTGGTTTTGGTTGGTTTGCTCAGGTGTATGGCATTTTGACCAGACACTGCTCAACAATGGAGCTGCGGCTTGATGTTGAAACTTGGCTACAGTTCAAGGAGTGTGTCAGAGGTTTGTTAATAAATAGTTGTTTTCTGTGTTGGAGGTCTTGAAATGAAGAATAGTTATCATGTCTCTTTCTCAGGAACTTGAAAACAAGATGAAAGAGAGAGACTTCTTAGAGTCTATGGCACTTCAGCAAAAGGTTTGTTCTTCACTTCAATAACTAAAAGGGATAAAAAGGGGCACCATATCTCATCCTGTTTAACCAACCACTCACCTAGCATTTTCTTCTATTAAATAGTTTGTTTATGACTCAGGGCACCATATCTCATCCTGTTTAACTTGGATGTGCTAATAAAATAATGGAGTTTCAAAGTCTTTATATTTCTTGGACAGTAATTTTTGTTCTTGTTGTAGAACACTTAAGTTTATCCTCATCCTTGCTTTTTTCACATAACTACAGGCTTGAGTCTTTGTTGTTCATTTTGATTCGAAGCTTTCCTACCTTTTCCATTCCAATTTGCGTTATGATTATCAATTAAATATCTTCGATAATATACTTTTAGTTGAATTCCTTATTCGAGACAAACAAGTCATCATTCTTAACTTGGATACACTAAGAAAATAATGGAATTCAGAAGTCTTATTTTCTTGGATAATAATTTTTATCCTTATTTTTTGCACTATCCCTAACTGAACTGCAGACTTTAGTGTAATTTATTTGCTTGGAAGTTGGAGGCTTTCTTTCTATTTTCATTCCACTTTACATTGTATTTATTTGAACATGCTATGATGTGCATGCTCTCCTTGATGTTAAGAACAGATCTGCATTCTGTATTTTCTACATTGACCCTCAATTTCGAAGAAACTCTGCAAACCATATCATTTAGTTTTTTGTATATGCCACTCATGCTTATATAGGTAGGTAGTGATCAACTGCTTTCACACATCTTTTCTTTTAATTTTGTGCATGTGATATTCTTCAGATCTGAAAGCCAATTACATTCCGTTTTTCACCATCACCAACAAGCGTTGGAGTCTGACCAACAGTCGGAGCAATCTAAGGGATCGAAGTCGGGCAATACTGCTCTTGCTGTTGCTAATGAGCAGGAGAAATCTATTCAAGCTTGTCAACAACAACGTTCTAGAGATATTCAGAGAAAAAATGGTAAGTTTTCTGTTCACCTTATAATAATCTTCTTCAACCAGTAGGAAATTCAGCACAATTATGTTTGTTTTATTAATCACACCGAAACTGCCACTTTCAACTACTGCCGTAGGTTAATTAATTTC
Source organism: Akebia trifoliata (assembly GCF_017979445.1). NCBI lineage: Eukaryota > Viridiplantae > Streptophyta > Magnoliopsida > Ranunculales > Lardizabalaceae > Akebia > Akebia trifoliata. The sequence continues at coordinate 8,708,395 of NC_141388.1, read as the reverse complement.
ATAAAGGATAAGCCAATCTACAGTGGGAGGTGGGGTGGGGCTGGGCTGGGCTGGTTTTTGTCAATTTACAGTGGAGGGGCTCCCCACTGTCAATTTACAGTGAGAGGTGGGGTGGGGCTGGGCTGGTTTTTGTAAATTTACAGTGTGAGGGTGGGGGGTGGCTGGCTTTTGTAAATTTATGATGTGTGGGGGGTTCAGCAATTTACAGTGTGGGGGTGGTAAGCTGATATAATTGATATATGGGCTGGGCTGGCTTTAGTAAAATTTTTTTTTTAACAAAATAGCATATACCGACGGACTTAAAAAGTCTGTCGGTAAAGATGTAAATAAACAAATGAAAACAAAATTTCCGCAAGAATTTTTTTTCCAGAAAATAATGGATATAGCGACGGAAATTTTATTATGCCGTCGCTAAAACAATTACCGACGCTATCAACTCCGACGAGTGCCGACGAAAAACCTCTCCGTCGGTATATTATTTTGCGACAGAATTATGCAGATTTAGCGACGGATCTATCCGTCGGTATAAGTCCATTTTCTAGTAGTGATTGCCCACAATAAATCTGACATTTTGAAGCATCAATGGCATTAATTTGACCATAGCTTTCCAAATAAGAGAAGAATTTTGAAAATCTTTAGCTGTATACATGCATTGATCCTTAAGCTATTTACCTTTTAGGAATTATGTCCATAAGGACTGAATAGTGTGAAATTTCCAACATAGTTTCATCATCTTAATTTTGTGGGGTCACGTTCAATGGCTAACTTTTTGGCAAAACATTTTTTAAAACATGAGTTAGAAGTTTTGGAATGGGCTGATTTTTGGTGAGGATGATCTCTACTGTGAGGAGATCATCCTCACCAAAAATCAGCCCATTCCAAAACTTCTAACCCATGTTTACAAGTTGAAAAATCGTGGACTGTCCATTTTTTGTAAACTGTTTTTGATGGGGTTAGAAGTTTTCGAATGGGCTGATTTTTGGTGATGATGATCTCCTCACCGTAGAGATCATCCTCACCAAAAATCAGCCCATTCCAAAACTTCTAACTCATGTTTTGAAAAATGTTTTGCCAAAAGTTAGCCATTGAACGCTACCCAATTTTGTGTATGTCTTCTAAACGACAAAGTCCTAGACCTCCTTCCTTCTTTGGAGTTGCCAACTTATCCCATCGCATAAGGTGAATTTTTTTCGAGTCACAATCTTGTTCAATTGTATGAATTATTGATTTAGGAATTGGAAGGATCGAAAGAAGGTAAATTGGCATGGAAGCAAAAACGTGCTTTAATAAGGTTAGCCTTCCTCCATCCGCTAATAGCAGATTTCCAACCTTCCATTCGCTTGAGAATTTTTTCAACCAAACCGTTGCAGCTCTCCCTAATAATTTTGGACATTAATGTAGCAGTGAACACACAGCAGAGAACCATATAGTGGTGCTATGCTTCTAAGGATAAGCATACCATATGCATAGTTATAGTGGCTTAAGGATATGTAATATTTACAATAATTTGAGTTTTCAGTATTTATAGTAAAAGTGTGATAATATTACATTAAGCAAGTGGAAATAATCAGTCAAAAAAATGTATATTGTCACCATTAGTTTCAACTATAATGTATATTCATACATTTGCAAAAGAAATAAGCCCACTGGATGAAAGGCCATTTATTTTTGATGAATTAACTGTAGTTAGTAGATTGTTCATATAATTTATTTCTTTAAAGCAATATTTTGTGTTACCTTATCATGTTATCTACCTTTCTCCTTATGTTTTCATATAAGTTTCTTCCTATGAATATCTTCTTTTTGTTAGGACTTCTTTGAATTAGTTCATCTATGTCATCTTGTGTATTGGATATGGTTTCTCATAATCTAACTTGGAGTTCGTGGGGACTATTTATGGTTAGCAAGTTAGGTTAATTTTTCTTCTTTTAAAGTTGTGGGATAGTTCATAGTCAATGTGTCAATCAATTAATGATTGAAATTAGTCGAGATTACTGTTTTAGCTATGTTCTATCATGTGTATTGGATATTCTATCAATTAATGAGGAAAGTTTTATTTAAATTCACCTCACATGAAAAATTTATATAGATAAATGCAAATTTATATAGTTATTTGCTTTATGAACTTATTGATTATTCCTTATTCATTATTTATTTTTAAATGAATATTTAAGTTTTCAGATGCCGAGACAAAAAGTAACAGAACCAAAAGAGACAGAGTCAAAAATTGATTCTGCAAGATGGACACCCTATCTTCATAAGATTTGGATTGATATCTCCGTGGAATTGGTTAAGAAGGGGAAAAGACCTGGTACTTCACTGAATGTATCGGGGTATTCATCTCTGATGAAACAATTCCAAACAACGACAGGGATCAATTATACTAAGAAGCAACATAAAAATCATTGGGATAAAAGTAAAGCTATGTGGGCTAGATGGATGAAGTTAAAAGCATGTAGTGGTGTGGGTTACGACGCTGTTAACAATAAGGTATTAGCGAGCGATGACTGGTGGAACTCTTGGTTGGAGGTAATTTTTGATTAGTTTATCAAATAGGAAAGTCACATTTACCTATTCAAACCCATTAAAGAAATTTATTTATTTTGTAGAAAAATAAAATTGATGCACAATGGCGTTATGAGGGATTGGAACATGTTGAAGAGTTAGACATACTATTTGGAGGGACCTATGCTACTGGAGAGTATGTCGTAAGCTCTTCTAATCCTGGTGCACGTCCATCCATTGGGTCATCTAGAGTTGGAGAACATGAGCTTCATGATGATGATGATGATGGTGGTGGTGGTGGTGATGATGATGATCTTGCATTTGTTCAAGAAACACAACCACCAGAGTCACAACCATTAGGTCCTCAGCCACATGTTGATATTTCTCCTAATACTGATGTTGATGGTGATAGTATCCCTACATTTACTGCACCATCACACAAGAAATCTGGAGATTTTCATTTTCATTCCAAACGACAAAAAATGACGAATGCAACTATGTTGGGACAACAAATTGATCGTTTGATTGAAGCAGTTTCGTCGAGGACGAGCGCGAGTAGTGCACCACCTCCACCACCACCTACACAACCTGGTAGCATTAGGGAGTGTATTGATCTGTTAGATGCAACAACAGAGATCATCCCTAATAGTGATCGTTATCGGTTTGCACTGAAATTATTCAGTATGAAGAAGGAGTACAGGCAAATTTGGTGCATGTTGCGAACCGATGAACTCCGTATTGGGTGGTTGGATGGTGAGATGGAGGATGCTCGAATTAATCCTTCTAAGTAGTATTTGTGTATTTTTTGATATGTATATTTTTTGCGATCTTTCATTGATGGTTATGACTATGGTGGTATGTTATTGACAATGTCTATTTATTTTTTTATGTTTTGTGGATTAGGTAGTATGCCCGTTATGTGGTGAATGTAAAACATGTCTATTGTGTTATCTATGTTATTTGAGTTCTATGGTTTGGATTTATATAATTTGTAATTGTGTATTTATACAGACTTATGGATTCCGATGAAGATATTTCTACGCACGATGATATGTCTAGTAACGATGAAGTTCATGATATGAATATCGTAGATGATGATCTATCGTTAGATATTTTGGTAACAGGTGCCATTGTTGCAATACAACAATATGCTGACACTTTTATCTATAGGGAACCACATAGGAGTTCTGTTTATACTGGAGCAGATTATGTGCGTCATATCATTGATGAAGAGAGTAACACATGCAATGATTTATTTAGGATAGAACGACATGTTTTTCTAAATTTGTGTGATATATTAGAAGGAATGGGTCTGTTAAAAGATGAAAAGAAGATCTCGGTCCAAGAACAAGTTGCAATGTTTGTTTATACCGTGGGTCACAATGAAAGACATAGGGTACTGAGGGCCAATTTTAGGCATTCATTAGATACAATTAATAAATATTTTCATATAGTTCTAAGAGGCTTAATTGAAATTTCAAAACTTTTGATCGTTCTTCCTAATCTCAACGAAGTCTCGATGCATATACGAACCAATGAAAGATATTGGCCATATTTCAAGGTATTTTTTAATGATTTTCCTTTATTTATCATTATTTCTAATAACGTCAAATATCGTTATTTATATTTAAAATATGTAAATATAAGGATTGCGTTGGGACGATTGATGGGACACACATTAGTGCACATATCCCGTTAGTGCATCAGAATAGATTTCGAGGACACAAAGGTATAACACAAAATGTTATGGCTACTTGTGCTTTTGATATGACATTTACACATGTCGTAGCTGGATGGGAGGGATCAGCTAATGATTCTCGCGTGTTCCTCGACACTATTACGAAGTCATCGTTACAATTTCCACATCCTCCTCCAGGTTAGTTATTTTAAAGTTAAGATGAAATACAATAGTAAAATATAGTAAAATGTAATTTCCACATCTTCGTTCTTAATATGTTATTTTCTTTTTTCAAGGCAAATATTACTTGGTCGACTCTGGATATCCATTGATGGAAGGCTACCTTGCACCTTATCGGGGTGTAACATATCATTTACAAGATTTTAGAAGAGAGTCGAGGTCAAGAACAGATAAAGAATTCTTTAATTATATGCATTCTTCACTTAGGAATGTCATAGAGCGATGTTTTGGAGTTTTAAAGGCAAAATGGCCAATTTTGAAGCAAATGCCACGTTACAAATTCGAAACACAACGAGATATTACATTGGCTTGCATGACACTCCATAACTTCATAAGAAATCATGCAATTGCAGATGAAGAATTCTTACGTTTTGAAGAAGAACAAATTGTGGAAGATGAAGGGGGTACACCTGAACATGATAATAATGGTGAGCCTGTAGATCGTCGATCTCGTGTTACCATGGAGAGGACAAGGACTGGAATAACTAATGCATTATATGTTGTTTATAATAGAGCTTAAGAGATTTGATTTATTTTAGATTTGTTCTTAATGAAAATTATATTTCTCTTTTTGTACGACATTGTAATATTTTTTATTTGATAAAATGTGATTTGTGTATGGGATGTTATGTGGATGTTGGAATGTGTATAGGATGTTATGTGGAGGTTGGATTGTGTATAGAATTTTAATATGTATGGGATGTTATGAGGAGATTGGATTTTGTATGGAATGTTAATGTGTATGAGATGTTATATGGATATTGGATTATGTATTATGCAGGTATTTTTTTTTTCAGGAAAATCTCATATGTCCATTTTTAAGAGGAGATGCTGTCGAAATTTCAGTAGAATTATAAAATTTACAAATTTTGTTAAAGTAAAATAATTAATTTTATAATATATATATATATATATATATATATATATTTAGTGTAATTATATATTTATTAAGACATTCTGGTCATTTTTTATTATAATATTAATAGTAATATTTTTCTTAAAATAATGATGAACTATAATGACTTAAAACATATTGATGTACGTATTATGTATTTTTTTTAATGTTAATGTGTATTAGATATTGCGTAGATGATAGATTATGTATCATGCGATGCATTATGCAGGTATTTTTTTTTATCAGGAAAATTTCATATGTCCATTTTTAAGAGAAGATGCTGCCGAAATTTCGATAGAATTAAAAACTTTATAAATTTATTTAAATTAAAATAATTATTTTTTATAATTTTTTAATATAAATTTATTATATTTATATATGTATTTAGTGTAATTATATATTTATTAAGGTGTTCTGATAATTTTTTATGCATTCTGGGTGCATTATCAACATTAAGGGTATTTTGGTCATTTTATCAGAATCCAGTAATAAAAAGCTATCAAACGAACATGCTTTTTTGGCTTCTGTGCTTATGTAACGAACAAGCTTCTGCTGGATATGGCTTTTCAGGCTCCGGGCTTCTGCTTCTTCTATAAGCCAGCTTCTGAAGCTGAAGCTGGCTTTTGTAAAGAACAGACCCTTAGTCTCTCTATGAAGCTTGGGAAAGGTATAAAGATTTACTTAGGAGATGTCCTCATCATGCTCTACCGGAATGGTTGATCATCCAAATTTTCTATAATGGGTTGGTTGGATCTATCAGAACAATTGTTGATGCTGCAGCAGGTGGATCTCTTATGGCAAAGACATTTGAGGATGGGTATAATTTATTAGAGGAGATGACCTCTGACAACTTCCAGTACCATACAGAGAGGATGAATCCAAGAAGAACAGCAGGAGTGCATGAATTAGATACCTTTACTGCTTTGACTGCTCAAGTGGCTTTTCTATCTAAGAAGTTGGATTCATTTGGAGTTCATGTCATTCAAACTCCTACCGTTATATGCGAGGTTTGTGGAAACAATCATTCAAGAGATATGTGCCCTAATAATCCAGAGTCTCTAAATTTTGTTGGTAGTAGACAAAATAATCCATATTCCAACTATTACAATCCGGGTTGGAAAAATCATCCGAACTTCTCTTGGAGTAACAACAATCAAGTTGAGGTCTCTTCATCTACAAAACCCATGTTTCAATCAGGCTATCATCCTCAAGCTCTCCCTAGAGAAAATAAACCTTTTTTGGAAGATCTAGTATATCAGATGGGAACTAACACTAATCAATTCATAACAGATACTAAGCAGTTCATGACAAACACTAATCAGTTCATGACAGAGACTAGAACTCAACTCCAAAGCCAAGCAGCTTCTATTCACAATATGGAAATTCAATTGGGTCAACTTGCTTCAACAATTAACAACCGTCCTCAAGGAACCTTGCCTAGGAATACAGAGACTAATCCAAAAAGAGATGGTAAGGAGCACTGCAATGCTATCACGTTGAGGAGTGGAAAAGAGTTGAATGATGTTGTCAAGGAACCAAGGGAATCAGATGTTTTAGTGGTAGATGAAACAATTTCTAAAGAGAAGGGTGAGCAAGAGAAAGAAACTACAAACCAGGAGCATAACAAGCCGAACTTAGAAAATATTACTCCTTACAACCCATCCCCACCATTTCCTCAACGTTTCAAGAAACAAAAACATGACGAGCATTTTGCAAAATTTTTGAATGTCTTCAAGAAGCTGCATATTAATATCCCATTCGCTGAAGCTTTAGAGCAAATGCCAAGTTATGCCAAGTTTTTGAAAGATATCTTGACTAAAAAGAGGCGATTGAGTGAATTTGAAACAGTGGGTTTGACTGAAGAGTGCAGTGCTATCATTCAAAGGAAACTTCCAGCAAAGCTTAAGGATCCTGGGAGCTTTACTATACCATGCACAATAGGTAACCAATTCTCTGGTAGGGCTTTATGTGATTTGGGGGCTAGTATTAATCTAATGCCACTGTCTATATTTCAAAAATTGGGATTGGGAGAAGTCAGGCCTACTACTGTGACACTCCAATTAGCAGATAGATCATTGAAGTATCCAAGGGGGGTAATAGAAGATGTGCTTGTTAAGGTTGACAAATTTATATTCCCTGTGGATTTTATTGTTCTTGATATGGAGGAGGATAAGGATGTTCCAATCATTCTTGGTAAACCATTCTTAGCCACAGGTAGAACTCTTATTGATGTGCAAAAAGGGGAGCTTACTATGAGAGTTCAAGATCAAGAGGTGAAGTTTAATGTTTTCAAAGCTATGAAGTTCCCCACTGAAGAGCCTGAAGATTGCTATAGAATTGATGTAATTGACACATGTGTTCGGCATAATCATGAAGAAACATCCCCATTTGATCAGTTTGAATTAGCAATAATGAATGCATACAATGAGGACAGTTTAGAGTTGGTGAATTACTTGGAGGCTACGCCAAAATTTACTCGTTCTAAGCCAAAGTTTGAATTGTTAGACATGCCATCATTGGGTTATCATTCGAAGCCTTCAATTCAAGAACCGCCATCACTAGAGCTCAAGCCTCTTCCTAGTCATTTGAGGTATGCTTTCCTTGGTGAATCATCCTCTTTGCCGGTTATTATTTCTGCTTCTCTTGAGCCTGAACAAGAAGATAAGTTATTAAGGGTGTTGCGAGAGTACAAAAAAGCGTTGGGATGGTCCATAGAGGATATAAAGGGGATTAGTCCTTTTATTTGCATGCCAAAATCCTTATGGAGGATGATCATAAGCCCTCTATTGAGCACCAACGTCGACTTAACCCAATTATGAAGGAAGTGGTGAAAAATGAGATTCTCAAGTGGCTTGATGCAGGTATAATTTATCCTATTTCTGATAGCTCATGGGTTAGTTCGGTGCAATGTGTACCGAAAAAGGGAGGAATGACTGTTGTGACGAACGATAGTTATGAGCTTATCCCAACAAGGACAGTAACTGGGTGGCGTGTTTGTATGGATTATCGAAAGTTAAATAAAGCTACTCGGAAAGACCATTTTCCCTTGCCGTTCATTGATCAAATGCTTGATAGACTAGCAGGGCACTCCTATTATTGTTTCTTGGATGGATATTCAGGATATAATCAGATTGCTATAACACCAGAAGATCAGGAGAAGACAACGTTCACCTGTCCCTATGGAACTTTTGCATTTCGAAGGATGCCTTTCGGACTGTGCAACGCACCGGCAACATTTCAAAGGTGTATGATGGCAATTTTTTCTGATATGGTAGAGCATTTTATACAGGTATTCATGGATGACTTCTCGGTATTTGGTGATTCTTTCGATATTTGCTTGGAGAACTTAGCATTAGTTCTCAAAATATGTGAAGAAACGAATCTTGTGTTGAATTGGGAGAAATGTCATTTCATGGTACAAGAAGGAATTGTCCTCGGCCATCGAATATCAAGTAAGGGAATCGAGGTGGATAGAGCAAAAATTGAGACTATTGAAAAACTACCACCGCCGTCTTCCGTCAAGGGTGTTCGAAGCTTTCTTGGACACGCTGGATTCTATCGGCGCATTTTATTAAGGACTTCTCGAAGATCTCTAAACCGCTTTGTAGTTTGTTGGAAAAAGAAGTAGTTTTCAAATTTGATGAAAAGTGTCTTGAGGCATTTCAGATCTTGAAAGCAAGATTAGTGTCAGCACCCATCATTGTTGCACCAGATTGAAATCTCCCGTTTGAACTTATGTGTGATGCTAGTGATTTTGCTGTTGGCGCGGTTCTAGGCCAACGAAAAAATCAAATTTTTCATACTATATATTATGCTAGCAAGACATTAAATGATGCACAGTTGAATTATGCCACCACTGAGAAGGAGTTGCTAGCAGTTGTGTTTGCATTTGATAAGTTTCGTGCATATCTCATCGGGACAAAGGTAATTGTTTTTACTGATCATGCCGCTATCAAGTAGTTAATTGCCAAGAAAGATGCAAAACCTCGACTTATCCGGTGGGTGCTCTTGTTACAAGAGTTTGACTTAGAGATTCGGGACAAAAAGGGGACTGAAAACCAAGTGGCGGACCATCTCTCAAGGCTAGATAATGGGGGGAAAGTTAATGATGAGACTATGATAAATGAGTCATTCCCAGATGAACAACTATTTGCTTGTAATCAAAAGAACTTGCCTTGGTATGCAGATTATGTGAACTTCATCGTTAGCAAAGTGTTCCCTCTTGAGATAAGCTCTCAACAAAAGAAAAAATTCTTGCATGATGTCAAATATTATGTTTGGGACGAGCCTTTTTTGTTCAAGCGATGTGCAGATCAGATTATAAGGAGGTGTGTTCCTAAAGAAGAAATTGAAGACATACTTCGACATTGTCATTCATCTAAATATGGAGGCCATTTTGGGGGAGAGAGAACCGCAGCCAAGGTGCTACAATCAGGTTTTTATTGGCCTACATTATTTAAAGATGCCCATTTCTTTGTCTCAAGATGTGATCGATGCCAAAGGGTTGGTAATATTTCAAAGAGACATGAGATGCCACTCAATAACATTCTGGAGGTGGAGATCTTTGATGTGTGGGGAATTGATTTTATGGGCCCCTTCATCTCTTCCTATAATAATCTCTACATTCTAGTGGCAGTCGATTATGTCTCAAAATGGGTGGAAGCGACTGCATTGCCCACGAATGATGCTAAGTTGGTGCTGAGTTTTTTGAGGAAGAACATCTTTACCCGTTATGGCACTCCTCGAGCAATAATCAGTGATGAAGGCACTCATTTCTGCAATAAATTTTTTGAAGCCCTTCTAACTAGATATGGGGTAACTCATAAGATCGCTACAGTCTACCATCCACAAACTAGTGGTCAAGTAGAGATTTCGAATAGGAAAATTAAGCGGATTCTGGAGAAGACTGTGAACCCATCTCGTAAGGATTGGTCCAAACGATTAGACGACGCATTATGGGCTTATCGGACCGCCTACAAAACACCAATTGGAATGTCACCTTACCGATTGGTTTTTGGCAAGGCATGTCATCTCCCGGTCGAACTAGAACACAAGGCATTTTGGGCAATAAAGAACTTGAATTTTGATTTAAGAGCCGCAGGTGAAAAACGTCTTCTACAACTAATGAGATGGATGAGTTCCGTCTCCAAGCCTACGAGAATGTCAAATTGTACAAAGAACAAATCAAAAGATGGCATAACAAGAAGATATTGGAGAGACATTTTGAGCTAGGACAACGTGTCCTCTTATTCAACTCTCGTTTGAAATTTTTTCCGGGTAAGCTCAAATCAAGATGGTCGAGGCCATTTATTGTTATTAAAACATATCCACATGGAGCCGTTGAAGTTCAAAATGAAATCACGAAGAACATCTTCAAGGTGAATGGGCAACGTCTTAAACATTATTGGGGTGGTGAAATTGATCGTCAGAAATCCACCATCACTCTAGCAGACCTGGTGTGATTTTAGAGAAAGTCAAGCTGAAGACTTTAAAACAAGCGCTTCTTGGGCGGCAACCCAAGCATTCTAAACTCTCTCTTCTTTTATTTTGATTTTCATTATTAATTTCAAAAAAAAATTTAATTAGTTTGCTTTTATCATAATTTTTACAATTTTTCTTAATTCTATTTAATTTTGTTTTGTTGAAACATGTTGGGAGTCTCTAAGCAATTCAAGGGCATTGGTAACATGATGCAAGGCTGTAGAAGTACAAATTGAAGAAGCCGTGGCATCTATTCATTTACAGCCGTGGCATCTAACACAAACAGCAGGTCCTGCTCTCACAGTTCGAAGAGGCCGTGGCTTAACTCTTTTCAGGCCAAGGCCCGCGTCCGTGACAGAACTGATCAGAAATATAAAAATGCGGGCCATGGTATGATATTCTACTAGGCCTCGGCTCAAACTCGTACCCAAATAGAAAAAGGGTTACACTTGCCCTAATATTTCTAATATTACACAATTTCACAACCAACCTTTTCTTCGTGCCTCAACGATAGAAAACTCTTCTTCTCTCTCCCTCTTCTCCAGCATTATTTTTATATCTCCCTCTCAATATCCAAGGGTGGCGAAAGAGAGATCCAATCCGTGACCATGATTTCACCAAATTTCAATGGATATTTCAAGTACTTTCTTTGTTGATTTGACCAAATCAAGTGAAACACCATCAGGTTTTGTCTGTAAGTCTTACATTTAATTAACCTATGTTGCATATTGTGAATAAATATTTGATTATTTGGATTGAAAAATTCAAGTTTTGATTACACTTGTGGTTGTTTGGGAGTGTTTGATGGATTTAATTGGTGATTGGTGATTGATGTTGAGTGATTGGTGAGTGATTGATGTTGGAATGGGTGTGTGGAGTGTTTGATTGGTGGAGTACTATGTGCTGCAATATGTACAGTCTTTTATGACAGTAACTGGTATTACTAAATTTTGAGGAGATCATTAAATTTTTGTGCACACCAGGTGTTTGTGAAAAGTTCAATGACAATGAGAGAGGTTGGGAAGGTTAAGTAGTTGCAAATTTTGGGGGTTATTTGATATACATGGTGCTTGTTGGATATAATTAAGTGTAGTTGCTATACTTTTCATTTTGACTGTAGGTGATTGAGTTACTATTACTTATTGTGGAGTCGTGATTTTTAACCACCGATTGTGAACAGTAACAGAACACGAACTTCAACATTTCATCATTACCACCAGGACTACATGATAATAACAATGAAGATGGCGTGGATGATGCTGATGACTACTGACCGCCAATAAATATTTCAGGGAAGTTCTTTCACCTACCTTTGATTCTAATTGATTACATTGGGGACAATGCAATAACTAAGTTTGGGGGTAGGAGTAGTATTTTTTTGAAATTTTCTTTGATTTGCTGGTTTGCTTTCATGTGTTTAAGTTTAGGTTTTGGTGTGTTTAAGTTAGTATTAAAAAAAAAATTATTTTGTGATGACTTTTGCTTGATAATCTGCAGCCAATGATAATGATTTTGATTTAATACATACATGATTCTTAGAAAATGATGGAGGTTGAACTTATCTATGTGCTTCACTCTGATGAAATTCATTATTGTTTTGAACTCTTTACATTGAGCTTATAATCTTGATGCGCTTGATTGTTTGATACACTTGGAGAATGTTTATGCTTTTGAAAGTAATCCATGATCTCAATGAACTCTAGAACTTATTTGATTGTTACTCGAGGCGAAATCCTAGGTTGCACTTAATTAGGGACATGATTTAGGTCATTCTTGGATCGATTGAGCCTTTTAAGCTTACCTATGTTGATTTTATCACTAGTCTTCCCCATTGAGCCTTGTTTCCAATTTTCTTTGGCACCCACAACTCTAACCAAGTCTTTTTGTCTAATTTTTTCAAGATTTGACCCATCACCTCCTAGGCATATTGATTGCTACTAGATAATTTTGAGCTATGCAAATAAGGGTTGAAGGTGAAGTTCATGGAATGTGGAAGGCAAAGTTTCAAGAATATTTAGTTGAGGATTCGAAAATACTTATGTTGAAAAAAAATAAAATTTCTTATTACTACATCCCTTCTTGTAAAAGAATGCATTGAATCAGATAAGTTTGGGGGTGCAGTAGGCTATATATAAATATAAAAAAAGTATGAAAAAAAAATGGTGAATAAAAGGTTGTCAAGGGAATGAAGTGAAAATGAAGTAAAACAAGATTGAGAATACGGAGTGACTTGATGTTGAAATGTAAGTTTGCGCTCTATGAAAATCCTAAGAGATTGATGTGTCTAAGGGGTGATCTAAGCCACAAAATTTCCTTTTATCCTACCTTTAACCCAGCCACATATTACAAGTCGAATTAAAGTCCTATTGATTCTTGATTGAGTGACAACCTACATTAGTGGAGAATAGCATGAAAAGTAAGCCTATGGAGTTCATCAATTTCAATATCTAGAGATCACTTGTGTTTACTCTTAATTGCATAAACTGATTTGAGTTGAAAACTAATTAAGTGATAAGGGGTTGTTTGCACATATGTGGATGGTTCAAGGTGAGGTTGAATGACATTTGGGTTGAAAATCTAGACTGTTTCAATTTCTAAAGTTTTCTTTTGAATTGTGAAATTTGCACAATCTTTGAGGCAAGTGTGGAGAATCAAGCTAGTATCATCACTTGTGTTTTCTTTATTTTAGATTTCTTTCCCTTAGTTAGGTTTTTCTTTGTTTTTGTTTTGCTCGAGGACTAGCAAAATGTTAAGTTTGGGGGTATTTGATGAGTAGGTTTTATACCTACGAATTAACCACTTTTAAATATAATATTCTGTTAATTTTAGAGTCTTTTAGTTGTTTTTATTTAAGTTTAGTTAGTTTTATACTTTTTATGTGTTTATATGTTTTTATTTGATTTTTATGCTTATTTTACAGATTAGTAACAATATGGAACATTGGGATGTTTGCATACGTTTAGGAAAAATTCTGGACTCAAATTTGTTCACTCTCGGAAGAAGGAAGCTAAGCATACAAGCTAGAAAGTCTTCAAGCCGCAGCTTGATAGAAAACGAGGCCGCGGCTGGAATTCAAGAAAGGCATAACAGAAATATAAAAATACACGTCGCGGCATGATATATTGGGAAGCATGGCCTGCCTACGTTTCCAGCTTTACACGATTAATTTGTGGTGACCGAATTAGAGACGGATTTTGGGACTCTTAAACCCTAATGACTCCATATCTATAAATAGGAAAGTTTAACCCTTATTTGGGGATAGAAGTTTTGGGATTTTTCTTGGAGGCAGAAGATTGAGAAGGAGGACGGGAATTGGAGATCGGCTCTTGAGTTTTATCTTCTTTAACTTTAACTCTTCTCTTAATTTTATAATCTAAGAATGCCTGAATACTTGATTTTGTTTTCTTTTCAATGATGAACTAATTTCTATTCTAGGATTATAATGGAACCCATTCATGATATTTGATTAGTTTTCTTTCTTTTTTCTATGATCCCACATGTGATTGTTTATTCTATCCAATGTTTAATGCAATTTGATTAACTGATCATTGATTGAATTAATTTGGTGAACCTTAATAATATCGACAGAGTTATTTTGTATTCATGACCTAGATAGATTAACATATGCTAATTTGAGATAGGAATATACTCAGGTTGCATGTGCATTCCTTATGAGAACTTATTCTTAATGAATTCTTCTTGATTTGATTCTCATAAGCATATAGGGAATTAGTCTAGAAGGGTATTTTTACATGACCATCGGAAGAGGCTTGTAGAGAATTTAGTGTTCTTGGATGACAATCATAGTGGATTAATTTATCATAGAGGGAAGGAGAATTAAATCAAGTGGATTGTTTGGGGGAAATTATAAACCTAGATTTTATCACTCATTGATTTTAAATCTGCAAGTTTATTTTCTCTGTTATTTTTCTTGTTTAGTTTTAATTCCTATTTTTGCTTTTGTTTAGATAAAATTAGAGTGAGATAAATTGGTAATTAGCAATAGATTAGTATTTAGTCTCCGTGGGAACGATACTTTCTTATCATTTTATTACTTGTTTCGATACGTATATTTGCGTGCGTAAATTTAGACAACAACTTTTCTAACCACAAAGCAATTATCTATGAAAAGATTTGTTTCTTCTTTGAGACAGTATTGTATAGGTGTGGTTTAGCGTTGTCTAGATGGTATTTATGGATGGGGAGAGGATTTTCCTAACCACAAACCAATTATCCATGAAAAAAATAGGTTTCTACTTAGGGACAATAGGGGGAAAATGGAAATTTCCTAATTGGATCACCTTATGGCATTAAAAAATACGATCTGATGCCATGGGGTTGTAGAGGATGAAATTCAACGAACTTTAAAAAATGATACAAAAAAAATACTTGACTCTTCACTGTTGAATTTTAATTTTAAATCTGGGTACTAGCTAGGTAGCCATCCATTTTAAATTCAATGGATCAAGCTTTTTTTGTTATTTATTTATTTTTGAATTTGAGTTTTTTTCATAAAATCTAGAAGGTTGTGGTTTTAGTTGGTGACAATGAGATAATTAATGTGGTCTCAATGGACCCATTTTAAGATTTGAAATCTTAAACTTGAAATTGTGAGCAAAGGATTTGTGTAACGAAAGAAAATTTATTACATATATCGAAAAATTAAATTAACTATATTGACCTACTTTTCTATTGAATTTTAAAAAAATATTAAAAAATAAATCGTAATATTATCAATCTAAATTAAATATTTGCTAGAAGGAGAACTTGACAAATAAAGTGTACAATTCGGGAAACCTTACCATAATTATGATCGGAGAATTAGAATATTTAATCAAAATAGATAAAACTAAAAATTTTAAACAGAAGTTATTGTTAAGTTCAAAAGCATCGAAAAGTATAGTATACGAATTTAGTAAGATAAATTACAAAAATATTAATTTTATCATACTTAAGACTAAGGGGTATTTTTTTCAATAGATAAAAATCATTGAAAATTTTTAAAAATCCAAGATACACAATTTGAATTGGTCTAATATATCGGACATAACGAACAAAAGAAAAATATATATAATTTAATTATTTTTTATTATTAAAATATTAAAATAATTTTTTTATATATAAAATTAGGTTTAAATATAGTTATTTATAAAAGAGAGGCAGATTTGAAATTATCGAATTGTTAAAGAGGTTTCATGAGCCCACTTCTTTATCACAAACATAAGTAACGACTGAGATTTAATCTTGTCATAAATCTTGAGGATGCAAAAAAACTAGCAAATTTCAAACTCCCGCCCATCTCACTTATACTTGCTCGCACAGCTCTCCCACAGTCTCTCACAACTCTAACTCTCTCCCCTTTCTTTTTCTACATCTTATTTAGCTGTAGATTGCAACAATGATGGTGAAGCTTGGTTGCCCATCATTGTTGGGTCCTTTAAAGAAGTCAAGTTTAGAGGTTTCATGGGTTCGTTTCAAGGTTAGCGGCTCCATGAACCTAAATTTGAACAAAGGGTCTGGGTTTGATCAAGAATCATCTAGGTTGCTTTTATCTGGGTTTGATCAATGTATTGATTGAGTTTTTTATTCCATTCCTCGGCCAACTCCTACGCTCAAGGTTCAATTTACCTTGGGATTTGTTAGTTAAGTTTTTCTCTTTATCTTTTCTTTGTTTTATAATTTTGAGTTTTTGTGCTATTAGATCTTGCAAGAAATTTTTAGTAATTTCTTTGTTTTATAATTTTTTTGAGTATCTCTCTACATTAAGTTTTTCTCTTTTATCTTTGTTTTATAATTACGAGTTGGAGATTAAACTAGCATTGTTGGATTAGATATTGATTTATGTGATTTTAGTTGTTTGGGTATCGAAAATAGTGGTATCTTTGCAAAAAGAAATCCAGTTCTTTGTTTCCAACTCTACTAAGCATGCAAATTAGATGATAGGGTGTTCAAGCTTAATGTGTATTTATTTTCATCACAATAAGATACTAATTTGTGTTTTAGATTAAGCATGAGAAACACATTGAAATTACATTACGAACATATTAAATCTAGGAACGTCACACATTAATTGCTTACATGCATGTTCCCTGCGGAGTGTGAAATATCCAGTTCTAATTTTATTTACTCTCATTCTAAAATCAACCAACTTTTTTCTCTCATTAATTTGAATTTTTTATTCCAAGTTCAAAGAAATTCAATATCTATAATTTGCCATTTTGAATGAGACGGGCAATGATTGAGATTTTCCGCGGATCAATCTGACCTCCATGGCACTATATGGTGGTATTAAACGTTAAAAGGCATCTGTTTTCTCTACAATCATGAGGTTTGTGTACTTTAGGAACATTTGTGTTAAGGACATCCACCTACATCTATACATCAGGTGGAGTCCGAGGTCTTTTTTAGAGGTTCATATACCAAAACCTTAAGGTCAT
The DNA here is from genome assembly GCF_017979445.1 of Akebia trifoliata. Classification (NCBI taxonomy): domain Eukaryota; kingdom Viridiplantae; phylum Streptophyta; class Magnoliopsida; order Ranunculales; family Lardizabalaceae; genus Akebia; species Akebia trifoliata. Next base: position 8,691,159 of record NC_141388.1, on the reverse strand, counting down.
GATTTGATCTCAGTCTTATCAACATGTGTAGCTATTGAATATTTTATTATATATTGGTTCATAAACTTGGGACTGTATTTCCTTTTCCCTTCTACCATGCAAAAGTATACTTAAAATATTTGATTAGCTTACCTTACCTTGGCACGCTTATGTTTGACGTTCTCTCTTTATTTTTAAGAAATGATTTGCTCTAAATCATGCTAACAATTGCTCTAAATCATGTTTTTTTTTTTTGTTTTTTTTTGTTTTTTGTTTTTAGTGTTAATGTGGTGTTTAAATAGTTATGTTCTAGCCCCAACTGTTATCAGCCCAGTTTATGTATTGATCATGCTCTAGCCCCAACTGATCATGCTCTTAATTATGTATGGTTTGTTTTTTCTTTATGTACTGTTATTAACCCTGTTATCAATAGATTCTCTAAATCATGTTTAATTACGTTTGAGATTTTCTCTCTATCTCGAGGATAATCATGTTCACTCACTTCTTTTCTGTGGAATCGTGTTGTTACCCTGAATCATTTGATAATAGTAGCAGCGATAGGAATTGTTTTTTCTTTCTGAGTTTTTATTTCATTGTAACATATTTATTTTTTATGGAAGTTGGATTCACAAACTTCTATGCCTCTATGTTATTCATGTACAGGTTCCAGTGGCTCCCATACAAAGGGGTGACACTCCCCTTATTATGAGATGGAAATGAAGAAATGAAGAAAATAAAAAAGACAGTGTTGCTTTAATCATCATCTACTTAGCTTACTCTTATTGTTGAGATTTAATTCCATTAAAGTTCAATCAAAATTGTACTCCGTGTTTACGATCGATAATTTTAATTGAAATGTTTTGCTTTTCGATTCTTGGTAGATAGATTGTAATGGAATAAGTGTTTAGTTTTTGCTCACTAATATATATATTAACATCATATGTATTGTGTTTTATTGTATGTATATGTCTAGAGAGTGGGAGTTAGTGTTTATGATGTGGATAACTGTCGATCAATGTGGGATGTATAGTTGATGTGTATAATACTTTTATATTATTTTTATAGTTATGTTTTTTAAGAAATAATATATATAATTAATATGATATTGTGACTGGAACGCAATTGAATATATGAATTTTGATTATGGAGATATGTTTATACATGTGAAATTTTTTTCATAAAACTAATTTTTAGAGAAAATTCTATCAAAATTATTTGGAATAAATTCATATCATATTTTAGATTTGAAGATTTTGATTTTTTTTCTCCACCCTCAAAATTTGAGAAAATCTAGATCCTAAATTAAGGGCATGACAACGTGTGTGCAAGAGAAAGAAATTTGTTCAAAATTACTTGCAGTCCTATGAGAAAAAAATCATTCGTTAGGAGTCTATATTTTAACCAAAACATGGCACGGAGACACCATACCTTTTGTATAAAAACGCGGACACCTTACTTAATCCTAATTCTTTAGAGTGTTAATAATATAATGCCTTTTTTGATGCACTCCCCTGACGCCTCCTAACGTGTTTTCTCACAGTCCAACAGACATTTGACATATGGCGTGAATGATATTAGCAATACAGAGAAAGCTTCTCTCTCTTGTCCGCACGTCTTCTACTAACATGTTTATTTCTTTAAGGTTTCAATTCATAAAAAAGGTCGTTGGGCCCACATTGACTATCACATTAACAATTCAACAACACAGTCTTTTAAATTTTATGAAAATATTTATTTTTTGAACTTGATCCAAGATGTTGAAAATGATCCAATATAAAAGTGTTGTAGAATATGAAATTTTATGAATATTAACAACAACAAAAATTAATTAATTAATTTTCATTGTTGTATTTTAATTTTAAATTTTAGATATTCTATAACCGTCATTTTTAACACCATTGATCAAGTTGAGAAACATTATTTTTTATTGTTACATATTTTTTTACAATTAATGTTTTCATGAAATCTAAAAGGTTCTAATATAATAATTCATGTGGATATCGCAACTTTTTGGGCGGTGGATGTGCAGCAGGAGAGAGAAGTTCTTGTATTATTATTTATGTCAGCAGTGCCACATGTCAAAATGGTGTTGGGCTGTGCGCAAACAATCACTCGCAACCATCGATGAAAAACAGGGACAACATTGGTGGTGTGGGTGTGGGTGTCTGGTTGGTATTTGGGTTTCGCTTGTTAATGAGATGAGCCCACATTTGCCTGATTAAAGAGAAAGTCACATCTCCGGAATCTTTTGTCGAAGGATAGATGAGAACTAAATGCTCTGTCTCAATCCTCTCCCACGTATAGGGATTAAATGGGTTGGATTCGGCTCAAATTTGAATATATCCATATTCATATCCGAATTTGTTTAATCAGATCCAAATATGTATCTATATCCAATTTGAATTCTACTAGTTAAACTATATTCAAATCATTTTGATTTCACTCAATCCAAATATGAATCCAACCCCATAGAATTGCTTGATTTGGGGCGAATAATTCCGAATGGTTCGGTATTTTTTCTTTTATATATGTTTTTAATTATTACTATTCTATTTTATCATTATAATCATTTTATTTTATAAGAATTTATTTATATTAAAATAGTAGAAAATGACATTTTGAAACACTTTAAAATATAATTTTCAAAGTGATATATAATTCAGATCTAGACCGATAAATGAATGGATCTATGGAAAAAAAAATTCGAAACAACAAATAAACAAAAATACATACAAGGATTTTTGTGTTTCGGCAGTACCCCTTGCACCTCTGCAACTTTGCGTAGCACCAACAGAATGCAAGGCATATCATATACAACAAGATCCGTAATCAACTCGAATCATGGGACATTAAATCATATTCGACCCATTTTTTATTCAATCTACTCCAAGGACGCAAACACGCTAAATTCAGACTTTGGATAAAATCCAACCCATTTTATGTCCTACCAACATATGAGGGCAATAAAAAGGTCTTCTTTTTTCTTTTTTTCTTTTTTTTCCTTTTTCTCCTTCCCAACATCAACTAGCCTTATAACGAAGACATTCCTCATTCGCCAACATGGGAAGGTATATTTGGAAAGTATCAAATCAATATCTTGATGTACTTAAGATTATATTATTCAATTAAGGTAGTTATGTTTGTAAGTGAAGTAGCAAAAACATATGAATCAATAGATTTAATTAATAAACAAGCAATGCTTAAAAGAAAAAAAGAAAAGAGCTAAAAAGTAACTAAGAGAGAAAAGAGAATTGAATTAATATGTTTTGAATTTCATTTTTGAAGCTCCTTATTACACTACAATTAAAAAAAATAAAAATAAAAAGAATTCACCTGCTAGATCCAACTATTCCAGTTTTATTGCAAAAACTCCGTTGGAGTTCTCACAACCTTACTTATAGAGTTTGTTACTCAACAAACCTTACTTTATCAAGTTTGTTACCCAGCAAACCTTGGAGTGAGAATTCACATCATAAAATTCAAATTGATTTAGTTGAATTTTCATTCAACAAACCTTGGGTGGATCCTAACCACATCAATTTGTGGCATCCAAAGACATGATCTCATACCACAAGGTTATTAGAATAATTTTTGGATGGACTTTGATAAATAAATAAAAAATTACTTTTCACCATTAAATTTTAGTTTTAAACTTAGGAGTTCGGTAGCTCCTTATATAGATAATTTCATTATAACAACTTAGAAACCTTCTAAAATATTAAAAAAATACTTTCCTAATTTATTTATAAAATAATAATAATTTTTAATCTTATTAATTATAGTTAAGTTTAGACACTTTCTAAGCATTTATATTTATAACCTACAAAAGAAAAATGAATTTAAATAAAAATAAATTTTTTAAAACAAATTAAAACCTAACAAGGAGTGGTATGCTAAAAGTAATTACGAAATAAAAATCCTACTACAACTAGAAAATATAAACAAATCCTATTACAAATAGAAATTAGAAACAAATTCAACTAGAGTTAGGAAATGACTTGAGACTTTCTTAATATTAGGATATCATGGGCCCTATTAACACCCCAACTTATCAATCAAGAAAAAAAAAAAAAAAACAAATAATAAGGTAGTTATGTTGCATTTTATTAAGTTGTCTCAAAATATACTTAATCATGTTGATGTTGTCATTATAGTAGTTGTGTAAGTACATGTATACAGCTTTTTCTATTTAATGGAAGTTAACTAGGGGTCAAAATCATTTGAATTATTCAATACTTTATCCAATAGTAGGGATGGCAACATGGTGGGTTTAGGGTTTTGCTTAAACCGGCCCCGATTAACCACTTCAACCCCGACTCAAGTCTAATTTTTTAATACATCCCCACCCCTAATAGTATTTTTAAACTCCGACCCCTCCCTGTCCCACCCTTTAACACAAGGTTTTTTTTTTTTTAATCAAATTGGAAAATCTCCAATTTTTTAATATAAGTAAATCCTAATAAAATTTTAGAAGATGCAAAACCGTCCCTACTTCAAATCTGACTCGATTTTCAGTTTTAATACCAAAACCACCTCATAATCATTTAATGGTGTGAAAATCCGACCCTATAAGAATGGACTGGGATTGAATTTCATCAAGGTGGAACAAGATAAACATGTTAGGCTATTGAAATTTGGAACAAGACATGCTAACCAGGTCCATATGAAATAATAAGGTTAGGACCTTTATATTGAGCTTGAAAATTAAGATACAGTTTGGTTCAAAATATATTTTGGTCTGCCAAATCTAGGCAACTTTTAACACAAGCAACTTTCATCGTTAAGAAAGAGAATATTTTTTGTTTCCACCTCCAAAAATATGACCCTTCGAATCAAAAGGATTCATTGTTGTTTGGAGGTCTACCAAATAAATTTTCCTAGTTCTTCATAATTTTTTTATATTCTATGGTCTATCCATACATAGAAGGGACCAATGAACAACAAACCACAACAAATTGGAACGAAGTATTTAGCATCTCATCATACACTCAATGTATATTTCAACATAGGCATTAATTTTGTCTCCCCTGAGAGAGAATTTTCCTCTAAGCGTATGTTTGATTAAATATGGAAAATGGGGTGGGAAATCAATTTCCATGGAAAATGATAATTTTCAAATGTTTGATTACACATGGAAATGGAAATCTATTTTCCAACTCAATCAAAAAGTCCACCAAAATGTTGGATTTCACTTTCCCACCCATATAGGCGGGAAAGTGAAATCTACCCATATTTTTCATCCCCAATTATTCCCCACTCATATCTTTTTCTTTCCTATTACCACCACCACCGTTACACTAACTTCATCATCATCGTTGTCGCCGTCACCGTCTCCATCTCTATCATCACCATCTCCGGCCACCTTCTCTCTCTTCTTCTCCTTCTTCTCCATCCCTCACCTCTTTTGCCACCACCACCACCATGTTTTCCTCATCATCTTCTTCCTCACTTACCTCTGCCACTGTCACCATCACCATCACGTTCTCCCTTTTTCTTCCTCATTTACTTTCACCGCCACCATTGTCGTCGTCGTCGTCATCGCCGCTGTTGCTATCCCAGCTGCCGCCGCCACATCCTCCCCCCTGCCTCTTCCTCCTCATCTTCTCTTCTTCTTTTTTCTCATATTTTTTCTATGATTTTATCCAAGTAAAATCAAACAATAGAATTTACCAAAATATGCATCGAAAATCAATTAATTCCCGAAATGGTGCACTATTGAAATTGATTTAAAAAAAATGGTAATATACCATTTTTGGAAACAAGTTTTTTTTACCAAATCAGTAAAAAAAAATTGAACAGTGTTTTGATATAAAAAATTTCATGAAGTTCTCAGGACTTTAAACTGGAAAGTGCAATATGTTTGTTTGGAGGGAAACAAACGCAGTCTCTCACGCATTAGGTAATTATGCAGTGTCACTCCAAGAATCAAGAGAGCTCTCTGATGTTTCGAGTCTGCCCATTATTTCTAAAAAAATGCCTAATGGGATATAATATGAGGTTACCTCTCTGTTCACCAGTGCAATTTCTACGATCTCCGTGATTAATCAAAATGAAACTAATATATAAGGTTCAAGTTTGTACTCTCAAGCATCAACAGAAAATCTGACAACAGTAGTACTATTGGTGGTGATATTAGTTTCATTTTGATTAATCACGGAGACCGTAGAAATTGCACTGGTGACATATTTCCCAGTATCAGAAACAAAAATTGCATTACCGTAGATAACTAGATCTCTGTCTTTCCAGAGAATGAGGGCATATTGACCTTCGCCTCTTGCAGTGTAAGTAGCCCAAATGGACCTCTCGTACGTATCATAGATCACAAGATTCCCATCAGTCAATTTCTAGCAAACCCACCCGTCCTCGTTGACCAAATTTTGTATCCGCTGTCATAAAGCACAAGATTGCAATCTCGTCACATGATTAAGGTGTAGTAATTATATCGGAGATAGTTCCCAAGAGGGAGGTATTCACCGCTGTACAAAGTGTTTATGTTTTGGGCATGGCAAGGTTGGTTGAAAATAAGGTAGAGGAAGAGAAGAGCAGAGGTGATCATGGGTTTGGGAAGATGAGAAGCAGTAACAAAGTTGCAAGCCATGATTCTCAAACTTTGGTGTGTTGGTGTGTGCGGGTTTGGGGGGAGGGTGGTAATTATGGATGGGGAGAGGACTTTTCTAACCACAAAGCAATTATCCAAGAAAAACAGAACTTTCTACTTATGGAAAGTATTATGTATGTGTGTGTGTGTGTGTGTGTGTGTGTAAGGGGACACCATACTTGATCCTGATTCTTTAAGAATGGGAGAGGACTTTTCTAACCACAAAGCAATTATTCAAGAAAAAGAGAACTTTCTACTTATGGACAGTATTTTGTATGTGTGTGTGTGTAAGGGGACACCATACTTGATCTGATTCTTTATGATTGGGAGAGGAGTTTTCTAACCACAAATTAAAGCAATCATCCATGAAAAGATTTGTTTCTTCTTTGGGGCAGTATTGTGTAGGTGTGGTTTAGTGTTGTGTGGATGGTATTTATGGATGGGGAGAGGATATTACTAACCACAAACCAATTATCCATGAAAAAAACATGTTTCTACTTTCTTAGGGACAACATCTATGGGCCTTTTCTAATCCCAAAAAATTTCCTAGGGATATAGCCTGTCATCACATCCATTTGTTTAACGTTGTTGTTTGATTAACATTTTGTGTGTTTCCCTCATCAATGAGATGGATCCCACATTCGCCTGAGAAGATAGAAAGTCTCATCTCCAACGTCTTTAATTTGTCGGTTGATAGATGAGAACTAAACGCTCTCTATCATACCGTCTCTCCAACATTCGAGGAAAAAAGAAAAGGTTTTTTATTTTTCTTATTTCCAACACCACTAGCCTCGTAACGAAGACAATTCTCATTACCCAACAAGGCAAGGTGTATATGAAAAGTATCGAATCAAGATCTTTATGTACTTAGGTTTCAATCATACAATTAAGGTGGTTATGTTGAATTGTATTAAGATGTATCGAAATATATCGAAGCATGTTGATGTTGTGCTAGTTATGTAAGTACATGCTTACATCTTATTTTATTTAATAGACCATTTTTAAGCAATTATCATTTTTTTTTAAATTAGACCATTTTTATTGCATAAGCTTGATAAACTTGTTATGCAATCATTCTTATTGGAGGTGATATTTTTCCGGTTTTTAAAAGTTGAGGACTAATTTACGCATTGTTTCGAAACATGGATGATCGTGTAACTGATAACATGACAATGATGTAAAGTTAGATTTTGGCTGCTTTTGCTTTGCTCCAGACTCTGATGATAAATATATTTTGTTGGACACTTATGATCATTATGCTTTTCTCTTTTAATTTACTCTCATTTTAATTTTTATATGGGATCTGATAATAATGGGGAGATATATTGTACTGCCCAAGCGTTCCAACATTGTCTGAAATTGCAATCAATTTATATATATATATATATATTCATAATTTAAAAATAAAAAATAAAGGTGATGAGAAGCAATTACTTACACACTAACATGACCTACTTTAACCAGCTAAGTGTCCAACAAGTACTTTAAAAATACAAGATGAGAATTACCGTGTTTAGAAGATGGTAACAAAGAATCTAGTATTTTAATTTGAAATTCAATAATAAGCCAATGAATTAAATGTTAATCAATCCAACCAAATTGAACGTAGTACCTCACGGTTGTTCAACCAATTTAATCAATTTTAGGTTAGTATCTAGCTATCTACATGAAATCAACTACAAATCACAATGATTTTCAACATGATTGCAATAAGAGCTGCTATTGGCACCCCCAACATTTTAAGTTATTTTTCACATCCCCATTAAAGATTAAAACATACTCTTCAAGTAATACAAAGGTTGTGTTAAAATCACAATCACGCCATTTCAAAACATCATAACACTGGTTCAGACAATTTCAATAGATGTTAAAATTATGATTAGGCTCAAATAAAATCCTAAACAGAGGGAAAAAATCTAGAAGAGAAAGAGCTTCTATTGGCACCCCACCATTCACTTATTTTCTTTTTTTTAATTAGGGTGTACTAAGTAAAAGGTGGACTACCACTAATAGACTCCTAGATTTCATGGATTACCAGAATAAAATTATTTTCTTTATTTTACTCATTTTCAAATCTTACTAAGGGTCGTTGGGACCATGGATTATCAAATTGTCAATCTAACACTCTTAACATCGTTCTAGATTTCATGGAAAAACCCAGATAAAAATAAAATTATTTGAACTAGATCTAGAGTGTTGAAAATGGATTATCACTGAACTCCCAAAACTTAAAATCAAAACTCATCGGTGAAACATAATGATTTTTTATTTATTTTTTGTTCCAAAGTTCTTAAATTTCATCCTCTACAAGCCAACAATATTCAATCATGTTTACAGATGCCAAGTGTGAGCTCACCACTCTTTTTAAGACTTGAGATCTTACTAAGTATGTCAAGCTAGTTTGACTCAAGATTGGGAGAATTTTCAACCACGACCATTAATCCATGGTATTGTTCAACATTCACAAAAGAGAGCGGGAGGGGGGAATCTAACCATCAATCAAGAAGGTTAAGAAAGTTAAGCAAACCTGCAAACAAAATCTGATGAAAAATCAGATCCATAGAATAGAAAACGGAATATAAAATTTCAGAAAGAGTTGTGCTAGAGTGACTTTAATGACACGGGGACACCTTGACGTGGTGGTGGGCGCATGTTCGTAGATGCATTTTACTTGTATCTCGGAGAAGAATCATTTACAGGCATGCATGCACCACCATGTCAAGTTGTCCTCCACTAAGGTCATCACTCCAACATTAATAGAAATCAAAGATCAAAAACAAAATTAATTTATTGGCCTTCAATACCATAATCCATAGAAGCTTAACTACCCTTATTAAAATTTGAAAGCTTATTCAGGTAATAAGGCAAGTTTTTTTTTCCCCCTTCTTTATAGATTTAGGTGAAATTTTAAATAAAAACCTATAATAAATAATAATTTTAATAAAAATGGAAGTGGCATTTTTGGAACTGGGCGAAAATGATAATGAGGTAATTGCGTTGAAAGGAAAAGACACTATGTCTCAATTCTAACACATTAACTAAGAATATTTTTTTCCCTCACAATCCTATTTCTAAGGAGATGGATGAAAAGGAGAGCAAACTATCATAATCAAAGAATTGTATAATTAGCCTAGAAATGAAGTTATTTGAGTCAAAGCAAAGAATATGAGTTGTGTGGTATAACATCAATAGAGCAAACTATCATACTCATAGAATTGGATAATTAGCCTAAAAATCAAATCATCTAAGCAAGAGCAGAGAACAAACCTCGAAGGTCAGTAAGACCAATCAACCGAGATAGTTTCAAGGCAAAATTTCGTTAACTCGGGTGGGACAACATCAGCATAATAAGACAGAATTTATAATAGTCAAAAATCGATCATGTGTCAAATCTTTACATTAAATGCGATGTGCATATAAGTACTTATAAAAACAATACTAACATGATATTATCTGATTCACCAACCTACAAACAATGAAATCAAATCAAACTTAATAAATAATGAAATGAGACACTTTTTTGAATCTATTCAATTCATTAGTAAGAATAACAAGAATGTGATTTTGTCACCAAAAGTCAACCCAAGGTTTAGTCATAGAAAAAGTTAATAAAAGACTGCTCAAATAATTTTTATGTAAGGGTATTTTAATTATTTTAGTAAAAAAAAAAACACCTTAGTAAGGGATTTCTGATCTCTCTTTATCGTGTTTAACCCATAGAGTAAGGATCGGAAACAGTGTCCCGTTCCTATAGCAAAAAGCGGTGTCAGCAAACGGTCTTTCTATCTGACACGCAGTCGAAGGTGTTTGTTAGAAAATAAACTTGTTCCACATAGACACCTTATGTAGCTATCGGAACGGGTTACCGTTCTGGATCCTGACTCTAAGCTGAAATGCAGGGATTTTAAGTCGCGCCGCCGCCGCACCGCGTCCTATTTAAACTCGCCCTCGCGGACTTATTTATATTTTGTTTCTACAGAGCTCATCGTTGAAAATCTCTCTGACGAATCTAAAGCATTCTAATCACTGCATAACCCATCGAGTGAGTCAAACGAGTGAACTTGCTCTCGAAAATGGACGCCATGGATCCAACTCGAGCTTTTGTCAAAGATGTTAAGCGGGTTGTAGTCAAGGTTACTTGCATTCTCGCACACCTTTTGATTCTTGATTTGTTCTTTCGATTCTATTTTCTTTTCTAGATTCAATTCGTTGCTTAAAAACCCTAATTTTTACTACAATAGAACCGTAAATGCTTTGCACGATTCTTTTCTTGATAGAAATTGAGTCTGATTTAAGTAATTCTCTACTTGTATCCGATTTAATGTCGTTTTTCTTGGTTAATGGTGGACTACTAGTTCGATCGACATTAGGACTCTGATTTGGAGTTTAATGTTTATTTCATTATTCTCGATTGAGTGTAAATTTGAATCCAATCTTTAGTGACATCCAATAAAGCTTTTTTACCCCAAAATTTGAGCCACAGATGATGTCAATTATTAAATTTCGGATAATTCATAAGTTTCAGTGATTTTTAGTCAGCTTTTTTGGACTAGCAGTTCTCAAGATCTTGGAAAGAGAGCAAACTGATTGAATTGTATGAGTTATTTAAAGGGAAAATTCCCGAAAGGTAGAAAATTTTCAATTTTCAGGGCTTGTTTTGGTAAATTGCCCTTATTTAAATGTAGAACAAACAAACTGTTTGATCATCATAGTTGCTTATGTTGTTTCTTGATTCACAAAGGTTGGGACGGCTGTTGTTACCCGGGCTGATGGAAGATTAGCCTTGGGCAGAATTGGCGCACTGTGTGAGCAGGTGAGCTTAGAATGTCATTCTTGCTTACTGTTGTAGAACATAGAAATGGTAATGTTGGGTTACCATTTATGATGTATGTTTCTGAATGAAATATATGCAGATTAAAGAATTGAATGCTCGAGGTTTTGAGGTTATTTTGGTGACTTCGGGTGCCGTTGGTGTTGGCCGGCAAAGGCTTAGATACAGAAAATTAGTCAACAGCAGGTTCTTATGGATCCCCTTTTTACTGTTGATTTTACTTTCTCTAGTGCATTGGAATATCACTTTGAATTTTTTTTATTTTTTATTTTTATAAAGTATTTTCAGCATTCTTGAACAGTAAAGAAAAATTTATTCTACTTTTTTTACTCTTTAATAGACAAAATTTATTCTCAATTTCTCTGTATATTTCATTGTAATATGGATGTACTATGGGACATAACCTAGACACTAATCATACCTGAGGATTAGATATGATAACTTTGGAAAACCCAAAAAACTGAATTCACCTGGTCTATATAATCAGGAAATAATTGGACTTCTCTATCTCTGTTGTGAAAATTTAATTTGATACCAACAAAGAATTATCACACATCTTGGGGTGCTCTTAGTAAAAGTTGGTGTGGCAATAGAAGCTCTCTAATAATATATTGAAAAATGATCTTAACCGTATGATTGGTTTTCTTTTATCCAATTGATCTAGCCGATAAATTTGCCCATCTATTAGGCATTTTCCATTGATCGTGACATTGAACATTATCCGTCCATTGAACATTAACTGGTGTTTACTGTTTGTTGCTTTATATATTTTGGGCTCCATCCTTCGAGTATTTCGTCTTCTTCAGTGACTCTATTACTTATGCCACATGAACGGTCATAATTTATGCCACATGTCCACTTGGTTTGTGATGCCCTCAATGATGATGATGCTGACTTTCTTTTATGACATCATTAGTCAAGAAGAGCAATATTGGGTAGAAAGATGGTTATATTTTGGTTTGTGAGAGCGCCTATAACGAAAAAAATGTAGAAAGTGCTTGTTTATCTGTTCAACCAAACCCCTGGTTTTATGGAATAAATTTTTCATATGTATATATTTCCATAGAACTACATATTTCTGTTTCCCTCTTTTAGATGGATCTAATTATATTAGATTAAAGGATGATATTGAAGGTAAGAGAGGCGAAGGGTGGAGGTCTCTCTAAAAGGAATTCATAGTTGTTTATGTTTTGCAGCTTTGCTGATCTCCAAAAACCACAAGTTGAACTTGATGGAAAGGCATGTGCAGCTGTTGGACAAAGTGGACTCATGGCTCTATATGATACCTTGTTTAGTCAGGTGAAAATTCCAATACATTTTATTCCAAATTCCATGATTACAAATGCGGAATGTGAAATGTAATTTTCCTTCTATTAAGTATACAACTTCATTTTATTCTTTTGTGTTTCAGTGGGCTTCTTTCAAATATTTATACATTTCTCTATTTTATGCAGCTGGACGTGACATCATCTCAGCTTCTTGTGACTGATAATGATTTTAGGGATCAAAATTTTCGAATGCAGCTTACTGAAACAGTGAAAACATTGTTAAACCTGAAAGTCATTCCTATTTTTAATGAAAATGATGCAATCAGTACCAGGAGAGCTCCATACGAGGCATGTTAATCTTCAATGCTTATTTTCTCTTTTGCATTTGGATAGCTATATTATATATTATTAATGATCACGGAATTATTTTGTTGAAAGAAATTGTTTCTTTAGATACAATCAGTACCAGGAGAGCTCCATACGAGGCATATTAATCTTCAATGCTTATTTTCGCTTCTTTGGATTGTTATATTATATATTATTTATGATCACAGAATTATTTTGTTGAAAGAAATTGTTTCTTTAGATGCATGTGTAAATCAAGTACAAGGCGGCGAACTTGATTGGGCAAGGCCATGACCTGACTATTGTCCAATCCCGTGGTTGGCAAAATTGGCCGAAATTATACCCAACCAAATGCTAAGATGGTTGGTGTGTAATCATTCGAGTGGGGGGTCAGGTTCAATTCCATCAAATAGTTTTCCTCAATGGAGTTGAAATCACCTAACCCAATGGCTGGTGGGCACACAAGAACTTCTATGCATTTGCAACTGGTTGAGTGGAACAACCACCTTACCTATCCAAAAGGGGGAATAAATACTGCTTGAAGTTGTCCATAGAGCATTTGGACATTGCAAGAAAAACCATGCAAAGCTTGTATATTACTTGGGCAATATCTATTGCAAACTTTTAACATAATGATAAACTATTCTAAGATGCTAATGATAGCATCTTTCATGAATATATAGGAAGTTAAAATTCTAAAACAAGCATGTTTCATGTCACATCTGACTTGGTAGCCTGTTATTTTTGACAAAGTACCCTGCTTCAGTTTTAGGTTAACTACAACCTTGGAATCCTTTTATTGAATAATATTTTACACCCCTGGACATTCAAGTGAATGAATATCTAGAGTGATGTGCAGTCTTGGGAAGGATCTATACTTCTAGTAGTATTTTTTATTTTTTTTTGTCAGAGGCCTTGCTGTCCTCTCGTTGGTTACACCATTTATCATGAAATTTAGGGTGATTTAGACATGCCCCCTACATTTTGCCAAATATTAGAGATACCCACCTATGTTTTGAAATTGATGACATGCATCCTCTGACCTTAGTCTTCTAAATAGACTAAGGGGAAAAGACTCGAATGCCCTTGTCTTCAAGTTCTAGCCAAAAACTCATATTCTTCTTCTTATAACCAGTCAACTTCAAGTTCTCCAACGTCCATGGTATATCTACTCAACTTAATTAATCTTCAAATTTTCATTTTCTACCTAGAACTAACCTTGTACATGAAACCCTAGATTTTTCTACTAAAATTCCATCATTTTCAATTTTTCCAAAAATCTTATTTGTTTTTTCTTCCCAAAATGATTCATATATCTTCAAGGTTTTCAACCTCTAGAGTAACTTTAATCTATTCAACCTTATTTTAATCCATCATTTTCTACCTTGCCTTCCTTGTGAAAACCTTAGATTTTTCAACCCGAAAATCTTATCTTGCCTTAAGATTTGAAGGTTGAAGATTTGAAGTAGATAAAATATTAAGATAGTTAATGAAGGTTAAAAATTTATCCAAAGATTACTGATTTTTACAAGAAAAATCTAGATTTTTGACAAGAGGTTGAAGAGGAGGGTGTTCGAGTCTTTTCCCCTTAGTCTATGTAGAAGACTGGGGTCAAGGGATGCATGTCATCATTTTTAAAACATATGGGAGTATTCCTATTATTTAGCAAAACATAGGGGGGCATGTCTAAATCACCCTAAAATTTATTAGCAGTGGATGGTAGTCAAGGTAGTAGATCTCTGAACCCTAATAGGTAGTTACCGTGGTGTAGAGATCAAACTAGAAGAAAAAGAAAATCCACTTATTTTTCTTGATATATCAAGCAAATTAGCAATTAAGCGGTTATACTTAGAGGGTGTAGGCAGATTTTAAACCAGTTTTTGTATCCAACTCACTCAATAATTATTGGATCCAACAAGAAGAGGGCACAGAGCCTCACTTCCCTGACTTACAAGAAAGCCCCTAGTCCTATTTTCTTGTTCTTTTTTTTTTTCTTTTTTTTATTTATAAAAATAACTAAACCTTATTGTCTTCTTTTTTTCCTATGACCATATCAAAATGCTAATTTTTAATCCTTCTAATTTATCAGAACTCTTATCATTTGATCCATGTTGGAACTTCATCAAGAATGAATAACTTGATCTTAAATATGGTTCATTACTTTGCTGCATGCTGACTTTGTTCTGCTGGCTTATACATGTGATACATATCCATCTCAGTGCGATAGTGGCTTCTAGACCCCCAAAAGTTCTTATTTTGTCTGTTCGTTCATCCTTGATTCATTTTAGTCTACAGAGAAAAATATCTAAAAGAATGGGATTTAGCATTGGTTTGTTTCGTTGACATTGCAGGAGTTTTACTGAATGACATGAATGGTTACTGGTTATGTGTGCAAAC
The DNA here is from genome assembly GCF_017979445.1 of Akebia trifoliata. Taxonomy (NCBI): domain Eukaryota; kingdom Viridiplantae; phylum Streptophyta; class Magnoliopsida; order Ranunculales; family Lardizabalaceae; genus Akebia; species Akebia trifoliata. The sequence continues at coordinate 8,675,741 of NC_141388.1, read as the reverse complement.
TTGCCATAATGTATCTATCAAAGATACCTTCTATCAATATCTGATTGTTAGCATTGTTTTCAGGATTCTTCTGGTATATTTTGGGACAATGACAGTTTAGCAGCACTATTGGCTTTGGAACTAAAAGTTGACCTCCTTATTTTGTTGAGTGATGTAGAGGGCCTATATAGTGGCCCTCCTAGCGATCCACATTCAAAGCTAATCCATACATATGTGAAAGAAAAACATCAAGGAGAAATCACATTTGGGGACAAGTCCAGAGTGGGAAGAGGGGGTATGACTGCTAAAGTAAAAGCTGCTGTCTATGCAGCATATGCCGGTGTCCCCGTCATCATTACCAGGTATCCTGCTAATTTATCCTTGAAACATACGTAAGGTACTGTTAGATTTTGGAATTGGAAATGCATATTTTTGAACTATGCCCTCCATTTCTTATTCATGTATACTGGAAGGTGGCATGTGCAAATGCACATGTATCTAAAGGGCTTATTTGTAATTTAAAATATTAAATAAAGGGTGAGTTTGAAGATTAAAAACGATTTTAGGGATGTGCGATTGCAATTTTCTTGCTTCTTGACCAAAATGACCCTTATTATATTAAATCTAAATCTAAAAGTGGGGGCATTTATGGCCACTCAAATTTTGGTGTCAAACCACTTTTGCTCCACCTTCTCTCATTATAATTATAAAGATGTTGAAATAATTGCAATAGCAACCATATGGCAGGAATGGCATGTTTAGAAAAAAAATTGTTGAATACTTAGCTTCAACAACTAATGAGGACTTGTATGTGAGTTGTGGGAATCCACCACTGCAATTACCTACATTAGTTGGCATGATGAAAGTTCTCAGTTAGCCTGGATTATACCATTGAGCTCTAATTTTGTTTTCGTCATTATTGAAGTGGCTTTGCTACCGATAACATCGTAAAAGTACTTCAAGGAGAGCGCATTGGTACTCTCTTTCATCAGGATGCACATTTATGGGCTCCACTCAAAGAAATTGGTGCACGCGAGATGGCAGTCGCTGCAAGGGACTGTTCTAGACGACTTCAGGTGATAGACACTACATGCCTTGACAATCACGATGCTTGCATTTGCTTGAACTGTGAAAATTTTCTGTTTCTTCTGCAAATTGAAGAATATCCATTCTTTTTTCTTTTTCTTTCTTTTTTGTTTTTTTTTTTTCTATTAGTGGTGTAGTTATTGTGATTGTTTTAGTATAAATGATTTGCGTTGCAGGGCCTGTCTTCAGAAGATAGAAGGAAAATTTTGTTGGACATAGCTGATGCTTTAGAGGCAAATGAGAATTTAATCAAAGTTGAGAATGAAGCTGATGTTGTTGCTGCACAGCAGGCTGGGTATGAAAAGCCATTGATATCTCGGTTAGCTCTGAAGTCTGGAAAGGCAAGGCATTGATGAATTTATTGAAGTTTGCTTTTGATGTAAAAAAGTTATCTTTTTTTTCTTCCCCCATAAGCATTCCTTCCTATCTGGTCTTTTGAAATATCATATTCATACTGTTGATTCCATCATGCTGTACTCCACAGATCTCAAGTCTGGCAAAATCTATTCGTGTTCTTGCCAACATGGAAGAACCAATTGGTCAGGTTTTGAAGAGAACAGAGGTAAGGGGAGTGGGTAGTTTGAATATTTCCTTCCACAATCTTATGTTTCCCAAGTACGTCTAGGATACAGACCTAATATGACATTTACATTGAAGATTGAATTATCCAGCACAGATATGTCACTCATTTTAATTATCTGACTGACATAGCTAGATTGCTTAATTTTTCCAACCCCGATGAATAGAGGCAAAGCATGGAAGCTTTATTGGTGTTTTATAATTTACTTAGCATGAAAATTTGGATCAAAATTGTTGCTATCATGCTATATTAAGAATGTTAGCCTCTTTGTGACCAACGAAATAGACATGATCCAGTCCTTTCGCTGGTCAGTGATTACTCTGAAAACTGATAGCTATTCTCTCATTCAGCTTGCAGAAGGGCTTATCTTAGAGAAGACATCATGTCCTTTAGGTGTTCTCCTGATTGTTTTTGAGTCCAGACCGGAGGCACTGGTTCAGGTAAAAAGGAACCTTTCTCTTTATAGCATACATTCAGTGTTTACTTGCTGAGGAGGGTTTTGGAGAATAAGCTGATTTGGTCTCGTTTGTTTGTTTGTTTGTTTGTGATACACTGATCATTTCCTTTGTGTTACTTCTTTGAGGTGTCCTTCTCTGTCTAAGAACTGAATCATTCACATCCTCTCTTTCAAGCATATGTGATTTTTCGAAGTTTTTCTTTTATTTAAGCGCAGTATAATTTCAAAAGGAATCTTGTTATTGGGTTCTCAAAATTTGTGTAGAAGATTACTGTTCTATCTGTTGAAGTGAAACCCTTCCCTCGTTTAGATGATGTTGCTTTGCTGGTTGCAACAATTAGTTTGGTCTAAACTTTTGCTTTTCACATGGACAGAATTTCTTGAAAGAGAAATACCAATTCCGAGTTTGGGCACCGGGCATCTGATCTTAGATATTCCTACTATTTTCTTTTATACTTAACATTGTTGAAGAAGAAATGGCCCTTTTCCTCAATCTGTTATTATTATTTTTTTCATTTGCAACCTTATGTGATGTTTTCTCAATCACCTTAACCGTTTCCTTTTATATCATCAAATAGATAGCATCATTAGCAATTCGGAGTGGAAATGGACTTCTCTTGAAAGGAGGCAAAGAAGCAAAGCGATCAAACGCAATCCTGCATAAGGTTTAGTTTCCTAAGAACAAGGCATTGATTTTAAGGATTGATGTGGAATGTAACATCAGATGTTTTTCATCTTCTTTGTTGGTCGTATAATTTTATTATATTCTATTCACCTATTTTACAGGTTATTACTGAGTCCATCCCGGCTACAGTTGGTGAAAAGCTTATTGGACTAGTGACTTCAAGAGATGAGATTCCTGATCTGCTCAAGGTGGGTAATGTCATCAAGGAATTCAGGAATGTGTGCTTGGAATTATTCATAACACATTGATGTTTAACTCAGTATATGCTCTGCTCCAGCTTGATGATGTGATAGATCTTGTGATACCAAGAGGCAGTAACAAACTTGTTTCGCAAATCAAGGAATCAACAAAAATTCCCGTTCTTGGTCATGCTGGTAAACTAAAATATGTTAGAGATTCTATTTATCATTATGTTGTCCGCACAAGCTTCGATTTTGTTATATGATACATTTTCTATGAGAGCTATAATTTGCAATGTCTACTGTGTAGATGGTATTTGCCATGTTTATGTTGACAAGTCAGCTAACATTGATATGGCCAAACGCATTGTTTTGGATGCAAAGATAGACTACCCTGCCGCCTGCAATGCAATGGTAATTCCTTTATACATTCTTTTGACTGATATGTTAGATGATACTGTGATGAACAGGATTTTACATACTGCAGATCTGGCTTTTTATTTATGACTAATATATGCTATTAGTAATTACTTTCCACTTTTTGTGAGATAATAACACTCGGTGTTGTTCACCTTGGTATTGTCAGGAAACACTTCTTGTACACAAAGATTTGGTGAAGATTGGCGGGCTTAATGAGCTCATTGTAGGTCTCCGCAGTGAAGGTATGGCTTTCTTTATTAAAAAGTTCTCTTTTGATTACCTGGATCTGAGGATATTGGATATGAGTATGGCCCAAGTGTCAGACTTGCCCCAGATCCAAATATCGTGTTTTGTCTGGTTCTGGGATAGCATTGTATAAGATGCATGTTATACATTTTACTCAAAATAGAAATAAATGGTGAAATAGGACTATGATAAAGATGGTGATGATGATGATGCTTTAATATTTTTATTTCTATTTTTTTCGTAAGTCTGCCTGTGCCATATGCAACACAAATCTTATACACATACCGATTCTATACCCAAACCTATACCATGCTATGTCAAAATTGGGCCTCCTTGTTGTTTTGAAGGATCAAGATATTAGTTTTCCGTAGTGAAATTTTATGACCGTTGTTAGGAACATGTGGAACGTAGCTAAAACTAGATATACCTGTTTGTTCTGCAAGATTTCATTGTTTATATGGCAAAAAAGTATCCTAGAGGTGTGCACGTATCAATTCAACAATTATTCACACAATGCTATAGTGAGGAAATCATTTTGTAGAGGCAAACCATCAAAGGATAAGCGTGAAACTTTTCTAGCTCATGTTACTTCATCCATTACAGGCGTTACTCTATATGGGGGGCCGAGAGTGAGTGCCTTGTTAAATTTTGAGGAGACACACTCATTTCATCATGAGTACAATTCGATGGCTTGCACAATTGAGATCGTGGATGACGTGCATGCAGCCATTGATCATATACATCATCATGGAAGGCATGTTAGACTTGCTATTTTTATTTTTTCTTCTTTTAAATGAAATAAATAAAGATTTTAATGTTGTTGTATTCTGGCTTTTTTTCAGTGCTCATACTGACTGTATCATTACAGAGGATCGTGAAATCGCAGAAATCTTCCTAAATCGGGTTGACAGGTATGTGTTTTGGATATGTAGATGTTCCTATGTAAAAGCCATAGATAGGCTCAATATTTTTTTTGACTTTGTGTTTGATTCAGTGTTCTTCCACTTTTTAGTTTGATACTTATTGTGAAACATATAACGTAATTGTGTTCTCCGAAATTTTTTGCACATCATGCTAACATTGTGGCTACCATCTACCCCTTACAGTGCTGCAATCTTTCACAATGCAAGCACTCGATTTTGTGATGGAGCTCGTTTTGGGCTTGGTGCCGAGGTATGAATCATCCTGAGTTTTGTGTGAAATTAGTTGTAATAATTGATTTTCTCGCTCTAATGAATTATGATTAATGGATGAACAGGTTGGGATAAGTACAAGCAGAATTCATGCTCGAGGTCCTGTTGGGGTTGAAGGATTGTTAACAACACGATGGTATGTGCATTTTGAAAAGGCTTCTTTTCTATATTTTGATGGTAATATTATTTTTATGATTTGCAATTTATCGCAATTTCATTTAAAGGGACTTAAAAGAAGTAATTTTGACTTTTTTGAAATGACTAATGTTTTTTTAATCTTTGCACGAATTTTTATATGAGCTTTCCTTAGAAAAAGTATCTGATTTTCTAAATATTTGTGAATTATTCACTTATTTCTGGACTGACTGGCTTACCTGTTCTCTTTTAGGTGCTATTCTGTGTAAAACTAGCATTCCAGGAAAAAAAACAACACTTTTCCTGGACACAAATTTTTACAAGAAATATTTTTCATCATTTTTTTCTTGCCATTTGGTTGTCTTCCATTTTTCAAAATATTTCTTGAAGAAATATTTTTCGGCATGAAGGATCCATTCAAAAGCTATCTGTTTTACAACCCAATAAATAGCATAACCAACACAATCTAGAGCCTAGACACAATTGAATGGAGGCGAGATTCATTCTGCCAACCCCAAATCTTCAGGATAAGTTGTCTATGAATACGATGATGTTTGACATGGGTGTTTTGTTGGTGTTTTGTTGGTGTCATGGTGACGGTGTTGTGGTTGTCGACTTGCCTCAATAAGGTGAGGGTGAGTGTTTTGGTAAGTTAGGACTTGAGCCATGAGTGCAAGGTTGCATCGCAACATATCAACCAAGTTATGAGTTCACGTCCGGTGATAGTTTTAGTGGAAGTGGTGGTGCCAGTGGTGGTGTGGTTTACATGGTGATAGTGATAGTAGTGATGGTGAATGATGTGATCATTATGGTAGTAACAGTTGTGGTGGTTCCTGTAGTGTGGCGCCAACAGTGGTTATGGCAGAGGTGGTGATTACATAGCTTTAAATTCTTCTCTTTTGACCTTATTCCCTTACTAGTGCAGGGCAAAAATAAATGCATCACTCTATTTAAAACTAATTTTGGTTAACCATGTTAATAAGCAATGTCTTTGCTTTACAACGCTCTCTCCCACTCATCTCTATTTACATGGCCACCCTGATACAGAAGGATGAACAAATTAATCTCTGAAATAGTGGAATTAAGTCAATTAACTGGTGTTTATGCTCATCAGATTATCTGAAACTGTTATTGAGATTTTGATTCTCCTTGATTTACAGATTTGTTAATCCATTGCATTTCATTTGAAACATGATAATAAATATAACACAGGCCAATTCATTAGCACAGTGGAGCACCATGGATTTATTTGACTTATTTCTGTTGGTTGTATTTGTTCGTAAATGCAGGATTCTGAGAGGGAGTGGTCAAGTGGTGGATGGTGATAATGGGATCACTTATACACACAAGAATCTCCCTATTCTCTCCTGATTTCATGGTTTTTTAAGCACGTCTTCTTACAATAATCCACCCCCACCTTCCCATTTCCTTTCCATTTTTATTTATTTTTCTGACGATGAATCTGTTTAGCTTTAATGATCATCGCTTAGGGACTGTTTGGGCTTTGACCCCAAAATGCAAATGATTTGGTTCCATCCATCTGTTGGACCATTCGTGGTCTATACACCTAAATGATGAGAACATCACAATTGTAGCTTGACAAATATTTGGTTTGGTCCAATTAAGGAGATTCTAATTTAGGAGTCTTTGTGAAAATTTTCCAAAATGATCATTTCTCTTAATCAGAAACTTATCCCTAGGATTTGGGGATGATTCATTGCGTCTCAAGAATTATCAAGATCACAGTTCAACTACTCTACAGAATATTTTGTTAATCTCATGATTGCTTGCAATGAGAAAGGAAGGGCCCGTGTGGATACAAGAGCCAGAAGTACTTAAAACATAAGTACTTTTTGAAGTACTGTCTGGAGTAGTTGGATAATTGTTGTGTGTTTGGATGTAGGTTCTGAAAAGTACTGTCAGAAGTACTTTTGATAAAGTTTTGTATTTAGAAATTATTTTGGATTCTATTAAAATTATCAAAATGCCCTTATAAGTATCAATTACTATTTTTAATATTATGACTCAACAAATTATTCTTCAAAAGAAATAAAAGTTATTGTTTTTATTCATAAAAATTAATATAAACACCCAACAATTATAAACAAATAAAAGATATTGTGATATATACAATCACTAAAAATATGAAGAAGTTTTCACATCAATCTGTAAATTTGTGTGTAATTATTCACATCAATCTTGTAATAAGAAAATTTCAACCATGGTTGGAATGCTCATGAATAAATCATTGAGTGAGTAATTGGGGGAGGTAGAAATTTAAATTCAAATGCTACACTAAAAGGCTACCATCACATCAATGGATAATAATAAAATATTATTTAATTGCATTTTTGAGGATATGTTTGTAATTTTCAAAATTTATAGGGGGCATATTTGTCCCAAATGTTACACCAAAAAGCTATCACTACATCAATGGATAGTAATATAGTATTACTGCAATTGCATTTTTAAGGGTATACTTGTAATTTTCAAAATTTATGAGGAGTATACTTGTCTCAAATGTAACACCAAAAGACTACCACCATATCCATGGATAGTAATATAATATTATTCCAATTGTCTTTTTGAGGGTAGGTTTGTAATTTTCAAAATTTATGAGGGGCATACTTGTCTCAATCCCGTCATTTTAATAATGTTTTGTGACTCCGCGCAAGAGTAGTTTAGAGAAGTAGCACCATCGGTACTCCGTGAAAAAACACTAAAATGACTCCACAGTAAAGTAGTTCTTTCCATGAGTAATTTATCCAAACACCTTTAAAGTGCTTCTGACTCCTTGCAAAAGTCAAAAGTACTTAGAAAAGTCAATCTACACAAACCCGAAGAAAAAGGGGAGGCCTTGATCATTTATGTTTCATTTTTAGTGTTTGGAGAGCAACTTTTTCCATTAATGAAAGACACTTTTTAGAACAATTAAAACATGTCTTGGGGTTGAGGGGAACTTGGACTTGCTTTTGAATTCTCTACTCACCCAAAAAAGAAATCATGGGATTTCAAATAAAAAAAAAGGAGCATTTTTTTCTTCTTCAAATAATGAGTACCTGGTTTTAGTTGATTTCACTAAAGTTATGTTTGGATTGAGAGAACTGGAGAGGAGAGAAAATAAATGAGTCTCTTTATTTCTCTTATTTGGATTGTTAAGTGGGGAGAGAAGAGAGGAGAGGAAAAAATATGAGTTTTCTTTCTCTTCAAAAATGGAGAGAACCGTTTTAAAATATTTTATAATTTCAATTCTGTCCTTAGATCTTTTTTAAGATATTTTAAAATTTCACAACTGTCTCAAATTCTCTCCTATCAATTCAAACATGAGTTATGTTTAAATTGAGAAAAGAGGAGAGAAGAAAAACTCATTAAGAGAAGAAAAGTAAAACTCAATTTTTCTCCATCATGTTTAGATTGACAAGAGAGAACTTGGGATAACTTTGAAATTTGGAAAGAGTTGGAATTATAAAATATTTTAGAAGGATTTCTTTCCATTTCTCTCCTCTACACTTTTGAAGAGAAAGAAAACTCACATTTTTTTCTCCAATTCTTTTATCTTCTCTCTCCACTTAACCATCCAAACAAGAGAAACTCATTTATTTTCTCTTTTGTTCTCTCCATTTCTCTCAATCCAAACATAGCATTAATGAGTTTCTCTTCTCTTAATCCAAACATAACCTAAATATCCCACAAATTCCAACATGTTAGGATAGAGCGTTAGATAATTTTGCATGCTTCCACCTGAATGTTAAAAGGAAAATTACTTAAAAGGATCTTGGCAAAGGTATTGTTTTCTAAATAGTCCCTAAGTTTAAGACAATCTCTTAATAATCCATTTAGTAAATTTTTCTCTTTATTTTTTTAACAGTCCCTCCACCTCATCTCCTACATTTCTCACGATTGAATGTTTTAACTGTTCAAACTCGTCGTTTTCATCCAAAAGATTTAAATTTTTTGAGATTACAAATTTAAGAAAGAAAACACCATTTTCAAGGGATTTTTCAAACATTTTATAGATGTACATAAAAAATTAGGATTTTTTTCTTCGTTTTTAGATAAAATCAATCAATATTGATTCTTTTGGTTTAAAATCATCTATCTATCCATGTATTTTAGTTTTTTTTTTTAAAAAAAATTGAAAATGGGTGGGTTTTACTCATGTTCGAGTTCACCACTTTTTATTTAAATAATCAAAACAAATGGTAGCGCAATTTCAATGTTCCAAGAATAGGATCTTTTCATTTACGAAATTCTCCCACTGAACTCCCAACAGTTTCAAAGTTCAAACTCGTCTCACCAACTATTTTATGCCGTGTCCTAGATGCCTACAAACAGTAATGGGTGTGCTAAACACACTCCCTGTAGATATCAAAAGTTACTAAGATTGACAGAGAGGATAAAAATCCAATTCAAACATGATTATGGTGCAAGTAAATGCTATTGTAAGGTGGCTTCCAAACAAACAAGAAAAATGATACCAAGGTGCAACTCCACCGGCAAAAAATCTTATACCGTGTCGAAGGTTTACTTCTCAATAAACTTCTTCAAGTTCTTCAACCAAACAAGGTACTCTCGGCTATCTTTGTTGATCATGTACTCGTGCAAGAAGTTGGTGGTGCTGGGTTTGATCCCCCTGATCTCCAAATACTTGTGGAAAGCTTTTTGAAGGTTCTCATCCAAATCCCTTAAAAAAGAACAAACATCCATCCATGTAAGAAAAAGAACAACAACTAAAAAAAAAAAGGAAACTAGCAATGATTAAGAAGTAATATAATATTTGAAATCATGACATGATATCTTACGAAAAATCAGGTCCTTCGTATGCAATTTGATCTTCAGAAACATCGGGTTCTTTAATAATCAAGCTATCGATCTCAATGTCGTCCGGATAAGCAGTACAACCAAACTCCAAACATTTTCCACTCTCTTTACAAACACTAACAACAAGTGGGATGCTGGATTGGCCACCCTTCTCACTATTGTCATCGTCGTCTTCATCGTCATTGTTTTCATCATCACCAGTAACAAGATCGGGCATGTGAACTTCTACTTTGATGACTTCTCCCTGGTATTCTCTTCTCAGTGATATGGTTCGCTCTCCAGGGTTATCTTGTATTTCGAATGGGAATCCATTTGGAATCTTGTCCACCTATCAAGGATAATGGAAAATGAAGAAACTTGAGAAAAATAAACTTCCAATGTTGTCAAATGTGATTGCAAATGCTATCAAAAACAAAACTCGCATATGCTACCATCACACATCCAAAAATATGTTATCTGACAAATATGCGATAACATATTGTAGTGTGTGATGGCATACTGTCCAACAGTCATAACTTCTTTTTTTTTTGCAGCATATACGATAGCATATTTTTGTGTGCAAGATGACATACTGTCCAACGGTCAGAAAAGAAAATTGGAGCATATGCGAACAGCACATGCTGGTCACGTATGCAATTTAACAACGTTGTAAACTTCTCATTTATATGCTTAAAACCTTCTTGTCTTAAAAGGGTACCTCACATCATTATGTAGTGATTGTGCATAGATAAGCAGTAGGGGTGCACATGGTTCGGATTTTGGTAAAATTGGAACCAAACCAATCCAATTACCCTATAGAACCAAACCAATCCAAACCAACCTTGGTTCGGATTGGATCTCGGTTCTCATACTTATTATTTTCAATAGTAAAATTAAAATAGTTAAAACTTAAAACTAAGCAACATAAATATTAAACAAAGCATCACGCATAACACATAACACGCATAAACATACTTATTATTTCAACATAAACAAAACATCACGCACAACACAAAAATAACAAACCATTAGTCCGATCTTACATCGGTTTACCTATGCACCAAAAATTACTGGAATTTATTTTAAAAAATGAAAATTCCATGGATATTTCAAGTGGCGGAGTGATCGATAGAGAAATTCTTATAATTCAAAGATCCGTAATTAATGAAAAGGGAAAATAAATAAATATTAGAATCATAGTCAAATATGAGTGTGACACAAAACACTCATAAAATGAAATAGAAAGGAAGTTGAAATTCATTATGAGAAAATCGTTCTTTTTTTAAATCTATTGTTAAAGCATATAAAAATTAGTACAAAATATATATATTATAATAGATACTTCGGAATAGTTCAATTCTCGGATTGGTTCGATTCTATTATACCCCTAATCCGGAACCGAACCAAATTAATCGGATTTTTTTCTTTTACAATCCACACCTGAACCAAGCCATGCTCAATCCGAACCAATCCAATCCAAAAGGCTTCGGATTGGTTCGGTTCTCTGATTTACCCAATCCAGTGTGCACCCCTACTAAGGAGTATATTATTGGACAAAGACATGTAAATTGAAGAAATGTAATAAAACAAGAAGATCATAAAAGACTGACATGTGGTATCGGCCAAGACTGATACGAAACATTGAATGTTTCCTCTCATTGGGTTCATAATAGATGACTTTACTTTACTTTTCAAAAAAAAAAAAAAAGATGAATTTACTTTACACCCAATGGGTGTGGTGGGGAGTATTAAAATTCGATCTCATGAATCAAACCAAAGTACCCATTTAGTTAAAATCTAGTGTTATAAATTGTAAAAATATAATTAACGCAATGAAAGATCCCAACTACCCAACATGTTAAAAACCCCAAACAATTAGACACAATTAATTAAACCCAAGTCCAAACTCGGAGCAAATGATACAAATCTTTCAAAAGGTTGCAGAATTTACGATAATTCCGTTTAAATTTCATTCTTCCCCCTCTTTGTTATCTTCACAGATAGAAAATGAGATCTAGGTCAAATTCTTAAAGGGTTCTCTGTCTCATTTTAACCAAAACCCTAGCATTTGTTGTCTGAAAAAGAGGAATAAAAGCATGTAAGAGCTCACCCCATCATGATCGTCAGATTCTTCGGAACACTTGATTTCCGAGTCGATAACGCGTACGAGATTCCCATCCGAACTCGGCTTCTTAGCGAGGGAAGAGAAATGAAGGGTAGGAAGAAAAGTTCTTCGACAAAGCTCTTGAGAGAGATTACAGTTCTTCAAGGGCGTGAAGAGGGTAGAAAGGTTACTTCTCTGAGTTCCAATGGAGCGCATCGCAAGAGGGGTTGCAGAGGAAATCGTTCTGCGAAGGATGTTAGAGAAAGCCATGTTGCGTAGTAATGCTTCCGGGGGCGCTCTCTCTCTCTCTCTTCTCGGGTTTTTTCGGACAAAGAGGGAGAGAGAGAGGGGGGTTTAAGGTTTTTATATAAGTTTTCCCTTTTAGGGTTTTAGCCTAGCCACGCCACCACGACGATACCCGAGAAGCGGCTTAAGGGCATTTACGGTAAGTTCGGGATTATTTACATCGAGAAATGTCATTGCCACAACTTCTTCTTGTAGCCCTCCAAATGAAGAATAGAAAATGACTTAAATGTCCTCAACTCCGAAACTCTGGATTTTTCTATAATAATAAAAAATAAAAAAAAAATCCACCATCTCCAAAGTCCTCATCAACCTCTAGAAATTTTGGTTAAATTTTCTTTAGAAATTTACTTTACCATGATTTAGTGCGTTTTTTTTGTAACACTTCTAAAACCTAAATAGTGATGGTTCACTTTTAAAATTCAAACTTCAGAAATTTTATTTCCGCTTGTTTCGTTTTAAATTTTAAATTTTAAAATTAAAATTCAAAAATTTTGAACTAACGATGAGAGATACTGGATGAAATTTCTGAAATTTAATTTTTAATTTTCAGACTTTAGAAATATTACCAAACATAACCCTAGTGAGCTCTCATTAGATTGCAAATTTGAAACTTCGAATTTTTAAGTCAAATTTCATGTTGGACCCAAGGCTGCCAATGCTGGGTTGGATTTGAGCTTGCTTAGTCACAAACCTGCCCCTAAAGAGATGGGCTCTATTAAGACGACTCTTATGTCCCTATCGGGTCTAACTGGATTAAGTCTAACCCGGTCCTAACAAAGTCAGACCGAATAAAAATAACTAGAATTTAATATTTTTAATGAAAAAAAAAATTTGTACTTTTTTCAAATAATTTGTTGTGTGTCCGTTTGAAGATTATCCAATTGAGTTTTAAATTAATATCTCATTTAACCTATAATGATTATAAGTTATATCTCAACCAATTTCAAATTAGTATTTTACTTTGAAAATATTTATTATGAGTTATCTATAAGATATACCGGTGAGTAGGGTCGCACATATTAAGCCCAAACTCAAGTCCCAACCCAGATATTAAGGCCTTAACTTAGGAAGCGTGCCGACAGGCTCAATTGACACTGCTAGTCGAGACATATTTTTTAATATTACTTTGAATAATGATTTTCACTACGATGGGAGCAAATACAAACTTAATTATTGATCGAGGGATTTTAGCTCTTAAGAGAGAAAATTATGACTCATACTTTTCAATATTAGTTAAAACTTCAAATATAGTATAAAGGGAAATGCCAACGTTCACTACTTCATGTGGATGTTAATATTGTCCAACAATTTGTTTTTAATAATACCCCTTCTCTTTTTGTCTTTTAATAAAAAAGATAAGAATGTATAGATCTTTTACACAATAAATATTTGTTTATATGGTAAATGTTATGAGTATTTAAGTAATTTAAATATATAATAAATTCTTTAGTAATCAATGTTAACAAAATAAATGCATTTATTAATGAAATAATAAATATATTTATAGTGTAAAAAATAAACAAGTCCTTGTATTTTTTTTACTAAAAGATAAAATAAATAGGGGTATTATTGAAAAAAAACTTTAGAAAATACTAACGTCCACATGAGATCTTGGATGTTAGCATTCCCAAATTCTTATATCACAAATTATTCTGACTTATTAGAAGCTCCTACAAACATGTTATTAAAAATCTCTAAATAAGAAGTAAATCACTTTTAAACCCAACTCCTTAGGGGAGGAGAACTAAATTCTTGAAAAGAAAAAAGTTATAAATAAAATAAAAAAAATCAATCAATTCCCACTCAATACCTGCCCCCAATTTTTAAAATTAGAGGACTCCATTCTTCAAAATTTCTTTGTAGGATATATTCTTTGGTAGCAATATCCCTCCCAAACCTCAATTTCTAAAATTAGATTCCCGAGCCATTTTGGTAAGAACAACACTAAAATGACATGAAATAACGTAAGTAGCACTCCCTACGGGTGTCAATGGGTAACCATCTAACAAAAATTGAACCTGAACCAAAATCCCAGTTCCAATTCTCTTTTTATGGGAATCGATTAGAGTCAGGTCTAAAATGGAACTAAATGGATAGGAATTGAAATCGCTAGGTTTTATCCGTGGGTACTAGGAACTGATTTATTTTGTCTTTTTTTTTTTTTTTGTAGTATAGATGATTTAAAAGTTTTTCTTTTATTAATGCATGTTATATTAAGTGCTTCATTTTTTTCATATAAACTATGGATTGAAACTTAAAATGAGCTAATCTCTTCTAAAATTTTATTACTTTAAAGAAGCTAAAAAAATTTATTTTTGAAAAAAAAAAAAAAATCATTAACTTGTATTTTTAGTATTAGAAATTATAACTAAGCTAATAATTTTGTAAATAATATGTTAATTTTTCCAAAGAAAATTCTTTTTAATGTTTGAATCACATTTTTTGTCGAACCGGAATCGATGGGTACCCGTGTTTTTTGGCAGTTCCAATTCCATTTATTTTGGAATCAAAACCGGAACTGAGAAAAATTATAATGGCTATGGTTCTAAATAGGGGTGCAACTTGATTCGATTTGAGGTCAAATTGGAACCAAACTGACATAGGTCAATTGCACTAAATAAGAACTCAAACCGAACCAAATTCCATTGGAACCAAACTGAACTACAGTCGGTTTGGTTCGGTTCGATTATACGGATTGCCAATATTCTATAAATTATAAGTAATATTTTTTAATGAAAAAATAAACATAATATTCTATACAATAATCACTAATCTATCCATAAAAAAAGTCATTAATTTATCCATAAAAATCACTAATATATGTCCTAACTCCTAAAATAATTCATAATAAATATTATATACATATATATTTATTTATTACATAGGAGTTTGGTTCAGCTCTATACAAGTTCTATACAAGTTTGATCCAAGAACCGAACCAAATTGATCGGTTCTCCATTTTCGTAATCCGGAACATAACCAAAACTTGTTCCAAACCGAACCAAACCACCCCAAAGCGATCGGTTTGGTTTGGTTCTCGATTTGAACCAGACCAAATTGCACCCCTTGTGCCTTAGGAATCGAATAGGAACTGACCCATCCCTAGCACTGGGAGTGTACTTGTGTTTCTAGAAAACCATTGATGCTTTTTCTCGTGATACATAACACAAGGAAAATTGTTGGTTCTATGCGAACAAAGTGCTACTTCAAGCATCATTTTGAGTCATGTAACAAGGCTAACTTGGTAAACCAACTAGCCGCGTACCAACCTACCAAACGGACTCAACAAATGGAGAAGAGCTGTGCTAAACTGACTTCCTGCAGTGCGGCCTTCCATGCTGCACTGATACGAGTGAAAAGCATCTATGGTTCTGTTCACACGACCACGTCAGTGCAGTGTTGATGATACGTCCCAATCAGTACAAGCACAACAAACCCACAGAATGTATTCTCTTTGGGTGAGAAGAAGGCTAGCAATTGGGCTTAGGCCTCAGGGCCCAAGAGGATCTCCTGGGCTTATCAGTTGAAGGCAACCCTTAAAATGAAGGTAAATGTGAAAATTCAACACTAACTCATCAAATCATCTTATTTTCAAATAGAGATGTCAGAAATATCTATTTGCCATACAAAGGAATTGTTACTTGGTGAAACACTTTTCAATCGAGTACATTGTGCTTGAATAAGCTAAACGACTGATAGTTCTAAAAGCAAGGAAAACAACAAATTAGATGTTTGTTCAGATTTCACCATCCCAAAGTTCTTCAAGGGTTCTGTAAGCGCCGCAGGTCTCATGGGCAAATGAAGTGCCCCTAAGTAGCCTTGCCTGCATGATTAACAACCATAACTTCAGTATATCCCAGATAAAATTTCATTAAGTCTAGCTTCCCTATCACAGCCTATGTGCCAACAATACAAAACATACATGCAACCATATTATCTTGAACGACATCATTGTTCAGACTTCATGCATGATGATGCACTAACAGATCTGACTCCCTAATTAAAATGAGACTATGCCTTTTCGCAGTTAAACAAATATGTTCAATGAAGATAATTTATATGCATTTCTAGCAAGGAAGTAAAACAGCAGAAAGTACTTGCCTGTTCGATTTCAAAGAACTTCACAAACAATTCATCAGGAATGGACCAGCCAAAGACGTCAAAATTTTCCTTGATTCTCACTTCATTCGTGCTCTTAGGCAGTACACTATGACCCATTTGGATTCCCCATCGGAGAGCAACCTGTGCAGTTGACTTGCCCAATTTCTCTGCAATCATATTAAGAACTGGATGCTTAAGGACATCGCTCTTGAGCCATGTTGTTCCTGGGGAACCCAACGGTGAATACCCCTGTAAAAGACCATTGAAAGAAATTTTCACAAATAAGGATAAAATAACAAACAAACTTAAGAACTCAAAAGTCTTGTTAAAGCTTGTATACTCACAGATAGGTGCACTCCTTTCGATTTACAGAATGCACGTAGCTGTGTCTGGTGCCATGCAGGGTGGCATTCAACCTGATTGATGGCAGGAGGCACACGTGCTACTTCTAACAAATCCCCCAACTTCTTTGATGAAAAATTGCTCACACCAATAGCACGAACCTTGCCAGAATCGTACAGTTCCTCCATTGCTCTCCATGTACTCGGTGTATCAGGTAGGGTGAAGTTTTTAGGATTAAAGCCAACAGAACCCTTTTTCATGGAAACTGGCCAATGGATCTACAAGAATTTCAGCAACCCAGTTGGTTAAAATGAAAGTAAAGTCTGTGTATAAGTCGGATGAACGTCCGAATCTGTGGCTGGAAACTTCATGAGTCAACTCAAATTGGCAAAGTTGAATCACATCCAAAACTATTAAATCAAAAAGTTAGGTAACTATACTTAAAGATGAAATGCCTCACCCAAGTTTTTGGACAACTGATTTACCATAATCAACTGATGCTCACAAATCATGACAGTTTTTTATAGAGGGATACAAGTGTCAGAGATTTATAAAAATCTTAACCAAAAATCTGGGTAAGAGATCCCTGTTTCATTGTTATTCTATACAGTTTGATCTTTATATCTATGTTTTGTTTGAATTTTAAATCTCTTATTGGATACAAAAATCAAAGCCTCAAAAGGCTTAGTTGAACATTTATTGTATTTGATAGTTTGTGTTAAATCTATAGTCCCACATGGAACAAGTGAAGTCCATGTTGTTTATTAAGGATTACTCTTCTTTCAAGTGGATAAGTTGTACACTCCTATGACCATCGTAACACCAAGCCGCATCGTGTTGTTTCAAGCCATATAGGGCCACATGTGGGCTTTGGTCTATGATGGGTAATTTTTAGTCAAAATGTATTTATCTTTTCCTTAAATTCCCTTTTATGTCCTTTGTTGGTTACCCCACTACTTATAATCTATCTGTTTGTTCTCAATCAAACATGCAATCGCTTAAGACCTATTAGACAATTGAATCCTGCTAAAAGGATGTCTGTATGACTGTGTGCCTCAGTCCAATACTTCTGATCGATAAGTTTATTTCTTTATTATTGGAATATCTTTAAAGAAATCAAAATAACTTTTGTACGTATCGTTTAAACTTATGTTGGGATTTTTTGGAGTATATGATGGTTAGAACGGGGTTTGGGGCCAAGTGGATTGGTTGGGTGATGAAATGCATCACAACAGTATCCTTTTCAATATTGGTCAATGGTGGTCCGGCTGATTTTTCTAAAGGTTCGAGGGGTTTGAGACAAGCTACCCTTTGTCTCTGTTTTTGTTTGTTATTGTGTCATACGTATTAGGTTGTTTTGAGGCAATTTTGGGTTTACATATAAATTTGCAAAAAAGTAAATTGTTTGAGGTAGGTCATGTGTCGGATCTCAATGTCCTTGCAGCAACAATAGGTTGTACTAGAGATGTTCTTCCTTCTTCCTATTTGGTTCTTCCTTTAGGGTCTCCATATTGTAGTAAGAACATTTAGGAGGGGATTCTTGAGAGGATGGAAAAGAAGTTAAACACGTGGAAAGCAAGATACCTTTTAAGTAGAAAAGTTTCTCTGATTAAAAGTACTCTCACTAG